>NC_091680.1:31507549-31812549 GCF_030179915.1 Drosophila takahashii | reverse complement strand
GGGCGTTTTTAAGACCAAATGGCCTTCGTGTGTATTCGTAATGACCGTGTTTTGTTGAGAATGCTGTTTTAGCTATTGATTCTGGTTCCATTTGAATTTGATGGAATCCTTTGGCTAAAACAATGGTAGTGAAATATTGACATCTTCCCAATTTGTCTAATATTTCATCCATTCTGGGTATCGGGAATTTATCATTGATAGTGATCTCATTTAAATTTCTGTAATCCACTACTAATCTAAACTTCATTTTTCCTGATGCATCGCTCTTTTTTGGAACTATCCAAATAGGTGATTAATAGGGAGATTTTGATTTACGAATTATTTCCTGTTCAATCATTTCATTTATTTGTTTATTAACTTCTTCATCAAAGGTTTGAGGGTATTTATATGGCATCCTATATACTGGGTCTTCATGTTTTGTTTGTATTGAATGTTTAATAGTACTTGTAAAAGTCAAATTCTCACCTTCCTTGTACTGTATGTCATTGTATTCAAATAAAACCTTCTTTAAATTTTCTTTTTCTTCCTCATTCAAATGTTCTAATCTGTATTCATTGCATTCTTTTAATTCATTATTAATGGCAAAATTAAACGTCCTTTGATAAGGGCGGATTAAGGCATTCTAATGCGGTCTTATCCTCTTCAATCTCTTTTTTAACTGATGGTGGACTAAGGCATTTTACTGCGGTCTTGTCCTTTCCTACATCGTTCTCACCATATTTTATAAAAAGTAATGTATCTCCTAACGTCACTGTTTCTTCTTCGTAATTTATTTTTGCTTTACTTTCTTTCAAACAATCTCTACCTATTAAAATGTCATAATTTTCAGAGAATTTATGTAAATAAAATTTTTGTTTAACTGGACAGATTTTACATGGATCCAATGTAATACTTTTATTTAATTCCATTGACCGATTTATTGTGAATACTTTTAATTTTTCATCTTGTTCTTCATTATTTCCAAAATTCTGCGTCATTATATTGATAGATGACCCTGTATCTATCATAGCTCTAAGAAGTTTTCCTTTAATCATTACTCTGACATATGGGCAACACTTTCTGTATCCGAGGCAATTTGCTGAAAATTTACGTCCATTCTATTCTGTGCACTGTCACTCTCTCTTTGTCTTTTAACAGGTGTATTCGGAGAATTATTGGAAGTTGATGGTTGGAAATTTAAGGGGTTTTGGGCCCTACCTTGATCTAAGTTCCTCCTACACTCTTGATAATTTCCCTGATTTTGAGAGGGAATTTGATTTCTATATGGTGAACTTTGAGAAGTTGTTGAATTTGAATTATTATTGTTGTTTCTTGGATAACTATAGGAGTGGAAATTGTTCCTTTGATAATAATAATTTTGATGTGTATTTCCCGAGTTCCTTCGACTATCGTTGCGCCTGGGTTTATAATTATCAAAAGGGTCTGCGTCCCAGTGACCTAGAATCATTGCTGCTTCTTTTAGATTGGCAACTGATGTTATATCTTTTTTGGACAAGGAAGTATACAATCTATCAGGAAGTTTTCTTTCGATACAATCCCTAATTGTTTTTTTAAGGAACTTGTGTAAATTAGCTTGTCTGTTGGATCTGATTCTAGTTCTAACTTATTGTGTACATTTGATGATCTGAATTTTAGTTCGTGTACGATCTTACTGATGCTTCCTTGGTATGGGGTGTCGCGAACGTGCTGTATGATGTCCTTGTATGGCCTGTGATCCTTGAAGGCTTTAATTAGGGCCACTTTTGCTGTTCCCCATGTATTCGACTTTTCCTCCTCGATGACTGCTTGCGCGGAATCGACGATGGTCCTCTCAATGGCTCCATAGATGATGTGGGTTTGGCGAACATCTTGAGTAGGGTAAAGTTGCAGTAAGTACTCTACTCTGGCAATATAGCGACTTAATTCCGATGGGTTGCCGTCGAAATAAGGCAGCTCTTTGATTTGTCCGATAAGCTGATTCAGATGCAGCTCAGACAACTGCAGTAGCACTGGTGGGTTTGCCATGTTTATATTTTGTTTTCAATATTGACACTTTTTAAATTTCAAGCGCGTATTGACCGAATTGGATTTTTATTTTAGTTTCTGCGTGCGAAAATTACACATAGATTCTTTAGCGGATCTCGATATTTGTCGTTTTGTATATTCACGGATTTTTCGCTGATCAGGACAAACTAGTCGTATAGTAATATCCTTTAGTTGATCAGTACCGATGACTTTTAAAATGACTTCAAGATTCTACCGGCTGCGCCAATAAAATGTTTGCACCATAAGTTTAATATAAAAAAAACTTTATTTAATTTAATTTTAAACTGGTTACAATATTTTTTTTATTTGGAAATACACTGACTGTCTTTAGACAAGTCTAAAACTGAACTCGCTTCTTAACTTAAACTTCTCTGATGATCATACCTCGGTTCTGAGCTTTAGAGCTTTCTATGAGTGGAGTTAGCTTTAATTGAGTGAGTTTTAAAATTGCCCTTTTTATTGTTGATTGATAATGCACCGGCGACTCAATTCGATTGTTTAGTCTAAATCTTTTTTGGATTCTTTTTCATGGTAATTTTCCATTGAGGGTCCGAAAAGTGTGGGAACGAACTGATAACGTAATTTGATTCGTTCTGGATGTTTAGTCTAAAGCCTGGGTACATTTGCAATTAGATATTGGCTGGTGGCGTACTAAGGTTATCTTTTTTTTTTTTTTAAAACGGTATTTTATTTATCGAATCTTCTCTCTTAGAGACTAACGACAAGTTTGCATATCTTAATCTAGTTTATATATTTTAGTTAATTACAAATTAATAACTTTGTTTTGTTTTTTTTTGGAATAACGGCCCTAACTATTGCTGCTGGGTGGGGAGGTCTCTTCGCCGGAGTCGTGTGTAGCTTGTGGTCCAGATTAGAGACCGCGCAAGGTCATTAGGATGGGCCTGGAGCTTGAGATTATACTTTGTTTTCGCTTTGTCGAGTTCGTCTTTAACTAAGCCTATGTTTAGATCTTTATGAATATTTTCATTCCGTATATACCACGGCGCTCCTGTTATAGTTCTCAGTATCTTTGATTGAGCTCTCTGGATTATTTCTAAGTTGCTGGCACATGCGTTTCCCCATAGCTCGGACCCATATGTCCAAATTGGTTTTAGGACTGCATTATACAAGAGTATTTTGTATTCTAATTTTAATGGCGAGCGGGCGTTAATAAGCCAATGTAGATTGCTGGCTTTAAATTTTAAACGATTTCTCTTAGCTTCGATATGTTTACGCCAAGTGAGTCGTCTATCCAGGTGGACTCCTAGATATGTTACTTCAGTTGTTTGTGGCATAATAATGTTGTTCAGGGATAGTGAAGGGCAGGTTTGCCTGTTTAGGGTAAAAGTAACATGTTTACATTTTTGTTCGTTAACGTTTATGCGCCAGTCTGCTAGCCATTGTTCTAGAAGCACGAGGTGATCTGCTAGGTGTTGCGTTGCTCTAAGAGGACATTTAGACCGACTTAGGATGGCAGTATCATCGGCGAAGGTTGAGGTTGTTGTAAGAGTGGATGTCGGGAGGTCTGCAGTATAAATAATATACAATGTCGGCCCAAGCACACTTCCTTGGGGTACTCCAGCTTTTATTGGATGATAATCAGAGATGAAATCTTTGCATCGCACTGCGAAGCTTCTTTTTTGTAGGTAGGACTCTAAAATTGTATGCGTGCTTTGTGGAAGTATTAATCTGATTTTATGAATTAAGCCGTCCAGCCACACGCGGTCGAAGGCCTGTGCGACATCCAGAAAGACAGCGGAGCAATATTCTCGCCTTTCAAATGCATTTCGTATCTCGGAGGTTATCCGGTTCACTTGTTCAATAGTTCCGTGTTTTTCACGAAATCCGAATTGGTGCATTGGTATTGCATTGGGGGCTTGTAAGTATTGCTTGATACGACTGAGGAGGAGCTTTTCAAATATCTTTGATAGGCACGGCAGAAGGCTGATTGGCCTATATGACGATGGCTGGGACTTGTCCTTTCCGGCTTTATGGATCATTATGATGACAGACTTCCTCCATTGTTGAGGATAATATCCCAAATTCATCATGCTGTTAAATATTATGGTTAGAAGATGTATTGCACAGTTTGGCAGTTCTACAATCATTTTTGGGGTGATGAGATCGTGACCCGGCGCTTTCTTTTTGTCTTGGGACTGTATGATTCTTGTAACTTCTTCTGGATGGTATATAATTTGCGGGCTAGCTTCAGGATTGGAGATTAATGGCAGCACAAAGCTATTCGTAGCTGGAAGTGGTTTGAAAACATTTTCTAAGTGGTGGGCAAATGTATTCGCCCTCTCTTCGTTGCTGCGGGCCCAAGTTCCTGTTTGCGTATGTAGGGGTGATTCACTTTCTATTGGTGGACATATGCCTGACTTAGCTTTCCACAGTGGATATCTTTTGCTATTTGGTGAGAGTTGCTTCATGAAAGATAGTTCATATCTATTTTTCTCAGCTTCTAGTGCTTTGCGGAGCATGCAGTTGGCTATTTTTAGGCGCTCCTTGGAGGCTGGGGATCTATGGGATTGCCACTCTCGACGAAGCCTTCTCTTATTGTATAGCAGTTCTTCGATGTGCCTAGAAGCACGTCTGCTGTTAAATGGTTTATTAGATGTTATATGTTGCGTGGAATGTTGTGCAGCCAGTGTAATAACACTCACTAATTCTTCAACTGAATTGTCGAGGTCTTCTTCACAGGAAATGTTTGGGCGGTCATTAATATGAGTACTTACATACTTTCTGTATTTGAGCCAGTCTGTTTTACCAGTAGTTAGAGAATGTAACCGTTCTGTAACCTGAGGGTGGTCGTAGAGGTGAAGCAAGATGGACGAATGATCTGATGATAGATCTGATAAGTGCTCCACACGCACATGAGCCTGCGGCACTCTTCTTGTGATAGCAAAATCAATCAGGTCAGGTTTCTTATTTGGATCTGTTGGCCAATACGTAGGCTTAAAGTCAAGCTTGTTTCGCGGAGTTATAATCGCGTTGTAGAGTTGTTTTCCCTTGGGGTTGATGAGTCGAGATCCCCAGTGGGTGTGCTTTGCATTGTAGTCACCAGCTGCTATAAAGCGGTCACCCAATACATCGAAGAAGTTTAGGAATTCTGCTTCGGTTATAGCGAAGCGCGGTGGGCAGTATATAGAGGCTAGGTTTAGGTAGCCGCTTTGGGTTTCGAGGTGTACTGCTGTTGCTTGAATATAAGTCGTAGCGAATGATGGCATCTCGTAATGCCTAATGCGATTCTTTATCAGAATTCCAGTACCTCCATGAGCCTTCCCATCAGGATGATTTGTCGAATAAAATGTATAGCCAGTAAGATGAAAATAGTTTTTATTTGTTAAGTGAGTCTCTGATATGAGCATGGCGTCAATGTCATATTGATCAAGGAACTGCATAAGCTCGTATTTGTGCTGCGAAATGCCATTCGCATTCCAGAAAGATATTTTAAAAGTAATCATCTAAGATTTTTGTTTGACTAAAAGCTCCAGGAGGAGATTTTGAGTGCGCACAAGCTCCTGCAGTGTTTGCTGCATTGCTCCCATTGTTTTTGTTATAGTTGCCAGCATTAATTCTATACCACTAGGTAATTGGGATGTGTTTACGCAGATACTTTCCGAAGTATGGTTCGATGCCTGTTGCTCCAACAATCCTGGAGTGGTTTGTTTAAATGTAGGTGTTGGAACTGAAGCGTAAGACCCGTTGTTGTAACTCAGCGCCTGAGCAAAAGAGACTCCCGGTGTCGTTGTTGATGGTATGTATGGAAGATTTTGGCGGATGGCTGGGTTTCTAGCTGCAGTTATTTTTTGGGTTAGGCGGTTTTTCATCTCCTTATAAATACGGCAACCTCTGTAGTTGGCCGTGTGGTTTTCCCCACAGTTGCTACATTTTTTGGCAGATTGGTTCTTCTTATTTAGAGGGCAGTCCATAGTTAAATGTGCATCCCCGCAGACAACGCAGGGGATGGGTCCATTCCGTTTATGGGGTTCCTCAACCGTGATTCTGCGGTGCAATAGATATTGAAGCTTGTAGATTGGGTGAACTTCATTTTTATTTAAAGGCATATTTTCCGGTGTCAGTTCTATCTTGAACATTGGCTGGGGAATTTTGTTTCTGTTTATTATGTTTATAGCCGTTTTGGCATTAAAACCCTTTTCTTTAAGCCCATCTATTATTTTAATGGTTGGAACTGTTGATTCAATTCCTTTGATAACTACTTGTAGGCCTTTGCTACTTTTGAGTTGATAGGTATAGTAATTGGTTTTTCCCCCATCTAGGTATTTGGCCACTGATCGATAATCTTGTTCATCGTTTGC
This sequence comes from Drosophila takahashii, assembly GCF_030179915.1. Taxonomy (NCBI): domain Eukaryota; kingdom Metazoa; phylum Arthropoda; class Insecta; order Diptera; family Drosophilidae; genus Drosophila; species Drosophila takahashii. The sequence continues at coordinate 31,806,205 of NC_091680.1, read as the reverse complement.
CTGAATTTTGGTTTCATTTATGTTACCTCTTTTTATAGAAGTGACATAGAACTTGTTAGCTCCAATTAGGTCAGTTATTTTTTTGACTAGCTCAGCACAATTTCCTTGACGAACATATATGGGCGGTGGCCTTGGTTTCTTAACAGTGGTTGTTTGAGTGGCAGCATTATCTTCGTCTGTGTCACTAATAATCGAAAATCTATTATTGGTCAGCGTATTTTTCGGGACAGTGATAGTATTTGATTTTAATACTTTTGATGCATTGGTTTTTTTAGAAGATTGCGGGCTTAATTTTATTTTTATTTGCACATAGCGATCGATTCCAGTTTGTATTAACGTTCCGTTAGCATTTTTCGTAGGTTTTTGTTGGGGGAAGGGGAGCTTGCCGGTCAGAACTGACGATGCCGGGCGCTGAGTGTCTGCAGTAGATGTAGTTGTTGTTGTGTTGGTTGTTGTTGTTAGTGTCGAAGTCACAGTGGTAAATACGGGCATTGTGCTGGTAGTTGTGGTTATATTGCTTGTGAGGTCGTAGGGGTCGGGGGACGGGCATTGGTCACTCCACGGCTCATTGGGTGCTGTGCCGCTTGCGCATAATAATGCAGGGGAGAGCGAGCGCGCTCTCGCAGTGTTCACTTGCAATGTTGCAGTTTTCTTTGGTACTATTGACTCATCAGCTCGTATACAAAAGTAAGCGTTGTTTCTGATTGACGAAAGTCGACGTTCGTCTTGTTGTTGTTGCCGAGCTGTGCTCATTTTACTTAGGTTTCAGAGCTTACACTTTGACACGTTGGCTTTTAATTTATACTTTATAGATTATATTAGTAATTTATCACACTAATCTAAAATTTTCATGGGCAACACGAGCACTTGTACCCATGCCTACCCAGAGCGTCTTTTCGCGAATTAAATTCGGTTATTTTCACTATATTTTGTAATCATTCGGCGGAGCGATACAAAAATACGTCTGATGTCGTTGACAGCACGGTCAACTGTTAACTAAGGTTATCTGAAGGGTGGATTCTGGGATGGTGTATGTGTGTGTAAGTGTGTGGGCGTATGGACATGTGCATAGAGTTATGTGGAACTATGGATATGTCACTACACATAAAATTTTGATTGCGTATAATTTTTTAATGAATGGTCCGATTTGAAAAATGTCTTCTACGTTTCGATAGTTATAAATATACACAAGAAATTGCATTTATACTTCTCGCGCCAGACACATTTTAAAATCGATAGTGGGCGATTATGGGCGTTAGAGGGGGCGTGGCGCCTGGCTGAAATAAACTTGCGCTGCGTAGAAAGCCCATGAAATATGTGTGTTAAATCTCAACCTTCTAGCTTTTGTAGTTTCCGAGATCTCAGCGTTCATACAGACGGACAGACAGACAGACAGGCATGGCTATATCAACTCGGCTAGTGACCCTGATCAAGAATATATATACTTTATAGGGTCGGAAACGCTTCCTTCTCCCTGTTACATACCTTTGCATAAGTACAATATACTCTTTTTCTCTACAAGTAACGGGTATAATTAAGTATACCTTTATCTTTGCTACTTATTTAATTTAAAAAATTCCAAAGTAAGGATAGATTTTATTGTAACTTTTTTTCTTAACACCTATCCGTACAAACAACAGTATTTTGTCCTATGCAAAATACTTAAGAAAAATACAAAAACTGGCAAAAGAAACCGCAACGTATTTTTTAAATTTTCGTAAAATGAAATTAAATTTGAGGGAATGTTTTAAATGTGAGTTCGCTTTGAAATGTTACAAACGATCTAAAATGTGATAGGATGTTCTTCCTTCGGCAGTTGAAAAAAATACTGTCTCCAATTAAAATTTCTAAAAATTGAAACAATAGTATAGCCTTTAAGTGGACGCTCATATTATAAGTCGAAGAACATTTTTGAGAGGAAGTATAATTTTAGGCTGGATTTTATTTTATCGGTCCTTTAAAACAAATCCTGTTGATCTTGAACTGATATCTTGCTCTACCTTTTCGCCTTTGTTATTTAAACCGTGTTTAAACCGAGTTATGTTTACTTCTTTTAAATATGTTGCTTCTTGATAGTTAATTAATTACCTAAGAATGAAGCAAAGGTAATTTTATGCACATAGGTAAGTAAAGTTAAATAAAAGACATAAACTCTTGGTGATTTTGCTACTGGGGGTTTTTGGGAAGGTAAGGTTGGAAAGGGAAAGCTGGGGATCAAATTGTTTAAACATATCCATTTGTTTAAACAATGTGATGCACGTGTAAGAAAGAGCGAGAGAATCAATTTATTTAAATATTATGTCTTATTTTAATATTTTCAATTAGATTTGAATTTTAAAACACAACAAGAAAGGAAGTTAACTTCGGCTGGCCAAAGTTTATATACACTTGCAGGTATGCCTACTTAAAATGTTGTTTTTACATTGTCAAAAATCAAAACGCCTACTTCTTACAAAGTTACAATTGTTTTTGTATTATTTTTTGATTATTCCTATGGGAGCAATAAGATATAGTGGTCCGAAACGGCTCGTTCCGACATATGTATGTACTACCTGCAATAGAAAGAAGACTTTTGGGAAAGTTTCATCGCAATAGCTTTAAAACTGAGGGACTAGTTCGAATAGAAACGGACAGATACCTAGATGGACTCGGCTAGTGAAGCTGATCAAGAATGTATGTACTTTATGTGGTCGGAAACGTCTCCTTCACTGCGTTGCAAACATCTGACTGAAAGAAAATGTCTTAAATCTGTTGTGGAAATGTAAATGAAATATTCCTTTAGGAAAAGGATATCAGTATTACTTCCTTAGTAATCCTTCAGTTCTGGCTGTCACCACATGACAAATTCATTAGGCCAAACGAACGGCCGCTGCCGACGTCAGCAGAGAAGTCGGAGAAGCGTAGAAGACTGCGGACGAAATCTATCGTGCACGAAAGGGAATAATATTTTAAATTATTAATATTTTAATAAATTTGTTTTGTAATAAACAAATTAAACTTTGTTATAAACTTAAATTGTTTATTCATAAATTTTGAATTTACTTTAACAATACATTTACCGATGACGCAGACAAGTGCCTAAGAAATGCTTTGCTGAATATTAAAAATAAGTAAGTTAAAAAAAATCTAAAAATAATAATAATTTAAATAACTTAAATAACACAATTAAAAAAAAAATATAAATGAATGAAATTAAATAAATAAATAAAATTTAATAAAATTGAAAATATAAATTTGTATGTAATTTTTGTTTTGGAATGAAACCAGGGACTGCAAATTACAGTTATGAGGTTGAAAAAAATTATAGGCTAAAACGTGATCTACATAAAAGTGGTAGTCATGGAAATATTTTGTTTTGGTCCAGCAACCCAAATACGCAAAAACTTTTATTTTCAATTTTTTCAAAAAAAATGTTGAATTACTGTTATTGTGTGATTTTTATTTATAAATAACAGTTATTTGATAACTTTTATTTAAAAGTCAAAGCATCACAGTTATTTAATGATTTTTTTTTTTAAATCAAAACCAAACATCTTTTAAACCCCGCGAAATACAAAAAAACGATGTGCATAAAGTTAGCAATGCAACTTTTGAAAAGGCAAATTTTTTTCTATCGACAATTTGCCATTATTTATCCGTAAATTATTCGTGAAAGAAAATAATTTGCAGCTCAATTATTTTTAAAAATTGCAACTAAATTTTTGCTTTCGCGAATCATTTACCAATAAATAACGGCAAATTCACATAAAAAAAGATTTTGGAAATTTTGCACTTTGGTATAGGGCTCATTCCACGTGAAACGTGACAGGCCAATTTGGGTCAAATCTCAGAATCAATCGAAACTTTTTTTTTCGATAGAGGATTGAAATATAAGGATCGGTTTTTATTTTTTTTTTTTAACTCTTACCGTTTATTTAAAAAAAATAATTTTCTAATTAAGCTCCGATTTTTCAGTTATGCATCACTTGAGACTCGTTTGAGTTATTTCAATATTTGGTATGCAATTTTGTGGGATATGTTCATGTCTTTCAGAAAAATAATTAAAAAATTTTTAATTTTAAAATTAAGTATTTTTTAAGAGAATTTAAATTTAAAAAAATTCTGTACGCCGGAATACACGCGGTTTCCGAATAAAAAAATTATCCTCATATTGCTTCATCAATTCTTCACAAAGTGGTAAAATAAAATTTTTTTTAAAAAAAATACTTTATTTTAAAATACAAAATTTTTTAATTATTTTTCTGAAAGACATGAACATATCCCACAAAATTGCATACCAAATATTGAAATAACTCAAACGAGTCTCAAGTGATGCATAACTGAAAAATCGGAGCTTAATTAGAAAATTATTTTTTTTAAAATAAACGGTAAGAGTTAAAAAAAAAAACAAGAAAGAACGCTATAGTCGGGTTGTTGTCCCGACTATCTAATACCCGTCACTCAGCTAAAGGGAGTGCGAACGCTGTGTCGGGTTGGTGTCCCGACTAATAATCGTAACTCAGCTAAAGGGAGTGCGAGGGAGATAGATATATAATTTTTGATTGCGTATAACTTTTTAATGAATGGTCCGATTTGAAAAAAGTCTTCTACATTTCGATAGGTATAAATATACACAACAAAATTGCATTTATACTTTTCGGAAATCTTTAAAGATGTGGGCGCAGGACCCATTTTAAAATCGTTAGTGGGCGATTGTGGGCGTTAGAGGGGGCGTGGCGCTCGGCTAAAATAAACTTGCGCTGCGTAGGAAGCCAAAGAATATGTGGGGGAAATCTCAACCTTCTAGCTTTTGTAGTTTCTGAGATCTCAGCGTTCATACAGACGGACAGACGGACAGACGGACATGGCTAGATCGACTCGGCTAGTGACCCCGATCAAGAATATATATACTTTATGGGGTCGGAAACGCTTCCTTCTAGCTGTTACATACTTTTGCACGAATCTAGTATACCCTTTTACTCTACGAGTAACGGGTATAATAAAAACCGATCCTTATATTTCAATCCTCTATCGAAAAAAAAAGTTTCGATTGATTCTGAGATTTGACCCAAATTGGCCTGTCACGTTTCACGTGGAACGAGCCATAGGTGTTCTGCTAAGTTAATTTAATTTTTTCTTTCACGAATAATTTACGGCAAAATAACGGCAAATTCCCATTAAAAAAGATTTTGGAAATTTTGAACTTCAGTGGGGGTGTTCTGCTAAGTTGATATCAACTGAACTCATTATTTTAAAAATAATTGAGCGGCAAATTTTTTTCTTTCACGAATAATTTTCGTATAAATAACGACAAATTGTCGATAGAAAAAAATTGATTTTCAAAAGTTGCATTGCTAACTTTATGCAGATAAAAAAACGGAAAACGCAGCTTTATTTTTCGGATAAAAACCTTTCAAATGATGTAATACCTATTTACATAAATATTAATACCCTTTTATAGTGTGTTCATTTGAACATTATTAAATAAAAAATAACATATGTATAATCTTTGTTTTGCGAAAGAAGTGAAAAGTTTAGTGAATCAATGCATAGGTATGTGATATAAAATTTTATATTATAACTGATAAGATAATTTTCAAAAAATTTACGAGAAAATTTCATGTTGTTGATCGTAGTTGAAAAGTCTATATGGAGTTCTGTAAAGAAAACCTGGGAAAAAATGCGCAGCTGTTAGATTTGCAATGCACACTGGGCCAGCCGATCCAATTTTTATCCAAAAATACGTTGTTTTTTTTTATAAAATTACCTAATTAAGTTTGAATTCCTTTTCATAATACATTTAACTAATTTCTGGCAAAGTTTTAAAGAATTCGGACATGAAGTTTTTTTTACCGTATTTTCAAAGTGGGAAATTCATCAAATATTGATCGAATTTAAAAAAAATCTTGAAGTCAAAGACGCTATTGTTCGACTCTTCAAAAAACTTTTAGATGTGATTACTTTCAACAAATGAAAAATATAATATAGGTCGTATGTGTTACTTGTTTCCTAAAACAAATGTATTTCTTGATTTTTACAGCTTTTTTTTTTAGCAAATAAATGCATTGCTTTTTAAGTGCCTTTGAGTGCCATCACAAAATTAATTCATTCCTTAAAAAAAAAATTCGTTGATCAATTTACTAAAAGCGCAGCCCGCCGACTCGATGCGGTTTTGCCTTAGTTTTCGGTACTTTAAGTTTTAATTGAAGGCTTAACTCGAAGTCCAGCTATTTTGATGAGCTTTGGTAAGAGAGCCCAAAAGTATGCCGTACTTTTTTCGTCATATTTTAGTGAACATTTTGCGCATTTAGGGCCGTTTTCTCGTCCGTCCTGCAAAGTAAAATTTAGATAATAGAAGGATAAATTTATCCCGGTGGCAAATCAGTTTTCGTTTTCTCGTCCGTTATTTAAAACTCCAAATAAAAGGCGCACTAATTTGAGACTGGGTGGCAGCCCCACAATAGAAGAGTTAACTAATTGTCAAAAATTAATCGAAAAACTATCGAAAAATACCATAAAACAGTCATACTAACAGCTGATGATATAAACAAAACTTCAAACTAATAAAAAACAATGTCGGCAGAAAGAAAGTTTCGCGGTAAAAATTATACCGATGAAAATTATACAGAACTGATGTCTTCGGAATCGTTTCCCGATAATAATGGTTTGTGATTATATGGAATTAGTTAAATCAAATGAATGCACTTACTGCTTTACTTTAAATTCAAGTCGCAAAACATTTTTTTGTAAAACAAATTTCACCGCTTTTTCTTAAGAGAACCCTTTTAACAAATTCTTCATCACTGTAATGTTCGAAGTAATTTCTTTGGTCGTGATATCTGCGCCGATAGGTTCGCACTTCAGACAATTCGACGATACCCCACAGAGTTTGAAGATAAATCGCTCGGGAATTCATTTTAAAATCAATTGGATGACATTAACAATTTTGATTTGTATTAACTATTTGCGAAATCTATAGGTATAGTTAAGATCCGGAAACTATTAAACAGGAAATTACAGCGCGGAGGCGAAACCCCCGGTAGAAGGCTTTAATGGATTTAATGGAGAACTTAAGTATGCCCGAAGGTATGCAGAATTTCTCGTACGTTCTTCTATTTTTATACCCTTGTAGAGGGTATTATAATTTCAGTCAGATGTTCGCAACGCAGTGAAGGAGACGTTTCCGACCACATAAAGTATATATATTCTTGATCAGCACCAATAGCCGAGTCTATCTAGCCATGTCCGTCTGTCCGTTTCTATGCGAACTAGTCTCTCAGTTTTAAAGCTATCGTGATGAAACTTTCCCGAAGGTCTTCTTTCTATTGCGGATCGGACCACTATATCTTAAGGCTCCCATAGGAATATTCAAACAAATATAAGAAAATTCATTGTAACTTTGTTAGAAGTAGGCGTTTTGATTCTTGACTACTTAAAAACAAAATTTAAATAAATAGAAACGCTGAATCTGGGATCCCTGAAACTGCACCGAGTGGGTATTCTTTTATCTGCAAGGGTATATAAGCTTCGGCTGGCCGAAGGTAGCTTCCTTACTTGTGTTCAGATGCTTTTTTTGGGTATATTTATTCAATAACACTAGTTTACAGCAAAAAAAGATAAACATTGAGACCAATTTTGTTCGATTAGTTTTGAGTTGCTGATCACGCTGAACAAATAAAAAAAATTCTCAAAGAACCGTTCTGAAGATATTCGCAAAATCCAGATTTTTGGAACTTCTTTTATAAAACCTAACAGATCTCAAAAACCCTTAAACCAATAAACGTGTAAGTTACACTATTTAAAAGGCAATAGAAGCACCTTTCCGAAAAGCTATTACTCGTTGTGATCGGGTCGCAATTAATGTAGGTACAACCCGTGAAAGTTAAAAAAATAAATTTAATTTCTGGCGTTTTTTTGTTATAGCTAGTTTTCATTTACTAAAAAAAAATGCAAGTAAAAATGTATAAATTATTTTGAGCTTTTAGATCTAAAGGCTCTTTTGTTGTTAACAAGTTAAGGCCATATATTTGCAAATGGAGTGCAAATTCTAGGAGATATGCATTTATAAGTGAAACAACCCATTTCCAAAAAATGCTTTTAAAGGCAAGTGGCCTGCTTTTGTTAGTTTGGATTTGACATATGAACAAAATAGGAGTAGTAGTAGGAGTATTTCAAATACATTTACGGTACTTAAAGTATAAAGTATACTCCTTAAAGTACAATAAATACTCCTATTTGGTTTATATGTCAAAAACCAAACTAACAAAAGTAGGCCACCTGGCTTGAATAGCATTTTTCAGAAATGGGTTTGTTTCACTTAAAAATTCATATACCTTTGCGAATACCTTCAGAACGGTTCTTTGGGAATTTTTTTTAATTTGTTCAGCGTGAATAGCCACTCAAAACTAATCAAAAAAAATTTGTCTCTGCGTTTATCTCGAAAAAAATTTAAAGTTGTAAACTAGTGTAATAACAGGTATACTGCTACCTATGTGGCAACTTGAGCAGGTTGTAAATTACAGGGGAATAACAAAATGTATAAATGTTTATATATTAACTCTTCATTATTTATATATTACATTTTAAGCCTCAAACCGTTATATGGATCTTGAAGGCAGGTCATGAGGGTGGTATCTTTTCAGTCTTCTTTTTGTAGGTCTCCAGATTAGCCTCCTCGCTAGGGAGTTAGGGTGAGAGTCAAGGCGTTTATAGTATTTTTCTGCTTGCTTGCCTATCTTTGGGATTTTGAGATCTCTTTCTATATCTCTAGTTATCATGAACTAGGGGGCATTACAAATCAATCTAATAATCTTACTTTGCGCTACTCGTATTTTGTTTAAGTTAGACTTAGACGCTATGCCTTAGACTTGTAATGCATATTTCCAGATTGGGCTGAGAATAGATTTATATATTTTGACTTTATTGGACAGTGAGAGCTTATTTCTTGGTGACAATAGCCGGGACATACTTGCTGCCTTTGAAAGCACAGACTGCTTGATCATGGTTGTGGCCTAGTAGGCCTCGTGACGAAGTACAGAGCCAAGCATGGAGATGCCTGGGCAGTCTTTTGGCCTTGTGGAGAATGTGACACAAGCACATTTGCTGCAGTTGATGCCTGTGTTCCATTCTGTAGTCCAATTTTCAAAACGTGCCACGTACTCTTGCAGGCCCAAGGTTGCGATTTCTATGCTTGGACTTCTGACCAGAACACCAGTGTCGTCGGCGTAAGTTGCGATCAGCATATTATCATCGTCGACTTCGGTACAGCCCCAGGAATCTGGCATATCTGATGTGTATAGAGAGTATAGTGTCGGACCTAGTACACTGCCTTGGGGTACACCGGCTGAGATTGGGCGTTTTGACGACTTTTCTCCATCGACAACCACACTGAATTTTCTTTCAGCTAAGAAACTCTGAATGAGGAGAAAAAGCTGAGGCGTAAGGAGGTTCTTCAGCTTGCTTAGAAGACCGTCGTGCCATATCCTATCAAAGGCTTGTTGAATGTCCATGAACACAGCCACTAAGTACATTTTGTTTTCCATGGCTTCCAGAGCGAAATTGACCACGCGGTGAAGCTGTTTAGGTGTGCCATGACTTTTTCGAATCCAAACTGCTCTGCTTACTCTTTCTTGTCCAAGGATCCGATTCAGTATGACTCTTTCCATCATTTTGCCCAATGCAGGTAAGAGGCTAATTGGTCTGTGTGCATCTACTTCAGTGGGTTGCTTTCCAGGCTTGGGTATCATGGTGATGATAGCGTTCTTCCATACACTTGGGTAATGACTCAGCCTTAGGACGCTGTTAAACAACAGGACTACAAATAGCAGTGCCTTGATGGGAAGACTCTTTAGTGTTTTGTTGTCTAGAAGGTCCTCTTCTGGTGATTTTTTTGTTTTTGTGCTTTCCGATCTGTGCCTTGACTTCTTCCAGGGTTACAGGCTTACAGGGAAGAGCCATTTGAAAAGGTCTGTCCAGTTGCATTTCCACAAGCATTCGATTTTCCATCGGAGTAAGATCTAGCGGCTTAAATCTGTTCTCTAGATTGTCAGCAAAGATATCCGCCTTCTGCTGCTTGACCCACACCAACCACCAGTGGGATTTCTGAGAGGAGCCTTTGGGGTGACCTGTCTCTTGAATCGGCTTGTGAGTTTCCACAAGGAGTAGTTGGTCGATGCATCTGGGCTCGCATTCTCCAACATCTGGTCTATGAGGTCGTGCTTGTTCATTGTCAAGACCTTGCTTAGCCGATTTGACAGTCTTTTATAAACCTTGTAGAAGCGAAAATCTCCTGTTCTTGTGTATTCTCGACGGATACTTCTATTAAGCTGTATCAGAACTAGAGCATTTTGTGGGAGCAGATTGCTTCTACTTTGGTTCGGAAGGTGCCTTTGGTTCGGGCTAGTGTATATATTTTCCATGAAGGCTGCTACCGTAGCTTCAAGATCATCTAAATGGTTGATGACAGCGTTGAGGTTAATGCTTCTGTCCAGGGATTCCTTTAACTTTTCAACAGAGGAGCCGGGCGGTAGAAAAGATTTCCTTTTGGCCTTGCATTGCGGTATTTGACTTATCGTTGCCACAATTGCCAGATGGTCCGAGGATAGCTCGTATTTGGTTTCGATCAAAAGTTTGTTGAGTGGTACCCCATTAACGAAGAAAAAGTCATGAGCTGTTGGTGTGAGCCTGGTATTTGAGGAATAAAAGGTAGGTTCCCCAGTAGTTAGAACTTGGCTTGAGCTAGAAACTATGGCCTCTTGAAGACGCTTTCCGCAGCAACAGGAACTTAAATTTCCCCACCATTGATGCTTGGCATTAAAGTCACCTCCAGCCAAAAATGTTGGGCCTAGAGAGAATAGTAGCTGGTCAAAATCGTTTTTTGTCCCGGGCTCGCTGGGAGGAAGATACAGAAAAGCTATTTTAAGTAGGGGAGAGTGGGGCAATTTCGTCAGCATTTTTTCAAAGCTATTTTTTGTCCATCTTGAGACACGTTATCATATTTCTATTTTTATTGTTGAATGCGGTTAGCACCAAGCTTTAAAATGTGACATTCCCCTTTTTTTTTAATTACCTTGGTGATTTATAAAAAATTAAAAAGTAAAACCAATATACTGGGGCAATCTCGCCACATAGGGGGGTAAAATCGCCACACCACTGGGGCAATATCGTCACCTGAAAAATGTTGGGAGTTTAACGCCTGTAAATATGCTATACTTATCAAGCGTACCATTTTTGTTGACGTCCTATATTTGTTGCTGCTGCTGGTAGTCTGTTCGTTAGCCAGCTCGTCAAATAAAAAAATATGTATTTAAAATAGGTAAGCATAGGGTGGCGAAATTTCCCCACACAGTACTTTCACCAACGCAGAAATGCACATTATATCACTGTGTATTATATAAAAAAACCTGTATCTTATCCCTTTTCAATTGTGGCATACAGAAAGAATTTCGCCGAGAACTAAATGTAGCTTTTGAACTATTACAACACATTTAATATTATAGCTTAATTATCTTGACCTGCTGTGGAAAAAAATGCATTGGTTGTGTCATGCCATCTTGAAGGACTAAAACAAAAAAATTATATATTTTTACGACTTATGGATTCCGAGATATTGCAGGTGACATAATTGCCCCAGTGACGAAATTTCCCCACTCTCCCCTACACCTCCATTTGTTAGAATATCAATGCAAGCTAGCTGTAAGTCTGTTCGCATTGTGGGCTCACTCTGCGTGTGGATAATGCTGGTCTTGATAAGGATAGCATAGCCGCCCTTAGGGGTGTTACTAGGGTGATTGGAAAGGTATTGGTCATAACCAGGAAGGTACAAATTAAGACCGGGACGCATGTGCGTCTCGGTAATGAGCATTTTGTCGATTGAGTTATCAATAAGAAAAAGACGAAGTTTTTCACTTTTCTGAAATATACCTCTTGCATTCCATACTCCGATTTTTATTGTTGATAATGTCATTTTCCTGAACTAGATCGCGAAAAGCCTTTTTCGACTCAATCGTTTCCATGACTAGTTTGAAGAGTTGATCCAGACTAGTGTTAATATCAATAACAGTTTTGAGTGTGGCCAAAATTTTGGCATTTATAACATTGGACGAGCTCCTTATTTCGAGTAGCCTTTTCCACTGTAACTCGGTGCCTTCCAATTTGTTTAATTTTAAGCGACTCGGCGACATTCGTAGTCATCTTGAGATTGACATAGAACAGATTTTGTTTATTATCAACATTAACGTCGGCCGTAGTGCCGCGAGTGCCAGGCTTTCTTAGACAGTAAATATTCACTACGTTGAAACCGTTGTCCGCGAAGCAACGTTCTATATTCTCCTTTGGAACTGTGCAATGTATGTTCCTTAGCACCAGCTTGAATGGCTTGTCCTCACGAAGTTGATGATGCCAAAACTCGCAATTTAAAGCAGTCAGGCTTCGAACCACTTTGCGGAATGACTCTGCACTGTCAGTGTATATGCAATTCCGAATTTAGATGTTCAAATCTCATAACTACTTGCTGCAATGATTTAATCAAGGGTTCGTTCCAGACTGAGGATATCAGTGGCCTTTGGAACACATATGGGAGGAGGTTTTTGGCTTGAAATGTTCGCTTGGCCAATGGGATCAGTAGTCTTCTCATTTGTCTCCATCTCCTCAATTTGGTTCGTTTCCTCTGCCAAAGGTGCGAAGCGGTTGTTGCGAAGTCCATTGGAGGTCGAAGCTTGGTTTAAATTGCCAATTTTGGCATTGTTTATATTTGCCTTAGTCTTCTTTATGTCGTCTCTTTCTTTAGCGCAGCTTGGAGGGTTTCGTTTCCTGCTACGAGTAGTACTAGGTGCTTAAAACGAGCACCCCATAATAGAAATCAAATTCAAAATCTTCAAAAGTCTTTACTTCTTATCTCTCGCTGGGCAGTGGAAGCGCAAGCGAGAGACAAGCCCGAGCACAATGGGCAAAGTCGTACACAACGCTTACACTATGCTCGGTTGGTAAATAAGTCTGACTCGGTAAAGACCCCGGCGGTACGGAGTCTAAAAATAGATCACGCGCTGATAAGCACAACACAAGAAGTTAAAGATCACTTTCTGGTTGCTAATTAGAAGCGTAACACGACCGTACGATACATAAACTCGACTGAAATATGACAAATCTGGACTATGCTAATATAAATGTAGCAAGCATTTGTGATGACTTTAGAATATGTCAAATTAACATTAAACAAATTAAAAAACCATATTTTTAAAACAATTATGTTTAATAATTTGATTATAAAAATCTGATAAAAAAAATTGTTTTTAAACCGTTTGTTTGATAAACGTTGGTGTCATAAATCTTAAACGACATAATATTTTTTAGTGATGTTAATTTTTTTTTAGTTTGTTTTATCTCATACCTTATTGTTAATGAAAATGGTTTGAGTGCGCCTTCTAGTTATTTTTTTAAAAATAATAAACCGAAAAGTACGAAAAATTTTCCGACTTTGGTTTGGATTATCTATATCATATAAAATTCCAAGAAACTTTACTTTTAGTTCGTTGGAAAGTTCAATCCTTTAAGAAAAAACGCAAAAAACTGCATCCTTCTAACTGTCCTAGGAAAGAAATTACAGATTTTTGGCCAAAAAATTATTTCTCTGGCCCATTGTGCAATGGACAGAAATCAAAGAAACCAAATACATTCAGTGCGGAAAAGGGTATATTTATTATTATTAAATATTTTAATTTTTTAACTTTTTTTATTTATAGGACAACGAAATACCCCGACCGACTCCATCGACCAGTCAGAAAAGTGGGACTTCTGATCTAAAATATAGCCTCTTTTATATCCATTACTCGTAGAGTAAAAGGATATATTGTATTCGTGCAAAAGTATGTAACAGCTAAAAGGAAGCGTCTCCGACCCTATAGAGTATATATATTCTTGATCAGGGTCACTAGCCGAGTCGATCTAGCCATGTCCGTCTGTGCGTCTGTCCGTCCGTATGAACGCTGAGATCTCGGAAACTACAAAAGCCAGAAGGTTAAGATTTTCCACACATTTTCTTGGGCCTAATACGCAGCGCAAGTTTATTTCAGCCGAGCGGTATAAATGGTATAAAGAAGTGTAAATGCAATTTTGTTGTGTATATTTATACCTATCGAAATGTAGAAGACATTTTTCAAATCGGACCATTCATTAAAAAGTTATACGCAATCAAAATATCTACATATATCTATCTCCCTCGCACTCCCTTTAGCTGAGCTACGATTAAAGTCGGGACACCAACCCGAGTACAGCGTTCGCTTTAGCTGAGTGACGGGTATTAAATAGTCGGGACACCAACCCGACTATAGCGTTCTCTCTTGTTTTCAATGTCGATTTGTGCCATTTTTTTTATTGAGAGCGCAAAAATTTGTAATTTATTTTTGGAATGGTTTTATTTGGTTTTATTTGGTTGCAGAAATTTTGCAGAAGGTATTATTTTTTAGTTAGAAATAACCGCGAATTCGACGCCTTAATTTCAGGCAGAAAGAAACAGAGGAACAGGTGCATTTTGACTGTGCTTTTCCTACCAATTTGATTTTTTTTACTAAATTTAATATTACCGGAACATAACAAAGAAGTTCCCGTGTATATATAGCATATTAATAATATTAATTTTAGAATCCTGAACATTTGTTTTTAACATACATATGAAATATCATATGAAAGGTATTCATCCGAAAAATAAAAGTGCGTTTCCCGTTTTTTTGTATTCCGCGTGGTTTAAAAGATATTTGGTTTTGATTTTTATTTTTGATTTTTAAAATAAAAATCATTGAATAACTGTTATGCCAAAATAAAAATCCCAGAATAACTGTTATGCTTTGACTTTTAAATAAAAATCAAAGTAACATTTGATTTATTTAATAAAAATTGAGAATAACTGTTATGTTTTGATTTTTAAAATAAAAATCAGAGTTTAACTGTTAAAATGTAATTTTTATTTAAAAAGTTATAACTGTTACGGTCCCTCAATGAAATTGCTGATTACATTTTGGAAAAAGTCACTCGTGAAATCATGCGTGACATTTCACAGGGTGGTGACGTCTCATATGAAAAATTCGTATAAGGCACTGGTGTTGAAGGGAACCCTTCAGTTCCAGAAATCAGTTTTCACTCGTGAATCGCCTGGTGAATCACTAGTGACATGTCATTTGGCACTCGTGACTTTCCATAGAGACATTTGTTCGAGATGCCCTACCCCGTATCATAGTGACAGCTCAAATGACAATTTCTTCGAAGTCACCGGTGATATTACCAGTGCCTTATACGAATTTGTCATATGAGACGTCCCCACCCTGTGACATGTCACGCATGATTTCACGAGTGACTTTTTCTAAAATGTCATCAGCAATTTCATTAAAACAAAAAAAATTACATACAAATTTATATTTTCAATTCATTTATTTAATTTTATTTATTTCAATTTATTTATTTCATTTCATTCATTTATATATCCTTTTTTTATTTTTTTTAAGCTGTGTTATTTAAGTTATTGAAATTATTATTATTATTTCTAGATTTTTGTTTTACTAATTTGTTTTTAATATTAAGCAAGGCCTTTCTAAGGTTTTTGTCAATGTCTTCGGAATAATGGGTCAACGCTCCTGAAAAAATTAATGAAAAAAAGTATTATCATTTGTATTTAATATTCAAATAATTGCTTAAGCACCGCATATTGCCCTTTGCGTGCTTTTAAAGACTTTTTCCCGCTGCTTCCGTCCAGATTATAGTCGATGACCAGATTATCTGAAATAATCAGCTTCAGGCATTTCGATAAATTATTATTTTTCCCACTTTCTTGATCTGTAAATATATATATATTTTATTTTTGTTTTGTTTCTTATGGTTACAAAGCAGAACTTTCTAGGTTTTTTTGCAAAACACAAATCACTTTCAAAATTGGTGCAAGTTAAAGTTAAGTCTATCACAATATCTTACATTTAAGGTAGCACTTACCTGACTTTAATTTATGTACAATATCACTTGCCACAAAAGATTTAACAAATCACGCAAAACCTCGTTCTCTTAGAAAACCTTCGAAAATAATGCGATGCACCAAGTCTTCTTCTAACCCCTTTACCCGATTTCTTTTGCTTCAATTTCGCTGTTGGCGCGTGCCAATGCTCGTATACCCTTTCTAAAGCGGTATATATACGACTAAATAATTTGTATTTTGTTATGGAACTGCCAAGATTGATTCTCCCGGGACAGCACCGGCTAGCTCCGGAACTCTCAGGGCGGAGTACCCCCAATGTCCCACAGTTCCCCAACTACGTCTCTAACAAGAAAACGTAAACAAGCTAAGACTTACAATTTGTGGACAATTTGACGGAAAAGTGGCATTAGATGTGGCTGCCACAGCGCACCCACCCTTCCTGTGGTGCCCCAAGGGATGCGAGGGAGACACCACCCATCGTCAACGGCCGGATTCCGGTCGGTCCATCTCTCCCAACAGGAAAGCGACTCACACAATCATTTTTATTCTCTGATTACATTTAATAATTAACAATATCTTTCATTGCAGGTACTTAGATTGATGTTTCTTTATCTAGGCTTCCTTGCTGAGCACAGCGGGTCACAGCGATAGCACCAGTGAAGATCAGAAGCCTATAGACGCCGCGAAAGCAATCTTCGAGCAGGCGGTATTTGGGCAATTGCACCTTTTTGGGTCGTCTAGTCCTAAGGGGCTCCGAGGGACGAGAAAGGACGTGCTTACAAATCTAATGAGGTAAGTGCCTATCGACTAATGTGGTTTCCTCACGACCAAATTGGGCTACTTTACTGATGAGAAAGGATGGACTTATTTAAATCCACATCAATGGACAATGGAAAGGGTAAGTTACATTTACATATTCAACTTCTTCTGTCCGTTTCTATGCGAACTAGTCCCTCAGTTTTAAAGCTATCGCGATGAAACTTTCCCAAAAGTCTTCTTTCTATTGCTGGTAGTACATATAACGGAACGAGCAAGATCGAACCACTATATCTTATGGCTCCCATAGGAATAATCAAAAAAATAATAGAACAACTATTGTAACTTTGACAATGTAAAAACAACATTTTAAGTAGGAATACCTGCAAAAGTATATAAACTTCGGCTGGCCGAAGTTAACTTCCTTTCTTGTTTGTTATAATTTTCGCCAACTTAAAAAATTTTGTTTTTAATTTTTGGAGATCACATTTTTTTTTTTTTGAAAATGTTCGATTTTGGTTATACACACACAGTACTTTCACCAACGCAGAAATGCACATTATATCACTGTGTATTATATAAAAAAACCTGTATCTTATCCCTTTTCAATTGTGGCATACAGAAAGAATTTCGCCGAGAACTAAATGTAGCTTTTGAACTATTACAACACATTTAATATTATAGCTTAATTATCTTGACCTGCTGTGGAAAAAAATGCATTGGTTGTGTCATGCCATCTTGAAGGACTAAAACAAAAAAATTATATATTTTTACGACTTATGGATTCCGAGATATTGCAGGTGACATAATTGCCCCAGTGACGAAATTTCCCCACTCTCCCCTACACCTCCATTTGTTAGAATATCAATGCAAGCTAGCTGTAAGTCTGTTCGCATTGTGGGCTCACTCTGCGTGTGGATAATGCTGGTCTTGATAAGGATAGCATAGCCGCCCTTAGGGGTGTTACTAGGGTGATTGGAAAGGTATTGGTCATAACCAGGAAGGTACAAATTAAGACCGGGACGCATGTGCGTCTCGGTAATGAGCATTTTGTCGATTGAGTTATCAATAAGAAAAAGACGAAGTTTTTCACTTTTCTGAAATATACCTCTTGCATTCCATACTCCGATTTTTATTGTTGATAATGTCATTTTCCTAAACTAGATCGCGAAAAGCCTTTTTCGACTCAATCGTTTCCATGACTAGTTTGAAGAGTTGATCCAGACTAGTGTTAATATCAATAACAGTTTTGAGTGTGGCCAAAATTTTGGCATTTATAACATTGGACGAGCTCCTTATTTCGAGTAGCCTTTTCCACTGTAACTCGGTGCCTTCCAATTTGTTTAATTTTAAGCGACTCGGCGACATTCGTAGTCATCTTGAGATTGACATAGAACAGATTTTGTTTATTATCAACATTAACGTCGGCCGTAGTGCCGCGAGTGCCAGGCTTTCTTAGACAGTAAATATTCACTACGTTGAAACCGTTGTCCGCGAAGCAACGTTCTATATTCTCCTTTGGAACTGTGCAATGTATGTTCCTTAGCACCAGCTTGAATGGCTTGTCCTCACGAAGTTGATGATGCCAAAACTCGCAATTTAAAGCAGTCAGGCTTCGAACCACTTTGCGGAATGACTCTGCACTGTCAGTGTATATGCAATTCCGAATTTAGATGTTCAAATCTCATAACTACTTGCTGCAATGATTTAATCAAGGGTTCGTTCCAGACTGAGGATATCAGTGGCCTTTGGAACACATATGGGAGGAGGTTTTTGGCTTGAAATGTTCGCTTGGCCAATGGGATCAGTAGTCTTCTCATTTGTCTCCATCTCCTCAATTTGGTTCGTTTCCTCTGCCAAAGGTGCGAAGCGGTTGTTGCGAAGTCCATTGGAGGTCGAAGCTTGGTTTAAATTGCCAATTTTGGCATTGTTTATATTTGCCTTAGTCTTCTTTATGTCGTCTCTTTCTTTAGCGCAGCTTGGAGGGTTTCGTTTCCTGCTACGAGTAGTACTAGGTGTTTAAAACGAGCACCCCATAATAGAAATCAAATTCAAAATCTTCAAAAGTCTTTACTTCTTATCTCTCGCTGGGCAGTGGAAGCGCAAGCGAGAGACAAGCCCGAGCACAATGGGCAAAGTCGTACACAACGCTTACACTATGCTCGGTTGGTAAATAAGTCTGACTCGGTAAAGACCCCGGCGGTACGGAGTCTAAAAATAGATCACGCGCTGATAAGCACAACACAAGAAGTTAAAGATCACTTTCTGGTTGCTAATTAGAAGCGTAACACGACCGTACGATACATAAACTCGACTGAAATATGACAAATCTGGACTATGCTAATATAAATGTAGCAAGCATTTGTGATGACTTTAGAATATGTCAAATTAACATTAAACAAATTAAAAAACCATATTTTTAAAACAATTATGTTTAATAATTGGATTATAAAAATCTGATAAAAAAAATTGTTTTTAAACCGTTTGTTTGATAAACGTTGGTGTCATAAATCTTAAACGACATAATATTTTTTAGTGATGTTAATTTTTTTTTAGTTTGTTTTATCTCATACCTTATTGTTAATGAAAATGGTTTGAGTGCGCCTTCTAGTTATTTTTTTAAAAATAATAAACCGAAAAGTACGAAAAATTTTCCGACTTTGGTTTGGATTATCTATATCATATAAAATTCCAAGAAACTTTACTTTTAGTTCGTTGGAAAGTTCAATCCTTTAAGAAAAAACGCAAAAAACTGCATCCTTCTAACTGTCCTAGGAAAGAAATTACAGATTTTTGGCCAAAAAATTATTTCTCTGGCCCATTGTGCAATGGACAGAAATCAAAGAAACCAAATACATTCAGTGCGGAAAAGGGTATATTTATTATTATTAAATATTTTAATTTTTTAACTTTTTTTATTTATAGGACAACGAAATACCCCGACCGACTCCATCGACCAGTCAGAAAAGTGGGACTTCTGATCTAAAATATAGCCTCTTTTATATCCATTACTCGTAGAGTAAAAGGATATATTGTATTCGTGCAAAAGTATGTAACAGCTAAAAGGAAGCGTCTCCGACCCTATAGAGTATATATATTCTTGATCAGGGTCACTAGCCGAGTCGATCTAGCCATGTCCGTCTGTGCGTCTGTCCGTCCGTATGAACGCTGAGATCTCGGAAACTACAAAAGCCAGAAGGTTAAGATTTTCCACACATTTTCTTGGGCCTAATACGCAGCGCAAGTTTATTTCAGCCGACCGGTATAAATGGTATAAAGAAGTATAAATGCAATTTTGTTGTGTATATTTATACCTATCGAAATGTAGAAGACATTTTTCAAATCGGACCATTCATTAAAAAGTTATACGCAATCAAAATATCTACATATATCTATCTCCCTCGCACTCCCTTTAGCTGAGCTACGATTAAAGTCGGGACACCAACCCGAGTACAGCGTTCGCTTTAGCTGAGTGACGGGTATTAAATAGTCGGGACACCAACCCGACTATAGCGTTCTCTCTTGTTTTTAATGTCGATTTGTGCCATTTTTTTTATTGAGAGCGCAAAGATTTGTAATTTATTTTTGGAATGGTTTTATTTGGTTTTATTTGGTTGCAGAAATTTTGCAGAAGGTATTATTTTTTAGTTAGAAATAACCGCGAATTCGACGCCTTAATTTCAGGCAGAAAGAAACAGAGGAACAGGTGCATTTTGACTGTGCTTTTCCTACCAATTTGATTTTTTTTACTAAATTTAATATTACCGGAACATAACAAAGAAGTTCCCGTGTATATATAGCATATTAATAATATTAATTTTAGAATCCTGAACATTTGTTTTTAACATACATATGAAATATCATATGAAAGGTATTCATCCGAAAAATAAAAGTGCGTTTCCCGTTTTTTTGTATTCCGCGTGGTTTAAAAGATATTTGGTTTTGATTTTTATTTTTGATTTTTAAAATAAAAATCATTGAATAACTGTTATGCCAAAATAAAAATATCAGAATAACTGTTATGCTTTGACTTTTAAATAAAAATCAAAGTAACATTTGATTTATTTAATAAAAATTGAGAATAACTGTTATGTTTTGATTTTTAAAATAAAAATCAGAGTTTAACTGTTAAAATGTAATTTTTATTTAAAAAGTTATAACTGTTACGGTCCCTCAATGAAATTGCTGATTACATTTTGGAAAAAGTCACTCGTGAAATCATGCGTGACATGTCACAGGGTGGTGACGTCTCATATGAAAAATTCGTATAAGGCACTGGTGTTGAAGGGAACCCTTCAGTTCCAGAAATCAGTTTTCACTCGTGAATCGCCTGGTGAATCACTAGTGACATGTCATTTGGCACTCGTGACTTTCCATAGAGACATTTGTTCGAGATGCCCTACCCCGTATCATAGTGACAGCTCAAATGACAATTTCTTCGAAGTCACCGGTGATATTACCAGTGCCTTATACGAATTTGTCATATGAGACGTCCCCACCCTGTGACATGTCACGCATGATTTTCTAAAATGTCAAATGACTTTTTCTAAAATGTCATCAGCAATTTCATTAAAACAAAAAAAATTACATACAAATTTATATTTTCAATTCATTTATTTAATTTTATTTATTTCAATTTATTTATTTCATTTCATTCATTTATATATCCTTTTTTTATTTTTTTTAAGCTGTGTTATTTAAGTTATTGAAATTATTATTATTATTTCTAGATTTTTGTTTTACTAATTTGTTTTTAATATTAAGCAAGGCCTTTCTAAGGTTTTTGTCAATGTCTTCGGAATAATGGGTCAACGCTCCTGAAAAAATTAATGAAAAAAAGTATTATCATTTGTATTTAATATTCAAATAATTGCTTAAGCACCGCATATTGCCCTTTGCGTGCTTTTAAAGACTTTTTCCCGCTGCTTCCGTCCAGATTATAGTCGATGACCAGACTATCTGAAATAATCAGCTTCAGGCATTTCGATAAATTATTATTTTTCCCACTTTCTTGATCTGTAAATATATATATATTTTATTTTTGTTTTGTTTCTTATGGTTACAAAGCAGAACTTTCTAGGTTTTTTTGCAAAACACAAATCACTTTCAAAATTGGTGCAAGTTAAAGTTAAGTCTATCACAATATCTTACATTTAAGGTAGCACTTACCTGACTTTAATTTATGTACAATATCACTTGCCACAAAAGATTTAACAAATCACGCAAAACCTCGTTCTCTTAGAAAACCTTCGAAAATAATGCGATGCACCAAGTCTTCTTCTAACCCCTTTACCCGATTTCTTTTGCTTCAATTTCGCTGTTGGCGCGTGCCAATGCTCGTATACCCTTTCTAAAGCGGTATATATACGACTAAATAATTTGTATTTTGTTATGGAACTGCCAAGATTGATTCTCCCGGGACAGCACCGGCTAGCTCCGGAACTCTCAGGGCGGAGTACCCCCAATGTCCCACAGTTCCCCAACTACGTCTCTAACAAGAAAACGTAAACAAGCTAAGACTTACAATTTGTGGACAATTTGACGGAAAAGTGGCATTAGATGTGGCTGCCACAGCGCACCCACCCTTCCTGTGGTGCCCCAAGGGATGCGAGGGAGACACCACCCATCGTCAACGGCCGGATTCCGGTCGGTCCATCTCTCCCAACAGGAAAGCGACTCACACAATCATTTTTATTCTCTGATTACATTTAATAATTAACAATATCTTTCATTGCAGGTACTTAGATTGATGTTTCTTTATCTAGGCTTCCTTGCTGAGCACAGCGGGTCACAGCGATAGCACCAGTGAAGATCAGAAGCCTATAGACGCCGCGAAAGCAATCTTCGAGCAGGCGGTATTTGGGCAATTGCACCTTTTTGGGTCGTCTAGTCCTAAGGGGCTCCGAGGGACGAGAAAGGACGTGCTTACAAATCTAATGAGGTAAGTGCCTATCGACTAATGTGGTTTCCTCACGACCAAATTGGGCTACTTTACTGATGAGAAAGGATGGACTTATTTAAATCCACATCAATGGACAATGGAAAGGGTAAGTTACATTTACATATTCAACTTCTTCTGTCCGTTTCTATGCGAACTAGTCCCTCAGTTTTAAAGCTATCGCGATGAAACTTTCCCAAAAGTCTTCTTTCTATTGCTGGTAGTACATATAACGGAACGAGCCGGATCGAACCACTATATCTTATGGCTCCCATAGGAATAATCAAAAAAATAATAGAACAACTATTGTAACTTTGACAATGTAAAAACAACATTTTAAGTAGGAATACCTGCAAAAGTATATAAACTTCGGCTGGCCGAAGTTAACTTCCTTTCTTGTTTGTTATAATTTTCGCCAACTTAAAAAATTTTGTTTTTAATTTTTGGAGATCACATTTTTTTTTTTTTGAAAATGTTCGATTTTGGTTATATGCTTATGTTTTTAGCTGTAACTTCGATGTTATAAGCTAAACAGCTGCAAATAAGGTTTTATATTAAAGATAATTCATAACAAAAACAAAAAAATTTGGTTTATATTTTAAAGATTTTTTTTTAATGGTAACAATTCAAACTTCATACCCTGCAGGAAACGGAATCAGTTTTGGACTATTAAAATACTAGTTGGGTCAAGAAGGTTAACTAGTTCAAGTTATGTCCATTTCCTTGTAACGAAGTGGTCCATTTTTCATATGCTTGTCTTCGGAAACAACTAGTCCATTTGCTACCAGTTTTGCACCAGTGACTGTTAACCAATTTATGGTTACAGCTGTTAAACTACACTAAAAAAAATATTTTCACGAAAAAACTAAAAATTAATCTCTAAACCATCAAGTGATTTGATTTCACTAGTACTTGACGATGCCTAACTTGACGCTCTCCTAATTTAGTATCCAATTAATAGGCGCGGTCCTTAGAGAATTTCTGATGTTTATTATGTAATCAAATACAGTAAATGATAATTAAATGGAATTAAAACAAACTTACTTTTTTTGAGCCAAGTCACCCTCTCTAGGACTTGAACCCGGGACCTTTGGATTTGTAGACACACTAACTGATTGAGCCATACACGCATCACATTTTGTAATGCCCTAACAAGGTTTATGAATTTTAGTGTGAAATAATTCAAAAACAGTGATTTTCCACATATATATTGCCTCGGACAGATTAAACAAAGTTTAAAATAAAACTAAAGCATCACCTAGCAAACAAAAAAAATGTACAGACACTGGGGATTGAACCGAGGACTTTGAGTGTTTGATTTGTTTAGTGCAAAATTTCCCAAGACATTTACACTCTAGGCTATATTTTTGGATCACATGTGTTTCATTTGCAACTAGTTAAATTCCAGTTGCCTTTTAACTAGACCCTAACATGTATTTGTTCTACCAGTTAAATATTTTTAAGGTTTTTTTTGTCAGAAAGGTACTAGTCCGAGGCAAGTTTATTTTTTACTAGTTTTGTATTAATCATTTTTTCGACTAGCACAAATTTTCTAGACCCTGTGTAGTCCAAATGCATTCAGACAAATTCCGGTTGCTTTATATTAGTTATTTAACTAGTTGTTTTTCAGACTAGTTCGCATTTTTCCTGCAGGGTGTTTAATATATTGTTAAAGTGATCACGTAGTCGTAGTTTTACTGTTGGGTGAAGGTTTTGTAGCATTAGGTAGGATACCCGAACAAAGCCCGGGGACTTTCCCTTTTGTTTTGAGAGAGCTATATTGAGTTCGAGGGTGGTGATGTCAGATTCTATTTTAAGTGCACTAGTGGAAAGTTGGTAGTTGTGAGCAAAGGGTATTAGGTTGTTTTTGTGATGGGTGAAAGTTGAAGAGAAATTTTCGTCATTTGATTCGGTGGACCAGGAAGAGCACAGTTCGTTGGCTATGGCCAGACTGTCTGTAATTTTGGTGGGTGAGTTAGGTCTTGCGATGCAATGAATACCGATTCTTTGTCGAAGGCCACAGAATCTGCGTAGGTTGCTCCAGATTTGGGAAGTTGAGGAGTTTGGATTTATTTCCGAGGTGAAGATTTCAAGTGATTTTCGTTTGGCTATTTTTATTTCGCGTTTAAGGAGGCGTTGGCTTTCCTGTAGTTTATTATATTCGTATTAGAAAGGTTTCGTCGAAGGATATTGAAGTAAAAGTTTTTGGATTTCTTAAGGGTTTGTAGGTGAGAGTTCCACCAAGGAACCGTACGTTTTGAAAAGCGGTAGGGTGATGTTTGTGGGATGGAGCAGTTAGCGCTTTGGTGGACTATTTTAGTTAGGATAGCGGTTTCTTTGTTCAGATTATGGCTTATGGGGCGTTGGAGGCTGAAGTAGTTACTGGCTTCTTCGTATTTTGGCCAGTTTGCTTTATCTAGTTTAAATTTTGGTAAGATGGTTGGTGTAGATGTAGTGTCAAATAGTGTTGTTATAATAGGAAAGTGGTCGCTTCCAAACGTATTTGTTTCGATAGACCAAGCGGATTCAAGTGCTAGGGTCGCTGATGCGAGAGTGAGGTCAACGTGCGTGAGAGTGTTGTGGGTGCTAAAGTGTGTGGGAGAGCCATCTAGAGGAGATTGGTGGATAAATTGGGCAAGTTGGGTGAGCCCCATAACGTTCAGTGTTTAAAAAACTGCCTGAATTTTCATTTAGCCTGCTTTTGCTTTTGCTGCTGCTTCTGAAAAAGTCGGCAGTCGCAGTCGAAGCAAAAGCAAAATCCGAGAACTGCCGACTGTCGAAGCAACAGCAAGTCGTTGCTTTCTGATTTTCGACTGCTGCTGTGCTGCTGCTTTCAGTCGGTAGCAACAGTCGAAGCAGCAGCTAGGAAAACTGTCTGGAAGTTTCTATTGCTTTTGCTGCTGCTTCTGAAAAAGTCGGCAGTCGCAGTCGAAGCAAAAGCAAAATACGAAAACTGCCGACTGTCGAAGCAATATGCAAGTCATATGCTGTAGCTTGCTTCTTCTTCAAAGCAGCAGCAAAGAAACATTTTAGGGAGTCGTCATGTAGTAACTGCAAAGCTACGCGCTTTTATTTTTGCTAATTTCATTTCTAAAAAGTTTTTGGAAGGAGCAGGACGTATTTAGCTATGGCTCAAAGTGATGTGTGGAAACATTTTGAAAACAACATTGAGCAAGGCCAAGCTATATGCAATATTTGCAAAATTTCGATGAAAAATAACAGACTTTCTAATTTAAAATCCCATTTACTTAAAAAACACCAAATTACCTTTAACGTGTCAAGTGCCGAAAGTGTCGCGTCATCGTCGAATTCAACGCTGAAAACCATAAGGAAACGCAAAATAAAAATTGAGGTCAACAAGAAAGAGCTGTTAAGGTCATACATCGGGTTGGTAACAGAAGACAGCATTCCTTTTAACGTATTGAATTCGAAAAATATGAGGAATATAGTAGATCCAATTTGTGAAGGTCTAAAAGCTGCTGATGGGAAAAAAATTACACTAAATGCGTCAAACTGTAAAAAAAACATTAAAAACAGTAGCCGATAACATCAAAGCTCACATAACAAAAGAAGTAAACAAGAGAGAACGCTAGAGTCGGGTTGGTGTCCCGACTATCTAATACCCGTCACTCCGCTAAAGGGAGTGCGAACGCTGTGACGGGTTGGTGTCCCGACTAATAATCGTAACTCAGCTAAAGGGAGTGCGAGGGAGATAGATATATGTTGACAATTTATAAATCGTATAACTTTTTAATGAATGGTCCGATTTGAAAAATGTCTTCTACATTTCGATAGGTATAAATATACACAACAAAATTGTATTTATACTTCTCGGAAATCTTTAAAGATGTGGGCGCAGGACCCATTTTAAAATCGTTAGTGGGCGATTGTGGGCGTTAGAGGGGGCGTGGCGCTCGGCTAAAATAAACTTGCGCTGCGTAGGAAGCCAAAGAATATGTGTGGAAAATCTCAACCTTCTAGCTTTTGTAGTTTCCGAGATCTCAGCGTTCATACAGACGGACAGACGGACAGACAGACAGACAGACAGACAGACAGACAGACAGACAGACAGACAGACAGACAGACAGACAGACGGACAGACGGACAGACGGACAGACGGACAGACGGACATGGCTAGATCGACTCGGCTAGTGACCCTGATCAAGAATATATATACTTTATGGGGTCGGAAACGCTTCCTTCTAGCTGTTACATACCTTTGCACGAATCTAGTATACTGTAGCGAGCGAAGTACTTGATATATCATTTTACTTATTTACTTCATTAAATATATATATGTTCATATATATACACATATTTATGCACACTTATTAATCTCAACATTTGGTTGACAACGGCCTGCATAGCGGCCATGCTAAAATGCTGACTATGCATTCCCACGGTGCCGGCTGGCTCTCGCTCACTAACACATCGAGCCAGCCGTCTCAGGGCATATATGTGTGTACGTGAATATACCCTGTAGTTCGCCGGGACTGGTCCCGAACTAGCGAAATCGCCATACACCGGGGGCTTGGGACTAACTCCCGTTCATACCACCCGCAATGTAAATTTCTATCCACTTTTACCACGGCATGTCCTAGGCGGTGGTCATATGGCGAAGTTCTGCATTACCTTTCGCCACAAAAGGGACCGATAGGTGGTCCCATATTATACCCCTTTTTGCCACAAAAGGGGCCACCTATCGGACCATCTATCGGACCACCTATCGGTCCCTTTTGTGGCGAAAAGGGGTATGAAATGGGGTTGGTGTTTTCAATACCAAAAAAGCTGAATGCTATGAAACTTCCCAAGAAAAAATACTTTTTGTTAAATTAATTTATTGTATTATAAGTAGACAATTTTTCTATTTTTTTAATTTATATTTATTGAACAAATTCCTCTGCTGACACGTTTTTGTTGAGTGCCTCATTGTTGTTATTATTTGATTTGGATTTATTTTTAAAAAATCGTTTCTTTTGCAATTGAATTGCCTTGGGAATCAATATTTCTGCATTACCAGATTCTGAAACAATATCTAAAAAGAAATAAGATTTTAGTGTTTTAAAATAAAATGAGAACAGAAACTAACTTCGGCAAGCCAAAGTTTTAATACCCTTGCAGCTTTCAGGAATAAAATTGTGACTAGAAAAGCATAAATATAAAATAAGAATAACCAACAGGTAAATGTAGACTTATTTCACGCTTTTGAAACTTGAACCGACAGACAGACGGACATGGTTAAATGGATTTACTTTATAGGTTTGAAAAGGTCTCCTTTACTGCGTAACAAACTTCTGGACTAAATTATAATTCCCTCTGCATGGGTTTAAATATATATTTTAAGATTTTGTTATACAAGCCTGTTTACATCAAACCATGTTTTAAAAGTGAAAAGCAGAAAAAGACAGAAAGAAATAGGATTAAAGACAGATGGCATTCTAAGTAAATAGATTGAAATTGAATCAAGAAACTAAGTGTATTATAAAAAATACAGTTATAAAAATAACCTACCGTGAAGTGCACCATAGAAATGTGTAAAGGAGTTTACGGCTTTTTTTCCAGAAAGGCCTTTAACATTAAATCCCACAACAAACTCATCCGTGAGAACCCTCCGCAAGTTTTTTAAACCCCCTTCTGGCAGCAACAACGATCTCATGGCTTTAATCTAAAAAGGAAGAAAATTTCACTAAAATATTTATATCAAAGAAAAAAGACTTACGTAGGAGTCCTTTGCACCACTATTTCTCCTTCTCCTCTTTAACAAATCGACGAATGTGCCTGTTCCTGTTCATGGCTAAATATCACACATTATTAGGTATTTCACTTGCACAACTCATGGTGTTACTCACCTGTTGACGACACTTCAGATCACAACAAAATATAAAACTTTAAATGTACAATAAGACAAATTAAATACAATGTTTACAAAATTTGGCGCAAACGTTGGGTTAGTGATGGTAGCGGGGTTGGGTAGTTATGGCAATCCGTTACGATTAATATTGCGACTACCGATATCGTATAATCGATGGCAATAAAAACATTCGCTAATATTATTTTTGTTTAGTTCTATGTATATAAAATTAGGTACTTATATATTTATTTTATATATCTAAGCACCAATAAAATCCGCTTGTTATGGAAGGAAGGAAAACGTTTTGCTACTGAACCACCGCTATTGTTAAAAATATTGCTGCAGCTAAATTGCTCATTATTAAATATAAATAATATAAAAAGAAATAAAATTCTATCATTTATTATTTTATTTTATCTCATTATTAAGTTTTTATTTTATTATTGTAACTTTTTTTAAATTTGTTTTTTATATAAACAAAATAAAGTTGTATTCGTTATTAAAATCATTATATACTTGTCAAAAATTTCATTTTACAATTTTTTTTAACTCATATAGAAGTGTTCACATAGAAGTGTTCACTCTCCGATAACTCTTTTGCTCTTGTAAAAAATACACACGCCACCTATTGACCCTTAAGGGACCACTGGGTGGTCGATCCCTTTTCTACCCCGAAAGTGCCACCGGCCCCCTTGAGAACTACAGGGTACTAACGCTGCATTTACTTCGCCCGCTGCTCACTCAATTCTAGCTGCTAAGAATGTTCGAATTCTCAATAAAGACACTCTCGAACTGGACGTCTTTGTGATTACTTCTTTGAATTAAATCTCGTTATCACATGGCGACCGTGACAGGACGTCACAACCATGGATAAAATAAAAACATATAATTGTTATGTTTTTTTTTACATGTATTAATTGAAAAGTGCAAAAAAAAAAATATTTACCAAACAATAAACTGTTGTGTTGTAATTACACTTAAAACGTATTTATTTATTGTGGTGAAGTGAAGTTCCCCACCGAACACCGACAACTGCGAAATTTTTGTGAAGTGTGGCGAAGGGAAGTGCCCCGCCGAAGGAAAGAAAGTGTGGTAGACAGCCCCGTTTACTACACCACCGTTGGATAAGAATCAAAGGTGAAGAATAAAGTGCGGTAGACAACCCCGTCTACTGCGCCGCCGTCTGGATAAGGCGAGGCGTGAAGAAAGTGTGGTAGGCAGCCCGTCTACTGCGCCGCCGTTTGGATGAGAGCCGAATGCGAAGAATAAAGTGCGGTAGACAGCCCCGCCTACTGCGCCGCCGTCTGGATAAGGCGACGTGAGGAAGAAAGTGCGGTAGACAGCCCCGTCTACTGCGCCGCCGATTGGAAACGGAACACGGTAGGCCTATCGCCCACTGTGTCAACGTGGGATGCGATGGATGGTACACCCGTACCTCAAAAAGATAAACCCACTCTGGAGGAGGCTCTAGAGGCACAGCCAAAGGACGGTCCCAGGCCGATCAGCATTGCTGATTACAAATCAAGGATCATTTTACGGGAGCGTCAGCGAGCCCAGGACAGGGACGAGCAGCTCACGCGCATTCCACCGACCCCAGCACCAAAAAAGCAAAGGGGTGGAAAGCGAGCTCGACTCTTGAAGGAGCGAGCCCGGATTATCGGGGACCTTAAGGAAAAAAGGCCCCAAACCAACGAGGGAAATTTAAAAGAACGGCTCAAAGAGCTAAATTCCTTAATCCACCGGGAGAAGAAGAGCGGACTAAAAAATTAGTTCACCGCTGAATTTTTTTAAGCACTGGCAACGCGTTTACGCGGGGTGCGATAGTTAAGATCATTAACAAAAAAACAATCATATACATCTACTAACACACAACTTTCGGTGTAAACTTAATATAAGTAAAACAAGAGAGAACGCTATAGCCGGGTGCCCCGACTATCAGATACCCGTTACTCAGCTAAAGGGAGTGCGAAAGAGATGGAGAAAAACTTTGATCCGGCGTAACTTTTTAACGAATGGTCCGATTTAAAAAATTTCTTCTACATTTCGATAGGTATTGATAAACACAATAAAACTGCATTTTTACTTTTCCAAAATATTGAAATTTTAAAAATCGTATATAAGCGATTGTGGGCGTTAGAGGGGGCGTGGCACCCTTTTGAAACAAACTTGCGCTGCGTAGGAACTCCTAGAATCTGCATGCAAAATGTCAATCTTCTAGCTTTTATAGTTTCCGAGATCTCAGCGTTCATACAGACAGACAGACAGACAGACAGACGGACAGACAGACGGACAGACGGACATGGCTAGATCGACTCGGCTAGTGATCCCGATCAAGAATATATATAGTTTATAGGGTCGGAAACGCTTCCTTCTACCTGTTACATACTTTTGCACGAATCTAATATACCCTTTTACTCTACGAGTAACGGGTATAATTATTGTAACCAGTTACTTGTGGTAATGTAAACCGAAAGTTGTGAATATTGTATAACCTCATACATGAACATATAAATATTTTTTTTTATCTCGACCAAAATCCATAATTAATATTTATATATATATATATATATTCAAAAAAAAAAAAAATTCAAAATGGGTTTGTGGAGCTCCAAAGAAGCCGAAGTAAAAGAAAACACGGCTAATGTAGTAAACAATGTAGTAGTAGACCACACACCCCTTTTGAACTCAATGTTCATACTCATGATTGTTCTTACCGTTTGTACCATTATCCACGTAATCTTCAAACTACATAGCACTTACAGAAAGTGTATTAAAAGAGACAGCCGTTTCTGCGATTACATGAGCCGAGCACAGGGTCTAGACGTCATTTAAAACAACATACATTTATTACAAAAAAAAAAAATATATAAAATAAAATAATAATAAAAGTTAGTTGTCAAGGTAGTTAGAATGTCAAGAACCCAAGCTAAAATAGATTTAGTAATTTTGGCAGAACCAGATTTTTATATTAGAACTCGAATTTTATTAGCCCGAGAAAATTTACCAATGACAATATATGAATTTGAGCACAAATACATTTCAGAATTCGGACTATCTTTCTCACCCCTAATAAGTTGTAATGCAACAGAAAAAGCAATTGTATTATCAACAATCCCCGGGGTTCGCGTTATTTCTATGATAGATAACAACCAATCACTCGGGAGAATTATAAAATTCGTAGTTAGTTTAACCATCAGGCCTTAATCTAATGACTGACAGATGGAATAGGTTAGAAAAGTTCTTTATTGAAAAAAAGAACAACATATTAAAAAGCTATAAGTGTATCAATAAAAACACACAGATAAGAAAAGAGACAGTGCTAAAACACCTGTCCGACATAATTTTAAACACAAATAAAATTAGAAGAGCAATAGCAGTTACTTCGAATAGGTTAACTCCTACACATTTTAATCTTGCTATAAAAATACATGAAAGTATAATCGTTGTATTATCGAAAGCCTTACAAAAGTATGGTGTATCATTTCAAATACCAAATAACTTTCATTCACAAATTGAGGTCGATTTAACAGTCCCTCAAAACTCAGACTTCGACAACTCGTTGGCTGACATTTTATTAGAAGAAGACAAAGAAGATTTTTTTGGGTTCACTGATCCCTCAGAAATCGAAGACAACTCAATAAAAGTGGAACCCGACAATTTACCTCCGATCGAGATGGCGAAGAAGTCATAACAATGACTCAAACCAACGTCCAATTCTTAAAAACTGCGTCGTCACTCATACCTGAGTTCGACGGCAAAGCAGAAAACTTGCGAAGTTTCATAGATTCCCTAAGATTGGTAGATACTATCAAAGAAACCTATGAACCCATCGCTGTCCAACTAATAAAAACAAAACTAAAAGGACACGCTCGCAACTTAATAGGAGATGAAAGCAACATCGCTGACATAATATGTAAACTGACAAAAACGGTCAAAGGAGAATCAGTAGAAGTTTTATCTGCCAAATTGATGAATTTACAGCAAAAAAATAAAACAGCTACAGTATATGCTAAGGAAGTCGAAGATTTAACAAAGGCCCTCCAAGGAGCTTATGTCAATGATGGCTTACCATTAGAATTAGCATCAAAATACAGCACCCAAAGCGCTGTCAAAGCAATGACAACTAATTGTTCGTTGGATAAGGTGAAACTCATAATGCAAGCGGGAACGTTTGCGGATATGAACGAAGCCGTAACCAAGTTCGTCAACAGTTGTACTGAAGCTACAGGACAGTCAAACGCTGTTTTGTATTACAATAATAAATACAACAATAATAATTACCGAGGAAATACCACCTACAGAGGTAGGGGAAATAGAAGGGGTCGCGGGTATTATAGTAACAATAATAACCGCAATAATAACAACCAAAATAATACAAACTCTAATGCACAGAGTACTTCTACTGGAAGAAATTCCAACAGAAGCGTTAGGGTCACTCAGGAAAACGAGGAGGACCCCTTGACGGTAAAAGAAGAGGAAGAACAGTAAGCATATATAAAATCAATATTAGCCTCAGTTTTTTTATAAAAGTTAAAAACGAAAGAACCAACAAAAATTTAACATTGTTAGTAGATACGGGAGCCGAGATTTCATTACTTAAACAATGTAATCAAGAGTACCCCGAATTAGACAGTTCTAAAATTTCAAATATAACAGGAATAGGACAAGGTTCTATAAAATCCTTGGGCTTAGCGCTCGTGGAACTTAAAACAAAAAATTTCATTATACCACATGACTTTCAAATAGTTCCACCTGATTTTCCGATTCCATGCGATGGTATTCTAGGAATAGATTTCATTAAAGAATTTAATTGTATTTTAGACTTTCAAGATTCACAAGGTTCTTTAGTATTAAGACCTAATAACTTAACTTTTTCTATACAAATCCCAATGCACAATTCTGTTTCCGAGAATACTCTGTTACTACCATGTAGAGCCGAAGTAATTAGACCAGTAAAAATTAACTCAAAAGAATCGTCCGTTTTTATTCCAAGCCAAGAACCATTAAAAGGTGTACTAGTTCCAAGCACCTTGGTTAACACGAGTTGCGCAACAATCCGATTTCTAAATACAAGCTCTGAAACAATTAGCTTAAATGTGGATACAATGAAATTCGAGTCGTTAGAAAACTATGATATACAAAAGCCCAAGGAACTTAAACCCAAATACAGTAATGATAGAACAAAAGAAGTATTAAAAAAGCTAAGTTTTCCTTCTCAATTCCAAACAAAATTGTCAGAACTGTGTAAAAATTATAGTGATATATTCGGTCTTGAATCGGAACCGATATCAGCTAACAATTTTTATAAACAACAGCTTCGCTTAAGCGACAAAACACCGGTATATATAAAAAATTATAGAAATGCAGAAAGTGAAAAACCAGAAATAAACAAACAGGTCGATAAATTAATAAAAGATGGTATAGTCGAACCATTAATTTCAGAATATAGCAGTCCATTATTGTTAGTTCCAAAAAAATGCCTACCAAATTCAACAGAAAAACGATGGAGACTAGTGGTTGACTACAGACAAATAAACAAAAAATGATTAGCCGACAAATTTCCATTACCACGCATAGAAGATATATTGGATCAGTTAGGACGGGCTAAATACTTTTCTTGTTTGGACCTAATGTCCGGATTTCATCAAATAGAATTGTCCGAAAAATCTAGAAACCTTACATCGTTTTCGACAAATAAAGGTTCATTCCGTTATACGCGGTTACCGTACGGACTGAAAGTAGCACCAAATTCATTCATGCGGATGATGACCCTAGCATTTTCTGGTCTAGAACCATCACAGGCGTTCCTATACATGGACGACCTGGTAGTCATAGGATGCTCCGAAAACCATATGTTTAACAATTTAACAAAAGTATTTCAGTTGTGCCGCAAATTTAACTTAAAACTGCATCCAGAAAAATGTTCTTTCTTTATGCACGAAGTTACCTATCTGGGTCATAGGTGCACAGACAAGGGTATATTACCTGACGAAAATAAATACGAAGCAATTAAAAATTATCCAGTGCCCAAAAACTCAGATGAGGCGCGTAGATTTGTAGCATTCTGTAATTACTATAGAAGATTCATAAAAAATTTTGCAGATTATTCTAGACATATAACAAAACTGTGCAAGAAAAATGTCAACTTCGAATGGAACACGGATTGTAATGAGGCATTTAATTACTTAAAAGAAGCCTTAATGAGCCCAAGACTTTTACAATATCCAGATTTCAACAAAGAATTCTGTATAACAACAGACGCCAGCAAATACGCTTGCGGAGCGGTACTTACGCAAGATCATGGGGGCGCGCAATTACCAGTTGCATATGCGTCTCGATCATTTACAAAAGGGGAGTCCAACAAGTCAACCACTGAGCAAGAATTAGCGGCCATCCACTGGGCCATAAAGTATTTCAGACCATACGTTTATGGGAGGCATTTTATAGTAAAAACAGATCATCGACCATTAATTTACCTATTTTCAATGAAAGATCCTAGTTCAAAATTAACAAGAATGAGGCTAGATTTAGAAATATATGACTTTACTGCGGAATACCTCAAGGGGAAAAATAATTACGTGGCAGACGCCCTGTCCAGAATTACAATAAACGATTTGAAATCATTAAACAGACAGGTAATGAAAATAACAACCAGATCAGAAACACGAAAAAATCAGGATCAGAAATCAGAAAAGGAACCCTTGCAGAAACCCTTGAGCCCAGAGTCTACGACGTTGTCAATAACAATGACATCAGAAAATATGTGAAGCTTAAATTCGTCAAACACAAGTGTTTGTTTAAACGAGGAAAACGAATAATTTCACAATTTATAATTGATGATTTGTACTCCAATGGAAAATTTGATTTAAAACAATTTTTCCAAAGGCTTGAGATACAGGCCGGAGTGCAAAGCATAAAACAATTTCAACTGGCACCCAGCGCACTGATTCTAAAGTCAGTATTATTACAAGAATTTAAAGAAATGGGCAACCGTACATTGCAAAAAGTACAAATAGCGCTACTTTCCGAGGTGACCATAGTAGACAAAAACAATGAAAAGAACATAAGAGAAATCTTAAAAAAATTTCATGATGATCCAATCGAGGGAGGCCATTCAGGAATAAGGAGAACTCTATTAAAAATAAGGCGACATTACTATTGGCCAAACATGACAAAAGTAATTACTAAATACGTAAAAACCTGTCAGACCTGCCAACAATCTAAAACGACCACTCATACAAAAACGCCAATGACTATTACCGAGACACCTACTTCAGCTTTTGACACGGTACTAATTGATACTATTGGTCCATTACCACGCTCGGAGGACGGAAACGAATACGCAGTCACAATTATTTGTGATTTAACTAAATATTTAGTAACGGTACCAATTTCAAATAAAAGCGCAAATTCCGTTGCAAAAGCAATCTTCGAAAACTTTATACTCGTCTACGGACCAATGAAAGTCATTCTAACAGACATGGGCACAGAGTATAAAAACAGTATAATAAGAGACTTATGCAAATATATGAAAATTGACAACATCTCATCGATTGCACACCATCACCAGACCTTAGAGACTATTGAACGCAGTCACCGAACATTCAACGAATATGTCCGTTCATATATTTCAAGTGACAAAAGTGATTGGGACATATGGTTTTAACACAACACCATCAGTCACGCATAATTATTGTCCGTACGAATTAGTGTTCGGAAGACCAGCTCGAAAATTTATAGATATTTCTAAAATAAATCAAATAGATCCCATATACAACATAGATGATTATGCTAAGGAAGTTAAGTTTAGGTTAGAATCAGCATACAAACAGGCAAGAATCATGCTGGAAAGGGAAAAAGAAAAGCGAAAAACACTATACGATAGAGACGTAAATAATTTCGATGTAAAAGTCGGAGATCAAGTCTTACTTAAAAACGAGACAGGGCACAAACTAGATAAGAACTTTCTAGGACCATTTAAGGTCGTAAGTATAAACGATAGAAATAATATAAAAATTATCGACAGTAAAAAGAAGCAACAAGTAGTAAGCAAAGACAGATTAAAACCTTTTTACAGCTAATAACTTAAAATAATCAAAAAAAAAAAAAAAAAAAAAAATATTAAAATATATACATATATAAATAAATTTTAATCAAAATTAAACTTCATTTCATTTCATTACATTTTATTTCATTTTTACTACCACTAATTCAAAATCAAAAATAATAATAAGATATCTTTAGAATGACTTCATTAAAATATACGTCATTCTTTTTAACGGGGGAGGTGTAGCGAGCGAAGTACTTGATATATCATTTTACTTATTTACTTCATTAAATATATATATGTTCATATATATACACATATTTATGCACACTTATTAATCTCAACATTTGGTTGACAACGGCCTGCATAGCGGCCATGCTAAAATGCTGACTATGCATTCCCACGGTGCACAATACCCTTTTACTCTACGAGTAACGGGTATAAATATAAGTTACTTTCTTTGAAAATGGACAGTGCTACTAGGATGTCTCGAAACATTTTTGGCTTAAGTGCACAATATGTAAGCGCCGATCAAGTTAAATCAGTTGTGCTTGGAATGGTAGACTTAAGAGGAGTTGGAGCCAGCACAGCCAAAAATCTTGCGGCTGAAGTGATCACTGTCCTAAACCAATACAGTATTAACATGAACCAAATCGTTTCAATCACGTCTGACAATGGTGCTAACATGTTGAAAACAACAAACTTATTGTCGTTTGTTTGCGTTTTACTTGGAGCAAATAGAATCAGTGGAAAAGATTCCTAGCGTATATGTAGGCAACATACAAGTCTGTCGTTGTGCTGCACATACAGCACAGTTGGTTGCTCTGGACGTTATAAAGGCATCGAACTTGATAAAGTATCTGCTCCATTGTCGAAACATGACAAAATTTATAAGAAAGTCGTCCAATGGCTATCGGGAAATTTTCGATTTAAAAAAGTTAAAAATTCCGCGCCTAGATTGTCCAACCAGATGGGGATCAACATTCACAATGTTGAGCGACTTAATGGAGGAGGAAAATTTTGAAGTTGATGGTTCTTTTGGGAATTTATAGAAGTATATTGCGCAGTCTTCACTCCGTTGCAAAAAACAATTAAAAAATTTCAAGAAGAACAGCTGCACTACGGAAATTTTTACGCCCAATGGCTAAAGCTTAAAATTGGCACGGAGAAAATTGTAAGCGAAACGAATCATGAGCTTTCAAAAGCAATCGGAACCCAAATTCTAAATTCAATAGAAAAGCGAACCAAAGCCTTGTTTAGCAACAAATTTATAGTCTCGTGCCTGTTTTTGGATCCGCGTTTCCAGCATACTTTAACAGTGCAGCAACGCAGTGATGCAATCAGTCACTTAAAATCTATTTGGGACAGACTATACGATTTGAATCCAACAGGAAATCTCTGCTCAACACCTGCATCGAGTTCAAGCAATTTGGAAAGCGAATTTTTGGACGAGGAAGATGAGCTTTTAAACGCGTACCTCGAGGAAGGTGTAGAAACTCAGTTTAGCAGTGTATTGGACGTATATTCAAAAATTGAGAACTTACAACTACCTTTCAAAAGGATTGATGTGGACGTCCTCGCGATTTGGAAGGGGAAACAGTGCACTGAGCAGGAGTTATACGCAATTAGCAATGTTTGCTTTGGCGTACCCCCAACTCAGGTAAATGCAAATCCTTAAACACATTTAAGATTATAGCTATATATATTCATTTGTTTTATAACAGGTCTCGATTGAAAGAGCCTTCTCCGCCCTAAGACTGGTTCTAACGGATTACAGAAGTCGGCTTAACCAAGATGTCTTGGAAAATATACTCTTGGTAAAAATGAATCCAAGCTTTTTGGCCTCAGCTATAGACACGCTGCCACTTTTAAAAGAAGTAGAGGACGACGACGCCAATTAATAGTTTTGTAATTAATTAGTACCTAATGTCAAATTTTTATTTATATAAGTTTACACCACAGCTATTCCCCCTACCCTCATCGACACCACGATGAGCTACGAAGACCCGCTGCCGTTCTTGACAACAACACCCGCTTACACTGGAGACGACTACTCTAAATTGCAGAACTGCACTGGAGGCAGAACTACAAGACGACACTAGCAGCGACGTCAACGGCGACGAGAAGCGAAGCTTCTGAAAAGTGGCCAACCCTTGATTACTGTGAGGCACTCGACCGCCGATCGAAATAAAACTAAAATCGTTGGATAAGCCATTTTTAAAATTCGTTAAACAAATTTTCGAAAAATCGTGGAGGTAGCCTGAATAAGCCCATAGACGGCTGTGAAATCAGATTGGCGAAAAGTTTTATTGTTCCGAACGAAGCAGAAGCAATATTGTTTCGACAGTCGGCAGTTTTCGTATTTTGCTTTTGCTTCGACTGAGACTGCCTACTTTTTCAGAAGCAGCAGCAAAAGCAACAGCTCGTATTAAAAAGCAACAGGCAGTCGAAGCAAGAAAAATGAAAAATTATGTGACTTTTGCTACTTCGACTGCAGCATTTTAAACACTGGTTGAATTGAGTTGTGTACTAAAATAGCAACGCCTCCTGAGGCATTGCCAACGGAATTAAGGGTATATATGTTGTAATTAATTGGAGTTGGGAAATTTTTAGAGGGTATTAGGTGAGTTTCTTGTAGACAAATGATTTGTGGTGTGTATTTTTTTTCCAGAGTTGGAGTTGATTATAATTGTTTAAGTAGCCGTTCATGTTCCATTGCAGTATTGAGATTGTCATAATATTTTCTTCTTAAAAATGTAATAAGGTTAGAATATATCTTAGAATTGTTTAGTCTGTTGTTTTTGTATTGGTATTGTTTACTATGGCTTTGATTTTGGACCTAGTTAGAATATAATCTTGTTTCAATAATCTTTTTTCTCTTTTTGATAATTTGGTAGGAAAGATTTTAGTAGTAGAGTTAGACTTAACGTTAGTAGGTGGTTGCAAGGTGTCCAAAGCTGAAGCCATCTCTTCCTCGCATTCATATTGAATTGGAGGTCGAGCGTTACTTCCATACGGTTGATCTAGTTTGTTTTTCCATTGTCCATTATAGGTGGTTTGGTTGTTGTCGGTGGCAGCGTAGAGGTTGTTGTTGGGTTTTTTGGAGTTTGTTGCGGTTGGCTATGATTACGACTGGCCACTGTAGAGTAGAGGGATCCGTCGTGTTGGTGTCTGGTCTTGTAAATGAACCAAGCTTTGCGGTTGCTTACTTTCTGGATAGCTTTGATTGCTTGAATTTCTTTATAGGTGATGAGAACGGGGCAAGTTTTGTCCCTAGCGTGGTGATTGCTGTCGGAGATGTTTCTTTCCTTGCAGTTGATGCAGCTTAGACTGTTGGTGCATGATTCTCCCAGTTCTAAATTAATGTGGGCTGGTTGGGTGCATGAAAGGCATAGTTCGGTGAATTTGCAGATCTTCGATGGATGACCAATTCTTAGGCAGTTAAAGCAGCGCATTACCGGTGGAATGTAAATGCGTACCTTAACTCGTTCGTAACCGATGTAAATGAATTCCGGGTTTTCTTGTAGTGAAAATGTAATAATTATTAGACCAGTATCAGTTGTTTTGCGTTGTATGTACTTCGTGATTTTCTTAATTTCAACTACTTTTTGGGATTTCAAGTTATCTAGGATTTCCTCAGTGTCGATTCCATTTAAGTCTGGACAATAGATTACTCCTTTGCAGGTGTTTAATGATCGGTGTTCAGAGACTGTAACGGGGATGTCTCCGGGAATCATTTTTAAGTTTAAAAGTTTTTCTGTTTGAGACTTATTTTTGGTTTTAACAAGAATATTTCCGTCATAAAGTTTTTTACAATCTTCTACTACTCCTCCAACAGTAACATCAATAATTTTTTTCAATGTAAACGGCGATACCTTTGCTAAGAAACCGTCGTTGTTGTTGTCAGCTCGAGAGATAACGAGAAACTTCCCGTCGGGTGCGGGGGGTCGGTGCCAGGGGGGGTCAAGCATTATATTGTCTTCAGTTGACCACGCGACGGTTTTTTGTCGGTGCAGACAATTGCTGGAGATTTCAATTGCTGATAAGAAATCAATATGTAGGCGAGGGGTTTGGGGCTTGTTCGCTTTGGATGATTGAAGGTTTATAACTTGAGAGAACACAAGAATTGCACAACCGTTCGTATCGACTGCCGAAACTGAACTGAGGGAGATAGATATATAAGCAATTTTGATTGATAACTTTTTAATTAATGGTCCGATTTGAAAATTGTCTTCTACATTTTGATAGGTATAAATATACACAACAAAATTGCATTTATACTTCTCGGAAATCTTTAAAGATGTGGGCGTAGGACACATTTTAAAACCGTTAGTGGGCAATTGTGGACTTTAGAGGGCGTGGCGCTCGAGTGAAATAAACTTGCGCTGCGTAGGAGGCCCAAGAATATGTGTGGAAAATCTTAACCTTCTAGCTTTTGTAGTTTCCGAGATCTTAGCGTTCATACGGACAGACAGACGGACAGACGGACATGGCTAGATCGACTCGGCTAGTGATCAAGAATATATATACTTTATGGGGTCGGAAACGCTTCCTTCTAGCTGTTACATACTCTTGCATGAATACAATATACCCTTTTACTCTACGAGTAACGGGTATAAAAAGAATCAGCTTAATTTGACAGTCAGAAAAAAAATTAATAATTTTTTCCCGATACGACCCATTTTGTATAAGTTGGGACACCCGTTTTGCATACAAAAAGGCCTTAGCCTTAGCCTTAGCCTATACATTTCTTTGATATTAGGGGAAAAGTGAATGTTCAAAGAGCCTTTTGATTTTAATTGTTATTTTGACTAAGATCTTAAAAAATGGATGGGAAATAATTTAGGACGAACTAAAATATATACATATTTTCTTTTAACCATTTTGCAATTGGAAAGGGTCTTCTAGGTATCTTCTACAAGTGTCTTCTGAGTAACTTCCAGAAGTGACTTCGGCGACACTTCTACAAGTGACTTGCACGATATCGCATTCGGATCGCTGAAGTCACCCGCGTCGGGAAGAAATGTTCCACTACGGCGGCACTTCTAGAAGTGTCGCCTAAGTCACTTCTGGAAGTGACTTCCGCGATATCGCATTCGGATCGCCGAAGTCATCCACGTCGGGAAGAAATGTTCCACTGCGGCGGCACTTCTAGAAGTTTCGCCTTAGTCACTTCTGGAAGTGACTTTCGCGATATCGCATTCGGATCGCCGAAGTCACCCCCGTCGGGAAGAAATGTTCCACTACGGCGGCACTTGTAGGAGCGTCGCCAAAGTTACATCTGGAAGTGATTTCCGCGACACTTCTAGGATTCACTCAGAAGTAACTTCGGGAAGTGTCGCCGTAGTGGAACAGTTCTTCCCGACGGGGGTGACTTCGGCG
Organism: Drosophila takahashii; assembly: GCF_030179915.1. Classification (NCBI taxonomy): domain Eukaryota; kingdom Metazoa; phylum Arthropoda; class Insecta; order Diptera; family Drosophilidae; genus Drosophila; species Drosophila takahashii. The sequence goes on along the minus strand of NC_091680.1, from coordinate 31,764,297 downwards.
ATCCGAATGCGATATCGCGGACGATCATTTTCATCTTCTAGATGTCACTAAATAGTGACTTCCGCGATAGAAAATGCTTGCAGGGAAGTTTTGGAGTGGTCGGCTTTCGGAATGCATCCGGATCGCATCTTTGTCCACAGTAAAAATGCGATACAATGTTGGACAGCATCCAGAATGCATTCTAGATGCAACCTAAGACATCACTCGCCTACAGTGTTGGGAAAGGTACTGTGTTTTTTTACCTAGGTAAGGTAAAAGGTATTGGGCAAAAATAAATACCTAGGTAAGGTAAAGGTACTTCAATTTCCCAGTACCTAGGTAAAGGTATAAGGTAAATATATTGTTTTTTTTATTTTTATACCCTTGCAGAGGGTATTATGATTTCAGTCAGAAGTTTGCAACGCAGTGAAGGAGACGTTTCCGACCCCATAAAGTATATATATTCTTGATCAGCATCACAAGACGAGTCGATCTAGCCATGTCCGTCTGTCCGTCCGTCTGTCCGTCTGTCCGTCTGTCCTTCTGTCCGTCTGTCCGTCTGTCTGTTTCTACGCAAACTAGTCTCTCAGTTTTTTAGCTATCGGGATGAAACTTTCCCAAAAGTCTTCTTTCTATTGCAGGTAGTATATATGTCGGAACCGACCGGATCGGACAACTATATCTTATAGCTCCCATAGGAACGATCGGAAAAAAAACGTTAAAAAATTCTAGCTTCGGTGTTTTTTCAAGTATTACCTTCTACTCTTGGGAATATTATTTTTTATATATTTCTGAATTTCGAATTAAATATTTTAAAAATCGGACGACTATATCATATAGCTGCCATAGGAACGGTCGAAAAATTAAATGGAAATTAATAGGAAAACAAATTATATCTTTGTTGATTTTTATTACAATTTCTTCTACTCTGGGATATGACTATTTTTAAATATTTCCGAATTTCGATTTGAATTTTAAAAAGATCGAACTACTATATCATATAGCTGCCATAGGAACGATCGGAAAATTAATGGAAAAGTAATAGGAAATAAATTCTAGCTTCTTTGGCTTTTATTGTATTATCTTCTACTCTAGGATATGACTCTTTTTAAATATTTCCGAATTTCAATTTTAATTTGATCAAAATCGATCGACTATATCATATAGCTGCCATAGGAACGATCGGAAAATTAATGAGAAATATTAGAAAATTGAACATTTTTGCGATTTGTTAATTAATAGGAATGATCTGCAAGGGTATATAAGCTTCGGCTGGCCGAAGCTAGCTTACTTTCTTGTTTATAATTTTTTTGTTTTGTTCAATGTAATCATTTAAACTTAAAATAAGACTAGTTTTCAGTTTTTAGTCGTCTTAATCAAACAATATCTTTTCATTTCATTTAAATTTAAATGTTTTAATTTTGTGCATATATTTTTAAAACACGCGGCATGAATAATTGTATGCACGTATCACTTCATTAATGTATTTATGAAACCCTCATGTACATATTTGGCGCGCAAAAATTCCGTATGTAGAAACATTGACTATTAGGGTGGGTCGATTTGGAGGTCAACAAATCGTTGGGGGGGAACGTATTCTATAGACTATTCTAAGCAACATTGCCAAAGAAACTATGCCTTGGAAACAACGTTTAACCCTCCGCATTTGCAAGAGAACAATACTGGTTTTTTGATGAAAAATATCTCAGTGGCCTTGACTTTCGAACATTTATATGGACGCGAAAAAAGATATAAATCGTTTGGGCGGAACATAATCAATGGACCATTCTAAGACATAATGGCCAAGAAACTATATGCCTGAAACCACGTTTGACCCTCCGCATTTGCAAAAGAAAAATACTGGTATTTCACTTTATTTTTGAGAAAAATATCATAGTAGCCGTTACTAATATACAAAATAACAGTATTAAAAAAATGCTTTAAAGAGAACAAAACATTTTTAACAAAGGGGAGAATTTAAAATTGACAAATATTTCACGGCTACTATGATATTTTACTCAAAAGTAAAACGAAATACCAGTATTTTTCTCTTGCAAATGCGGAGGGCCAAAGATATAGTTTCTTTTGCAATTAGAATTAGAATTCTTCCTAGATTGCGTCCCCCCCTACGATTTATCACTTTTTTTTTGCCCATACAAATCGACCCAGTCTATTGACTATGTATATGTATATGCCGTTTGTTTACGTACATACGGCATTTTTGCGCGCCAAATACACTTTGGTTTCATAAATAAATTGATGTAGTGATGGGAACATACATACGTGCACAAAATGATATAAAATAAAACTGCGATTAGTTCTAACTTCACAAAACAAACAATAGAACGGCTGAATTCCAATGACTTTTAATGCTGCGTTCCGACTATTACAATTTCGAAACGAAACGATACAATGAAACGATACTACAGTGTCGTAGTCAGATTTGACTATTTTAAATCAGAGCAATGTTTAATACCTATGGAAGTACCTTCATAATTCCAAAGGTATATAAAAATCTGTAGCTAGGTAAGGTAAAAGGTACTCCATTATTTTTATACCTAGGTAAGGTAAAAGGTACCACTAAATTGTACCTAGGTACATACCTAGGTAAAAGTATCTAGGTATGTCCCAACACTGCTCGCCTATAGCTTCTTTTAGAAGGCAAAATGGGAGCGGTCCGTTCAATCGTAGCTTCTCTTACGTCGCAGCCGAACCCTTGGCAAGACCAGAACGATTGCCGATCGTTCGTTTTTTTTTCAATCGGTGAAATTATAACTTCCATCGGAATGCATCCATTGGCATGGAAAATATGAAATGATAATCTTTTAAACGGTGGTCTTGAAAAACAAATGAGAAGAACAAAGGAGATATTGCAAGAACGCGCGCGGTTTTTTCGTTTCTTATGCATTTCTTGTCACTTGCTTTTTGGAATTTGGCCAGTTAAGTGTAATTGATTTTTCGGTTAAACCATTTTTAATCGTTTTTTTTTTATTGTTCTTGAAAAACAAACAAACAAACAAAAATAATTCTGTGTGTGTGTTTAATAAACGGAGTGCTTCTAAAATAATTCTTATTCGGACATTGCATTGCGTTGTTTAAGGTTTTTACCTGTGCACAGTGTTTGTACATACAGTGAACCACACGCATTTTTTTATATCCTAAAAAGACGGGTTCCGATTACGCGTGGGGTTGACTGTACCTGCAGTGTTCACAACATTATACTAACTAATTATTGTTTTATTTTTTTGGCATTACCGCATGGACGAATTTTTGACAATGGAAGAACAAAAACATCAAAAACTGTAAGTATTAAATTTAATTTTAGTTTTCGTGTAACAAAAGTGCCGTTTTGGTTTTATTTGTTTTCTTTTCTGTTAAGGTGGACCTAAGTCTTAACATTTGTGAACGGCAAAAAAAACGGGTCTATAAAGAGGCTACCCGAAGAGAAGCGACGACTAGTAAGGACAAAGGACTGGGCAAGGACAACGATTTGAACAACGATATTGAGGATGATGGGGAAGAAGTAGGATTAGTTTAAATTTAATATGTTTGAAAAGAAAAAAAAAATTAAAGAATGAAAATGAAATTAAAAAAAAAAAGTATTTTTAAATCGATTAGAACTAATTTGTTTCACTCCTGAGAGTCGCATCCAGAAGCAATCCAAAAGATGCGTTCTGGATCGCATCTTTTGGAAGGGAAAAATGGAAACCAATCCCGAATGTTTCCCGGAGTTGAAACCCATGGCCGATGCGTGAAAAGAGAGCGCCCCAGGAGGGCTCCAGGAAAGTGGAATAGGATAGCACCCATTTTGTCCCGCTTTGCTGTAAAAAGGAAGTCAGAAGTTCATCGATCGGGCATGCATGCATCGGTGCTTCGAATGCTATCCATCACCCATTCTGGATGCGTTCCACTTCCGACTGGGGAGTTGTGTTTACTCACACAAGCAAGGTTGGGTTTTATTGGATTTTTATACATTTTAACATTTTTCAGCCCTGTTCCTAGATACAATTTTTTAGGTATGTTCGGATTAGAGCCCTGCATGAATCATTCAATTTTTGTTTTATCATAGTATGCCATGAAATTTCTGATTTGTTTAATTCAATTCTATGTGAAATAAATTGAATGTTGTTCTAATTCATTTCGAATTGAATGAATCGAATGAATTATTTTATGAATTTTTTGACTTTTTCAGATGTTTTTTTTGCTTTCTTTTGAGAACAAAAAGTGGAAAATTTTTAACAAATCGATGCTAACTGCATAGTAAATAAAATTCAGGCAGATTTAATCACAAAATAATGGCCCTTTCTTCCTCAAAATAAATTGTCGTTTGAATTATTTCGTATTTCATGCCATTCATTCATTCAATTCTATTAAAGTCAAAATTCAAATTCATTCAATTCTATTAAACTCAAAATTCTAATTAATTCATTCATATAACAGAAAAAAATTCAAAATAATTCATTGAATCCATTCATGCAGGGCTCTAGTTCGGATACTTGATCTACTAAACATGATCTATGAGCTACTATAATTCTTTTTTTTTTATCAAACAAACAGCTCAACGAAAAAATTTTTGAGCTGAGCTACTTGATCCGAAAATTTCTGTAAGCTGATTTACTTGAACTGTTTTCCTGAAATTTAAATCAAAGGGAATTTCGAGTATAATCGTGCAGGGCTCTTGTTAATACGTTATCCCCAGCGTGAGTGGCGTTACTTCGCCTGCTCACAGGATTTGTGTATCGGGGGGTTGGGTAGCATACAGCACATAAACTGTCTACTGATTAGGTGTCGCACCTAGCACTTAGAACTAGGTGGACGGCGGAGAATAGTGCGCAAGATGAGGATCTGAAGACACAGCGACAGCCTTTGTTGATTGCGATGGTAGATGAGTAACAGTCAGTGGTATTCTGAGATTGAGACTGATTTTATTGAACAAACTTAACGGTATTTATAGGTACAAAAGTGTTTACGTTAACAAAATATGTAGAAAGGGAAAATGAAATCACAGCTATTCTGCATAACTCGCAGTGGGTCAAAGTGCTATATGCAGTGCTACGTTATTGCTCTATTTCCGAATTGTGGCGTCAGCTATTTTCGCTGCGTCGGCAGATTGACCACTGTTAAGCATACTGAATGTCTAGGTGTATAATTGCAGTATCGGCAGCAAGTGTCATAATATATGATTCTTTGTTCGACATTCGTAATTGCGATAATAATTATATTATGTAGGTCGATGAGTCTTAACATTCTCCCGGCCGATGAACAGTTGTTCAACCATCGCTAATAGGTAGGTTCAGGTGATGGATGCTCGTCGTTCTCTTCCTTGTTGCCGGTACGTTGTCGTGGATTCCAGTTGACGAATCGCTTTCGGAGACTATATGCAATGATTTATATTATTGATATTGCTAACGCAGCATACGCGGCTACTTGATGATGCTGCACGGTGGTAAATTGATTTGACCATGCTGTGTCCTTTAGGTTAGCCAGCCTTTGTTGTAGACGATCGAGTTCGTCTGATTCAGATGGTTGAGTTGCAGTCTCTCGAGCTGACTCTGATGTATCTTCCACAACGGGTTTTGTTATGTTGCCCAAAACGAATATACGCTAAATGTGATTCGGTGATCATCGCGTTTAATGTGCTAATGCTAATGTTCACGTTTCGTGCGGTGCAGCCTGAGGACAGAGATAATAAGCCCGATCCATTAGGGTGAATGGTGGATGGGCATACAGCTTGAAATTCTATTTGGTTGTGGGTCGCAAACATCCATCTATTTCGTTGATGCGTTCTCAACCAAATAAACTCTGCTTTCGACTTAATAATCTCACAGAGTGTTTCAGATTTGTTGTTGAATAGCTGAAACTCACACCGATTTTCAGCGTTGAATGCGGCTTGATGGTTAAAGCAAATGTGTTCGTTGTTGGATAATACTAGACATTGCTTGAACTCATCCTCAGTAAGACCCATGAATTGATCTCTGTGGAAATTTACATCTATGATAGGTGACTTAATGTCGAATCGATTCCAGCCTCCTGATTTCCACGTCAGGATGGGAATGATACTGAAGACTTCCTGCTGTGCTGTCGCCACCAGAGGCACTGTTATTTTCAATACAACATGATCTGTAGTTGTGGTTCCCTCAGCGCGCATGATTTTATAGAGTTCCATTACATTTTCTGATGAGACCGGCAACATCTGACCCGGAAGTAGATGATCCCGAATTTTGTCTAATTAGTCTCTTAGCTGCCTAGGAGTTACCAGCATGGGACTGATGGTTCGATGACGAACGTCGGTAAGAACGCTTGCGATTTCCGCTTGCATCCGCTGCATTCCAGTTGCCAGCAGAGTTAGCTGGGCAGTTAAGATTACAAATGCTTGCTGTAAGTGATCGCCTTGATATCTGCCTCGTTGCTTGTTGAGGGTTGCTAGTTGATGCTCCAAATTTCTGATCAGTGGATGATTTGCTTTTCCTGACTACTTTTATTGTAGAATCCAAGATCGACGTTTGGTTTTTCAGTAGCATCATCAACACGTCTTCTCTAGATTTCACTTCATTTATGTCCTTGGCCATGTCGTCTGCGTATCTGGCGTCCAGTACACCAAATAGTGAGTTAGCCACGTTACCTACTATATTAAGTGGTGATCTTCGCTGTCGGGAATGGTTAATGAGATACTTCCTTCTTGTAGCTCGTCATATACATGTTGAAAATGCTCAAATATAGAGTTGCATGCGTTTTCGTTATGCAGCTCAGAACACTTGTGCCTGAGCTCCTTAATCCCAGTGGGACAATATATTCATATCGCTCCAATATGGTTTCAAGTCATAATACGCAATGATGGTCCATTCCGAAATTGCCGTTCTTGACGTGCCGAGTCGTTCATAAAATATTCCGGGGTGGTTTGTGAAACGCGCAATATTGACAGTCTGCGCCAGTGCTACCGGCAGGATCAACAGCAGCGCCAGTAGGACTGAGACTGTGCTGCCCATTACTACTTTTTTCCGACGTACAGGTGGCTTCAGGTTCCAGACGGGATTCAGCTTCGGACCTTTGGCGCTTGCCACCGCTCTCTTCTGGGAATAATGGCGCCAACCGAGTGATGGGCCTCTTAAATATCCCATATGCTGTTTTTACATCAACGACCCGAACGCCATTATCCGCACCATGATAAGTTTTAATTACTCGTCCCAGTGGCCAATTCATTACTGGTAAATTATCTTCTTTTACCACCACCATTAGTCCTTCCCTGACGTTTTGTGCTTCTGTCTTCCACTTGTGCCGAGCCTGAAGCTCTTGTAAGTACTCGGCTGACCATTGGTTCCAGAATATATGCTTCAGCCTGGAAACCAATTCCCAGCGCTTTACAAGTGAATTTGGCTTGCGATCGGCATTAATGTCAGGTGGAGCCGTTAGTGGTTCGCCAATTAGGAAGTGTCCCGGAGTGAGGGCCGCCATGTCTGTGGGATCATCACTATGGACGGCAGTCCATGTAGTGACGAAGCGCACCAGGAGAGTGTGCAAAGGCGACTACTATTATATAGCCGCAAAATTGAAAATCTGCTGTGATAGTCCGATCGTAATGAGTAATACACCATTCGAAAGGTATTGCAAAAACTTAAAGGATTGCATACCAAGACTTTAAGAAAATCAATTGGCTTGGGAGAGAGAGCGGTGAAAGTGAAAAAGTGCAAATTTCGAAATTTGGAGCTGTTAAGGCCGGTGGGGATAATTGCCCCCCGCAATGTTTTAGTTGTGTTCCTATTGAAAACACCCGTCGAATGAGGGATCATATGATAAAATCCGACGCTCCGTTCAAAAGTTATAGCCAAAATAAGATTTTCTTCGTCTTCCCAAAATGAAAATTTAATTCTGTTTGTCAGTTTGTCAGTTTGTCTAAAACATGTTTTTTAAGTTTTCAACTTCAACCGTAACTTCTATACTACTAAAGCTACAGACTTGTGCTGCATCTCGTTTGTAAGGTATTTTTAAATGCTATAAACGCCTTCTATATGCAATTTGTGTAAATGTAATAGTTAAAAAGATATAAACAAAAGACAATTTTGTAAAACTTTTTTAGCTTTTTTGTATTTTTCTCAAAAACGGCTCTAACGATTTTCTTTAAAACTTTAAACTGTATAGCCCTTGAGATTCCTTAAATTTTGGTATATAACACATTACTGTAAAAAGTCACGTTTTTTTTATACGAAAATAGCCACTTTTGCCAGCTCGAACTACTAACGCTCCCTGAGTATTGAATTTTGTGTGAGGGTATCCGAGCTGTATTTTAGGGTCATGGAATCATGGAAATTTGCACTTAAGAGTTCCATATAGGAATCTTTTGTTCTACGACTTTTGCAAAAAGCCGCTACTTTAGCGGGTGTTTACGCCGCTTGCCCCGCTCTTAAATCCCCCTCTTCCAATGCTCGCTCTTCCCTCGCTGGGAATGCCTACTTCCAGGCTCTCCCGCCTTCCCACGCCCGGGATCTCTCCACAGCGCTCTGAAGCACAGCGCTCATTAGTTTTAAGTCAGTTCTCATTGTAATCTATACGAAATACATCGCCCGGCCGGTCCGCGCTAATAACGAAAAGTTCCAGTGCGTTCTCATTTAGTTCCATACGTCGCGATCGCAAAGTGTTTATCTCTCCCCCACAGCTTGCCACCGGCTATTTTGCACCAAGCCGCAACGCCGACGAAGCTGCCTTCAACTCGAAGAAATACTTGCGACGCCCCCCACCAAACAGCGGGAATAAGCCAAAAATAGCTACATTTCCTTAGTTTGTAAGTTCTACACTACTTAAGGTACAGACATGTGTTATACCTCGTTTAAAAGGTATTTTGAAATACTTCAACGCCTTTTTAACTTAATTCGTTAAAATACAATAGTTTAAAAATTATGATTTATGACCAATTTAAAATTAAATGTTTATATTAGCACCTATGAGAGCAAAAGTAAACAAACAAAAACTTCTGATATCAAATAAAAACACCTCTTAACGAGGTAAAAAACTAGTGACGATCGCACCTTCAACGTACAAAAGTTCTGATATCAACTTTTGTGATGAAAAATGATTTTAGATGCGACTAAATAAGTACACGTGACGCCATTGCGCTTGGCTTGTTATTGCCTGAATTTCGGCTATTCTGTTGGCCACAAATGTGTGATAGGTAGATGCTGCAGCATTAATCCATGATAATACCACCATAGAATCACTCCAGTAGTATCCTGTCACGCTGTTATCGAACGATAGGTCCTTTCTGACCTTGTCGCTTAGTTCGGCTCCTAACACTGCAGCACATAGTTCCAATCGGGGTAGTGTCTGCTGAGCCTTTGGAGCTACTCGTGACTTCGAACAGAGTAACCTAACTGAGACCTGGTTATTTTTGTATGTTGCCCGAACGTAGATTGCTGCTCCGTACGGACGTTCCGATGCATAAACAAAGGTGTGTGATTTTTGTGATTTTAGTCGATTTTTTTTATTGGGGGTTTATAGTTAACAATGAATCTGCTAACTTATATTAACATAACTATTTACTTAAATAAATATAACTTAAATAAGAGTTTAACAAAGCAAGATTATTCGTACAGATTACTCGAAGACTCAAGAAAGGAGTAAATTTTAGCTGATAAACATTCAATCGAGTCTTTCAATGATATTTCAGTATACAATAAATTATAATTTGAACAAAGAACCCTAAAGGGCTCATGAACTGCAAAGTTTGACCTACAAATTGGCAGGTGAATTGGGCGAAAAGTTCGAGTGAATCTCAAAGGGACAGCGATGTCAATGTAGCTTAAGAGACGCGGGGAGTTTACCTCACCCAAAAGCAGTTTATGAAAAAAAATTACTCCGCCGCACATTCTGCGAGGTTTTAGAGATTGTAAATTAATTAATTTTAATCTCGATTCATAGGGTGGCAAGTGTCTATTCGGATCCCAGTTCAGCTGACGCAAAGCTAATAATAGAAACTGCTTTTGAACTGACTCAATTAGTTTTTGTTGTTCATTATATTGAGGGCTCCATACACTCGAGCAATATTCCAAAATAGGGCGAACCATGGAAACATACAAAGTTTTTGTTGTGTATGGATCGTCAAACTCCTTGGCCCAACGTTTTATGAAGGCTAAAACCCCCCTAGCTTTACCAATAGTAACGGAGATGTGGCTTTTGAAACATAATTTGCTGTCGAATAAAACATCTAGATCATTTACTTTGGAAATACGTTCCAAAATACAATTTCCGAGATAGTAAGGTTGAATATGAGCTGAAGTTCGATAAAAAGACATCGACTTGCATTTTTCATGGTTAAGGTGTAACAAGTTAATGGAGCACCAAGACTGTAATTCATTTAGATCCGATTGTAGGCGGTGGTGAGAGATTTGGTCGGAGTATGATAGGCAAATTTTTACATCATCAGCATACATTAAAGTAGTGGCGAAAGATATGACGTTTGGAAGATCGTTCATAAAGAGTACAAACAGTAGTGGACCTAAGTGACTGCCTTGGGGGACACCAGAAAAAACATTTACAACAGAAGACAATTGATTATTAAAGAGAACGCGTTGAGTTCTATTTGAGAGATATGCCAAAATCCAGTTTAGTAAAATTGGTGGAAATCCAAGAAGAGACAGTTTGTAAAGGAGAAGGCTATGGTTTACTGAATCGAATGCCTTGCTGAAGTCCGTAAAAATAACATCAGCTTGGCATTTTTTAAGGAAACTTCGATGAATAAGACAAGAGAATTCGAGGAGATTTGTAGTAGTTGACCGATGCTTAACAAAACCATGCTCAGCTGTAGAGATTATGGATGTACACATATGTCGAAGTTGGCAGGTGACCAACTGTTCGAAAAGCTTAGGTAAAGCAGAGAGTTTGGCAATACCGCGATAGTTTTCAACATCGGATCTTGAGCCTTTTTTATGCAGAGGAATGATGAAAGATTCACTCATGATTTTAATAATGACCAATCGATGGCACCCAAATGTTGGCTCAAACTGTAGAAATTGGCTCTGCGAAAACATTTGACTCGTGTGGCCGATGTACTACGAGTTTCAGCGTTAATCTCAACTTTCAACAACAAGGTTGGGTGGTAAGGATCTTCTGGTGTGGAGAAGGGTTAGCATCGGAGCACAATTGTAAGGGTCTCGTTATAAACAAAGATTAAATCTAGGAGCCTGTCTTTATTGTTCTCCACAAAGTTAATCTGACCCAAAGACAAATCAGATAGGCCGTCGATAAAATCATGTTGACTCTCAGTAAAAAGAAGATTGGAGTCCGGTGAAGTCACCCAAAGCAGGTTAGGCAAGTTAAAGTCACTTATTACAATGAAATGATCTTCATCACCAGTTGCAGATGAAACTAAATCAATTGCAGAAAGGTGCATTAAATACAGAGATTAATTAATTAATCTTATATTCCACCTAATATAAGAGCAAGTTATGTAAATGTTACTACTATTTAAAGATATTTTGACTGCTATAAATTCAATGGAATGATCATTTTGAAAAGCAAAAAGCTCTGAAGACAGTGAATTGTGAACTGCAATTAAAACGCCTCCACCTAGGGTGGGGCGATCAACTCTATAAACAACAAAGTTATCAGCAAATATTTCTTGATCAGAGACGGAAGAATTAAGCCAAGTTTCAGTTAAAGCTATTACGTCGGCATCGGTGGAAAGACTGTTAACATACACCCTACTCAGTTTTCCCAGTAGACTTCGCACATTTTGGTAGATTATTGACAAGTTATCTAGTTTTTTGAAGCAGCTGAACTGGAGCCCCGAGTCTTGTTCTTTTGGAGATACTCGTGAACTAACGTATTCACTGGCCAAATTGTAGAATCAAGTGCTTTAGGGAACAAATGGTCTGTAAGAAGAATTTTAAATGAAGGTATGTTACGCTTTTGCTTAAAATTAAATTTGTAGACAGAAATTGCGTTATCTGGAGCAAGAAGTTTATCGCAAAGGTAGATTTTCACATCCTCAGCAGTGGCTTCTGGGTTGAGTCTGGATACAAATATGGATTTTTGAATGACCCCACTTAGGGGGATGCCCGAGACTGCAGGAGTCCCCACGCTTTTTTTCTGGTCATTCAAAAATCCATATTTGTATCCAGACTCAACCCAGAAGCCACTGCTGAGGATGTGAAAATCTACCTTTGCGATAAACTTCTTGCTCCAGATAACGCTATTTCTGTCTACAAATTTAATTTTAAGCAAAAGCGTAACATATCTTCATTTAAAATTCTTCTTACAGACCATTTGTTCCCTAAAGCACTTGATTCTACAATTTGGCCAGTGAATACGTTAGTTCACGAGTATCTCCAAAAGGACAAGACTCGGGGCTCCAGTTCAGCTGCTTCAAAAAACTAGATAATTCGTCAATACTCTACCAAAATGTGCGAAGTCTACTGGGAAAACTGATTAGGGTGTATGTTAACAGTCTTTCCACCGATGCCGACGTAATAGCTTTAACTGAAACTTGGCTTAATTCTTCCGTCTCTGATCAAGAAATATTTGCTGATAACTTTGTTGTTTATAGAGTTGATCGCCCCACCCTAGGTGGAGGCGTTTTAATTGCAGTTCACAATTCACTGTCTTCAGAGCTTTTTGCTTTTCAAAATGATCATTCCATTGAATTTATAGCAGTCAAAATATCTTTAAATAGTAGTAACATTTACATAACTTTCTCTTATATTCCACCTAAATCGGATAAATCTCTGTACTTAATGCACCTTTCTGCAATTGATTTAGTTTCATCTGCAACTGGTGATGAAGATCATTTCATTGTAATGGGTGACTTTAACTTGCCTAACCTGCTTTGGGTGACTTCACCGGACTCCAATCTTCTTTTTACTGAGAGTCAACATGATTTTATCGACGGCCTATCTGATTTGTCTTTGGGTCAGATTAACTTTGTGGAGAACAATAAAGACAGGCTCCTAGATTTAATCTTTGTTTATAACGAGACCCTTACAATTGTGCTCCGATGCTAACCCTTCTCCACACCAGAAGATCCTTACCACCCAACCTTGTTGTTGAAAGTTGAGATTAACGCTGAAACTCGTAGTACATCGGCCACACGAGTCAAATGTTTTCGCAAAGCCAATTTCTACAGTTTGAGCCAACATTTGGGTGCCATTGGTCATTATTAAAATCATATTATGATCTAGAGACCGCAGTGTCAACGTTTTATGAGTTTTTGCATTCGTCGATCAACATTTTCGTCCCAGATGTATCTGTTATTGACTCATCCAAGCCTCCATGGTTTAATAAGCACTTATCTTACCTCAAAAAAAAAGAATCCAGGCTATACAAAAATATCTAAAAGCCAACCTCTCCGTAGACCTGGCGAAGTACGTCTCGATTCGCTCTGAATTTACTATTGCTGCTAATCAGAGTTATGCTCGCTACATTGCTCAATGTAGAGAAAACATTCGCTCGGATCCAAAACACTTTTATTCCTTTGTGAATTCTAAAAGAAAGTGTAACTGTTATCCCTCATCTCTTCATTATAAAAGCTCTTCTGAATCCTCATCATTAAACATATCTAATCTTTTTGCCAAATTTTTCCAGTCAACCTACTCTCCACAGTCCTATAGCTCCTCGACTCCTTATCCATACCCTCTATCCCACATTAATAATATCTATGTTCCATACTTTGAAGTCAAAGACGTTCTGAAAGCCCTTTTGTCTCTTGAAATATCGTTTTCTCCGGGTCCTGATAAGATACCAAGCTGTGTCCTTAGAAACTGTGCCGAAACTTTGTCCTGGCCAATTACTTTTTTATTCAACCAATCTCTGCTTCTTTCTGAATTCCCGAGAATTTGGAGTGAATCTTTCATCATTCCTCTGCATAAAAAAGGCTCAAGATCCGATGTTGAAAACTATCGCGGTATTGCCAAACTCTCTGCTTTACCTAAGCTTTTCGAACAGTTGGTCACCTGCCAACTGCGACATATGTGTACATCCATAATCTCTCCAGCTCAGCATGGTTTTGTTAAGCATCGGTCAACTACTACAAATCTCCTCGAATTCTCTTGTCTTATTCATCGAAGTTTCCTTAAAAAATGCCAAGCTGATGTTATTTTTACGGACTTCAGCAAGGCATTCGATTCAGTAAACCATAGCCTTCTCCTTTACAAACTGTCTCTTCTTGGATTTCCACCAATTTTACTAAACTGGATTTTGGCATATCTCTCAATATCTCTCTCTCTCTAGAACTCAACGCGTTCTCTTTAATAATCAATTGTCTTCTGTTGTAAATGTTTTTTCTGGTGTCCCCCAAGGCAGTCACTTAGGTCCACTACAGTTTGTACTCTTTATAAACGATCTTCCAAACGTCATATCTTTCGCCACTACTTTAATGTATGCTGATGATGTAAAAATTTGCCTATCATACTCCGACCAAATCTCTCACCACCGCCTACAATCGGATATAAATGAATTACAGTCTTGGTGCTCCATTAACTTGTTACACCTTAACCATGAAAAATGCAAGTCGATGTCTTTTTATCGAACTTCAGCTCATATTCAACCTTACTATCTCGGGAATTGTATTTTGGAACGTATTTCCAAAGGAGTTTGACGATCCATACACAACAAAAACTTTGTTTGTTTCCATGGTTCGCCCTATTTTGGAATATTGCTCGAGTGTATTGAGCCCTCAATATAATGAACAACAAAAACTAATTGAGTCAGTTCAAAAGCAGTTTCTATTATTAGCTTTGCGTCAGCTGAACTGGGATCCGAATAGACACTTGCCACCCTATGAATCGAGATTAAAATTAATTGATTTACAATCTCTAAAACATCGCAGAATGTGCGGCGGAGTAATTTTTTTTCATAAACTGCTTTTGGGTGAGGTAAACTCCCCGCGTCTCTTAAGCTACATTGACATCGCTGTCCCTTTGAGATTCACTCGAACTTTTCGCCCAATTCACCTGCCAATTTGTAGGTCAAACTTTGCAGTTCATGAGCCCTTTAGGGTTCTTTGTTCAAATTATAATTTATTGTATACTGAAATATCATTGAAAGACTCGATTGATTGTTTATCAGCTATACTTATTTATTTATACTTATTTAGTCGCATCTTAAATCATTTTTCGTCACAAAAGTTGATATCAGAACTTTTGTACGTTGAAGGTGTTTGTTTGTTTACTTTTGCTCTCATAGGTGCTAATATTAACATTTAATTTTAAATTGGTCATAAATCATAATTTTTAAACTATTGTATTTTAACGAATTAAGTTAAAAAGGCGTTGAAGTATTTCAAAATACCTTTTAAACGAGGTATAGCACATGTCTGTACCTTTAGTAGTGTAGAACTTACAAACTAAGGAAATGTAGCTATTTTTAGCTTATTCCCGCTAAAGTAGCGGCATTTTGCAAAAGTCGTAGAACAAAAGATTCCTATATGGAACTCTTAAGTGCAAATTTCCATGATTCCATGACCCTAAAATACAGCTCGGATACCCTCACACAAAATTCAATACTCAGGGAGCGTTAGTAGTTCGAGCTGGCAAAAGTGGCTATTTTCGTATAAAAAAAACGTGACTTTTTACAGTAATGTGTTATATACCAAAATTTAAGGAATCTCAAGGGCTATACAGTTTAAAGTCTTAAAGAAAATCGTTAGAGCCGTTTTTGAGAAAAATACAAAAAAGCTAAAAAAGTTTTAAAAAATTGTCTTTTGTTTATATCTTTTTAACTATTACATTTACACAAATTGCATATAGAAGGCGTTTATAGCATTTAAAAATACCTTTCAAACGAGATGCAGCACAAGTCTGTAGCTTTAGTAGTATAGAAGTTACGGCTTTCCGAATTTCAGCTATTCATAGCTGTTTTCCCGCTAAACTAGCGAGTTTTTCCAAAAGTGGTAGAACAAAATTTTTTTATTTCGATGTTATGAACGTCATATCAAATTTTTGAAAACTTAAAAAACATGTTTTGGACAAACTGACAAACAGAATTAAATTTTCATTTTGGGAAGTCGAAGAAAATCTTATTTTGGCTATAACTTTTGAACGGAGCGTCGGATTTTATCATATGACCCCTCATTCGACGGGTGTTTTCAATAGGAACACAACTAAAACATTTCGGGGGGGCAATTACCCTTACCGGCCTTAACAGCTCCAAATTTCGAAATTTGCACTTTTTCACATTCACCGCTCTCTCTCCCAAGCCAATTGATTTTCTTGAAGTCTTGGTATGCAATCCTTTAAGTTTTTGCAATACCTTTCGAATGGTGTATTACTCATTACGATCGGACTATCACAGCAGATTATCAATTTTGCGGCTATATAATAGTAGTCGCCTTCGCACACTCTCCTGGTGCGCTTCGTCACTACATGGACTGCCGTCCATAGTGATGATCCCACAGACATGGCTGCCCTCACTCCGGGACACTTCCTAATTGGCGAACCACTAACGGCTCCACCTGACATTAATGCCGATCGCAAGCCAAATTCACTTGTAAAGCGCTGGGAATTGGTTTCCAGGCTGAAGCATATATTCTGGAACCAATGGTCAGCCGAGTACTTACAAGAGCTTCAGGCTCGGCACAAGTGGAAGACAGAAGCACAAAACGTCAGGGAAGGACTAATGGTGGTGGTAAAAGAAGATAATTTACCAGTAATGAATTGGCCACTGGGACGAGTAATTAAAACTTATCATGGTGCGGATAATGGCGTTCGGGTCGTTGATGTAAAAACAGCATATGGGATATTTAAGAGGCCCATCACTCGGTTGGCGCCATTATTCCCAGAAGAGAGCGGTGGCAAGCGCCAAAGGTCCGAAGCTGAATCCCGTCTGGAACCTGAAGCCACCTGTACGTCGGAATAAAGTAGTAATGGGCAGCACAGTCTCAGTCCTACTGGCGCTGCTGTTGATCCTGCCGGTAGCACTGGCGCAGACTGTCAATATTGCGCGTTTCACAAACCACCCCGGAATATTTTATGAACGACTCGGCACGTCAAGAACGGCAATTTCGGAATGGACCATCATTGCGTATTATGACTTGAAACCATATTGGAGCGATATGAATATATTGTCCCACTGGGATTAAGGAGCTCAGGCACAAGTGTTCTGAGCTGCATAACGAAAACGCATGCAACTCTATATTTGAGCATTTTCAACATGTATATGACGAGCTACAAGAAGGAAGTATCTCATTAACCATTCCCGACAGCGAAGATCACCACTTAATATAGTAGGTAACGTGGCTAACTCACTATTTGGTGTACTGGACGCCAGATACGCAGACGACATGGCCAAGGACATAAATGAAGTGAAATCTAGAGAAGACGTGTTGATGATGCTACTGAAAAACCAAACGTCGATCTTGGATTCTACAATAAAAGTAGTCAGGAAAAGCAAATCATCCACTGATCAGAAATTTGGAGCATCAACTAGCAACCCTCAACAAGCAACGAGGCAGATATCAAGGCGATCACTTACAGCAAGCATTTGTAATCTTAACTGCCCAGCTAACTCTGCTGGCAACTGGAATGCAGCGGATGCAAGCGGAAATCGCAAGCGTTCTTACCGACGTTCGTCATCGAACCATCAGTCCCATGCTGGTAACTCCTAGGCAGCTAAGAGACTAATTAGACAAAATTCGGGATCATCTACTTCCGGGTCAGATGTTGCCGGTCTCATCAGAAAATGTAATGGAACTCTATAAAATCATGCGCGCTGAGGGAACCACAACTACAGATCATGTTGTATTGAAAATAACAGTGCCTCTGGTGGCGACAGCACAGCAGGAAGTCTTCAGTATCATTCCCATCCCGACGTGGAAATCAGGAGGCTGGAATCGATTCGACATTAAGTCACCTATCATAGATGTAAATTCCCACAGAGATCAATTCATGGGTCTTACTGAGGATGAGTTCAAGCAATGTCTAGTATTATCCAACAACGAACACATTTGCTTTAACCATCAAGCCGCATTCAACGCTGAAAATCGGTGTGAGTTTCAGCTATTCAACAACAAATCTGAAACACTCTGTGAGATTATTAAGTCGAAAGCAGAGTTTATTTGGTTGAGAACGCATCAACGAAACAGATGGATGTTTGCGACCCACAACCAAATAGAACTTCAAGCTGTATGCCCATCCACCATTCACCCAAATAGATCGGCGGCTAGACCTGAGACAATCCATCCCAGCTGAGTCTGTTGAGCAATTGGCTTCGAGGGCCTTATTATTCGCATATCGAAAAGCATGATCAGCGCGATTAGGTCCACTCCCAAGATAAAGTCAATTCTCTTCGAACGGTAGTACTCCGGATCCGCCAGCGGAAGTCCGTGAATGTGGGTCCATTGTTGCAGCGAGAAGCTTGTGCAGGGCAGCGCGAAGTGACCGTGTCCAACACGTATGCCGAGCACCACATGCTCGGATACGATGCTCGCCTCGGAGCCCGTTGACTGAATTTTGAACCATGATGCGTGTTGTTGCTCGATTAGAGGATTAGAGTAAAGCATCGATATTCGCAGCCAGCTTCCCGTTGAGACTGATTACCATTATTAGCCATCGAAGATCGCGACTGCAGGAGCGACGTCTGGGCAGAGGGCGCCTGCGGAGCGATGGCTGGCTGAGCTGCCCTCGGCAAGTCAATGATGACGCTGACCGCAAACCTGACACCCTTTGTTGCTGGTGCAGCGTGGAAGCGCATGAGCATTGCTGAGGCAGTTGATGCACAGCTTCGCCCTGCCCATAGCCAGTAAAGTCGGACAACGGCGCAGAATGTGCTGACGTTGCAATAATGACATCTTAAGCCGGGACGTCCTGACTCGTCGCGTGCGTTGTGCACTCGAACCCGGCGCATAGCATCTGAAGACCCGGGCCCAGGACCGAGGTTGTTCGACGAGCTTCGGTTTTCGACCACCATGACCACCAGCGGGATGGTTGCCGTGAAGATGCTCCCAAACGCTGAGTGTTTTGGGAGCCTGGAAGCCACGTGATAAGCCAGCCAATGATGTGCCTCCCCTTCTAAGACCTTGACGCGCTTGAAGGCGGCGAAACACACTGAGACAGTGCTGAGCATGGTCCGAAGCGCTTCCGACGACGAAAACCAGGCGCGAGTTGTTGTAGCGCTTTAGTATCAGGGACCAAGCCACCGGGAAGTTTGAGTCGGTGACATGCATTCGTTATCGCGTCCGGCAGGGAGCGATTCATTAAGAAAGTGCGCCTTTTGCATCCCGGTGAGCGACGGATTGTTGAATACAAGTGTTGAAAATACCAAAAGTCACACTTGTACACATATACATTGTGTGTGTGTGGGAAGGGGATGAACCATGAAGATCTCAGAGAGAGGCAAGGCTCTCTCCTCTCATTGTTCTCTCCCTCTCTGCCTAAGAACGGTTTTTGTTTCATTTTGTATGCACATGCGTACCCTAGTCACTTGATTTCAGACAACGAGAGAGTGCGGTTGTAGAAAATAAAACTTAACTAAAACGTTAACTAAAGTGTTTTTACTATTTGGCAAATCGGGCTGGTGTATTTCTGGAGTTTATATAAACATTAGTAATATAATTTCCATAGGTTATGGGCCCAGTCACAATTTGCAGCTGAGTGCTATAGTAAAAATGCTTTGATTGTTAACGGAAAATAAAAGTGAAATAAAAATAAGTGAAACAATTAAAACTTAAATCAAGTCCAAAACAAAATAAATTTTATAAAAATTCGTGCTTATAAGTAAACAACAGACATATACATATATGTATAACAACGCACCAAATTGGCGCACGTTTTTCATTTTCAGTGCGAGTGTTAGAGCAGTCTAGCAACAACAGTTCTGAGAAGCGCATAACAATTCTGAGAAGCGCATAACAATCGAACAGAACAGTTATTCTCGGAAGATGGAAAAAGGAAAGAGTTTCTCTTTAACACCGTTTAACGGGGAAAAATATTCCATATGGAAATTTAGAGTCAGGGCTTTGTTAGAGGAAAACGAGTTATTAAAAGTAATTGATGAGGACCCAACTGATGAGGAAAGTGAGGAAGTGAAGCGAGCGGAAAGAAGTGCAAAGAGTCTTGTAATCGAATACTTGAGTGACTCGTTCTTAGTGTTTGCCAACAATGGGAGCTCGGCTAAGGAGATTTTTAACAATTTGGATACTATTTACGAGCGTAAAAGCCTGGCATCTCAACTTTCATTACGCAAACAATTATTGTCTCTAAAATTGAAGGGTGATACTCCGCTAGTGAACCACTTTCGTTTGTTTGATGATTTGGTTACTGAGTTAGTTGCTGCAGGTGCCAAGATAGATGAAATGGACAAAGTGTCCCATTTGCTTCTAACACTTCCAACTAGCTATGATGGAGTAATAACAGCGATAGAAACTCTCTCTGAGAGCAATTTAACATTAGCCTTTGTTAAGACACGGCTTCTCGATCATGAAATTAAACTAAAAGGAGTTGGCAAGGACACAAGTGCTAAAGTGTTGCAAGCTATAGGTAATCGAGAGCCCAGGGATAGCACATACAAAAACAAAATAACAAAATTTGTAAAGAAACAATTTCCGAATAAGTCAAAGCCTAAGTTAAAGTGTTTTCATTGCGGCAAATTAGGCCATATGAAGAAAGACTGTTTCTCCTTAAAAAGGCAGGCAGGTGGCAACCAGAATGTTCATGTCCAGAGTAATGTTAGAGAGAGACAGGCTCAGATGGCAACAGCAACGCAACCAGAACGCTCGTTTGCTTTTATGATGAACGTAGCGGTTAGAGAAGGACAGACTCAGATGGCAGCAACGCAGCCGGATGCTTTTGCATTTATGATGAAATTAGCTAATTCCAGGGAAAAGACAGATGGCGTAGATTTTATATTAGATTCAGGGGCTTCAGATCACATAGTAAACGACATAACTTTATTTTCCGAGTATGAGAATATAAATCCAAGTGTGGCGATTGAGATTGCAAAGCGTGGAGAATTCGTATATGCTACTGCGAAAGGACTAGTTAGTCTTAACAGTTCCGGGAAAAACATTTCATTACAAAACGTGCTGTATTGCAAGGAAATACCGCACAATTTACTATCCGTGAAGAAGATGCTAGATGCTGGAATGTCCGTCGAATTTAATCCGGATGGAATAAAAATAATCAAAGATGGTAACTTGGCATTTGAAGGGATATGTAAGTATAATGTACCGATTGTGAAATTTTATTTAAATAGTAAAGTATATACATCCAAAATTTCAAATGAGGCAGAGTATCGCTTGTAGCATGAAAGGTTAGGCCATATTAGTGTAGGAAAATTCTTAGAAATTAAACGAAACAGCTTGTTTGAAGATGTTGAACTTATAAAAAACGTACAACTAAATAGAAATGAATTATGTGAGGCATGTATTAACGGAAAACAATCTAGGCTAAAATTTGAAAAATCTAAAAACAAAGAAAATATTGACCGCCCATTGTTCGTAGTTCATTCTGATGTATGTGGTCCGATTACGCCCTCAACTATTGATAATAAAAACTACTATGTAGTATTTATTGATCAGTTTACACATTACTGTGTGACATATTTAATAACTTATAAATCAGACGTGTTTTTTGTATTCAAAGACTTTGTGGCGAAAAGTGAGGCTCATTTTAACTTAAAAATGGTAAATCTATATATTGATAATGGCAGGGAATACCTCTCTAATGAAATGCGTGAATTTTGTGTCGAAAAAGGTATCAGTTATCATTTAACGGTTCCTCATACCCCACAATTGAATGGTGTTGCGGAGCGGATGATTAGGACAATCACCGAAAAAGCTCGATCTATGATTAACTGTACTAAACTTAATAAAAGTTTTTGGGGTGAAGCTGTTTTAACAGCAACTTATTTAGTTAATAGGTCCCCAAGTAGAGCTTTGGAAAATATAAGAAAAACACCATATGAGATGTGGCATAAAAAGAAGCCAATATTAAAATATTTGAAAATATTTGGATCGACTGTATACGCACTAAATAAAGTTCGTAAGCGAAAATTTGACGAGAAATCGATCAAGACTATACTCGTTGGGTATGAGCCAAATGGCTATAAATTGTGGAATGAGGAATCGAGAAAATTTATGATAGCTAGAGATGTAGTGGTGGACGAAAAAAGCATAGAATCTATGACTTTAAATGAAAATGACTCTGTGGTAAAACATAATGATGTTAGCAGAAGTCATGATTCTCCAATTGAAGAGAATGAAGAGTTTGATTTTCCTTCACAGGAAATGAATGAATCAATGGATTCAAAGTTTGGTGAAAACTCAAATGAAAATTCCACTTGTCTCGAGAATACCGATCCAGTAGTTGAAACTGGTGATAATATAGGAGAAAATGAAAATCAACAAGTCAGACGCAGTGAGAGAAATAAAGATAAACCAAAATTATCATATAGATTTTTAGAAAAATGTCTTATGAATACCCAATTGTGTTTAAGCGATATTCCCAATACATATGAGGAAATTAAATTTCGAGATGACCGAACCTTGTGGGAGGAAGCCATTAAAGATGAACTAAATTCTCATTTTGTAAATAATACATGGTGCTTAGTGCAAAGGCCTATGGATAAAAACATAGTAGATTGCAAGTGGGTTTTTAGTTTAAAGCAAGATGAAAATGGTAATTTACTAAAATATAAGGCAAGACTGGTAGCAAGGGGATTCACCCAAGAATATATGATGGATTATGATGAGACCTTTGCACCTGTTGCACGAATTTCTAGTTTCAGATTTCTTTTGGCATTTTCTAATCAATATAATTTACTGATCCATCATATGGATGTAAAGACAGCTTTTTTAAATGGAACTTTAAAGGATGAAATTTATATGAAGGTTCCAAAAGGTTTAAACCAGTACGAAGGAAATAAAGTATGTAAACTAAATAAAGCTATTTATGACCTTAAGCAAGCTGCACGATGCTGGTTTGAGGTTTTTGAAAGTGCACTTAAAAATTTTGGATTTCAGAATCTAGAAGTAGACCGATGTATATATATTTTAAATAAGGGAGATATAAGTAAAAATATATATATACTATTATATGTTGATGATGTGGTAATTGCCACCAGTAGTTCTGAAAGTATGTCTAAATTTAAAACTTACCTTTCAAGTACGTTTCAAATGACTGACTTATGTGAAATACGACATTTCCTTGGTATAAAAATTGATCGAAAAGATGATCAAATTTGTCTCAGTCAATCTGCATATATTAAAAATGTTTTAAAGAAATTCAATATGGAAGATTGTAATCCAGTTAGTACCCCTCTTCCAAACAAATTAAATTATGAGGACTTGCAAGCTGAAGAATCATGTGAAGCACCATGTAGGAATTTAATTGGCTGTTTAATGTACATAATGTTGTGTACACGCCCGGACTTGAGTACATCAATAAGTATCTTAAGCCGGTATACTAATAATAATAACAAAGAATTATGGCAATGTCTTGAACGAGTTTTAAGATACCTAAAAGGAACTGTTGAACTAAAGTTATCGTTCAAAAGGAATCCTAAAGTGGATAATATTCTTATAGGGTATGTCGATTCTGATTGGGCTGGAAATGAGACTGATAGGAGAAGTACTACAGGATATATATTAAAAATGTTTGGAAATTGTTCCATTTCCTGGAGTACTATGAAACAAAAATCAGTTGCTGCTTCATCTACCGAAGCCGAATATATGGCCTTATTTGAAGGTGTTAGAGAAGCATTATGGCTAAAGTCATTAATAAATGAAATTAAATTAAAATTAAATGGACCAATAGATATTTTTGAAGACAACCAAGGTTGTATTAGTATAGCCAATAATCCTACTTGCCACAAGAGAACTAAGCACATAGATATTAAATATCATTTTACCAGGGAACAAATTGAAAACAAACTAATCTGCGTCAAGTATATTTCCACAGATTTCCAATTGGCTGATATTTTAACGAAGCCACTACCAACAGCCAGATTCACTGCACTGCGAGACCAACTGGGGCTAACTGGACCTTTAGCCTGAACCTTTTTTTTTTGATAATCCACCTTAAAACCAAGACAAGCTGGATCTCTTGGCATATATATATATATTTAACAATAATCAAACCAAAATAATTTCTAGTCTAACCATTACTGTTTATATAAACGAATCTTGTTAATTTATGTTTTTGATTGATCTGATTGGGTTTTGCTGGGTTTCCCCAATTCTTTGCAGCAAATGCTGGATCAGAAAAGAAAGAGTCCCCAGAGTTGAAAAATATTACAACCAGTTGAATATGCACACACTCGTCTGAAAATTATCTTTTGTTATTCCTTAATTTGTATCAGTGTAACTTTTGAGGTGGCGTGTTGAAAATACCAAAAGTCACACTTGTACACATATACATTGTGTGTGTGTGGGAAGGGGATGAACCATGAAGATCTCAGAGAGAGGCAAGGCTCTCTCCTCTCATTGTTCTCTCCCTCTCTGCCTAAGAACGGTTTTTGTTTCATTTTGTATGCACATGCGTACCCTAGTCACTTGATTTCAGACAACGAGAGAGTGCGGTTGTAGAAAATAAAACTTAACTAAAACGTTAACTAAAGTGTTTTTACTATTTGGCAAATCGGGCTGGTGTATTTCTGGAGTTTATATAAACATTAGTAATATAATTTCCATAACAAGACTGTTAAATGCATTAAAATAATTTATCTAAAATATTTGGGTAACGACTTGGGTATGCCTGTTCACCGCATTAAATTGGTTGTGAATAGACGTAAAGATATTACTTAAATTGCCCATAAGCTTTGATTGACTCAATTTATGATGGAAACTTAAATGCAATTCGGTAAAAGGACATTGTAGCAATTTGTATAACCGTTACTCGTAGAGTAAAAGGGTATATTGTTTTCGTGCAAAAGTATGTAACAGCTAGAAGGAAGCGTTTCCGACTCCATAAAGTATATATATTCTTGATCAGGGTCACACCGAGTCGATCTAGCCATGTCCGTCTGTCAGTCCGTATGAACGCTAAGATCTCGGAAACTACAAAAGCTAGAAGGTTAAGATTTTCCACACATTTTCTACACATATTCTACGCAGCGCAAGTTTATTTCAGCCGAGCGCCACGCCCTGTCTAACGCCCACAATCGGGACACCAACCCGACAATAGCGTTCTCTCTTGTTTTAATTTGTTAACAGTTAAATTACTAATGTTTTTAATCTCTTACCAAGTTAATTTAAGCACGTTATTATATATATATATTTTTTATCAGGGTCACTAGCCGAGTCGATCTAGCCGTCTCCGTCTGTCCGGTTGTCTGTCCGTATGAACGCTGTGATGTTGGAAACTACAAAAGCTCATATTCTTGAGCTTCCTACGCAGCGCAAGTTTATTTCAGCCGAGCGCCACGCCCTTTCTAACGCCCACAATTGCCCACAAACGATTTTAAAATGTGTCTGGCGCCCACACCTTTAAAGATTTCCGAGAAATATAAATGCAATTTTGTTGTGTATATTGATACCTATCGAAATGTAGAAGACCCGATTTTTCAAATCGGACCATTCACTAAAAAGTTATGCACAATCAAAATTTTATATAGCCATCTCCCTCGCACTCTCTTTAGCTGAGTGACGCGTATTAGACAGTCGGGACACATTAACATTCTTTCATAAAATAGTGATGAGTGGAGAACCAAATTATCTTTTCAATAAGCTTACACCAGCAACATCCCAAAGGACAAAAAATTACATATGCCCTCGAGTACAAACACTGTGTTTGAGAAGGCAATTTTTCATAAATGGTATTCGGCTATGGAACAATCTACCGCACCAATTCAAGACAATTAGGAGCGCAACTCAATTTTATAATAAACTCAAAGATAACTTAAAATCGCAATACATATGTTAAATTAATTATAACAATAAAATAAAATAATAATATATAAAAATAATAATAATAAAAGCATAAAAAACTATAAAACTGTTTAAAAAAAATTGAAAATAATATAATAGTATTTAGAAAACTACAAAATATTTGATGTTAGTAATTAAGTAAGTAAATGAGGAGAATTGTTAAAATATCTTAAAAATAATAATTAGTTAAAAATATCAACTCAATGTGACTAGCGCGATAATTCTAAGTGTGCACTTGTAGCGCTGGGATATTAAATACATAAATAAAATTAAATAACGTTCTCTCTTGTTTGACATTAATTTCAATACAATGGAGTACAGACCCTCGAAGATATCTCAAAGCAAAACATTAAATGAAAAAATTAATTTTTTTTCGGACAAATCCTAATACTTCTCTTTGATTTTTTTTTCCAAGAAAAGGTGTTCGGTTTGTAAAAGAACCGCCCATATGCTTACTTGTTTTATTCTTCGCGTCGCAAGTACAGTAAATCAGTTATTAAGGTTTGGGGTCATATATATATGATTTATAATTACACGGATATTTTAATAGTTATTATCAGTTTACAGAAATTTAGCATAAATAATAAAAAATATAAACATCTTTACATTTAATATAAGCAAAGCAAACAAAATATTTGTACGGCTACGTCAATGAACTCCGGTTAGATGTCGAGCCATTGCAATACAGCACTTCAGTCCTATAAGCGCCAGTAGGAAGCAAATTATTATTGTTATGACCATAATATCTTCATAAAATTGTTCCTCAGTGATTTCTGTAGACCTTTCAGTTGAAATAATATTCTCTATAAAATAGGCTGTTGGTGTTAAATGCTTTAAAAGACACAGCACAATGCTTTCTTTAGTTTCTAAATGGCTTTGCGTCAATATACCATCGGTATCCCAGTATTCATAGTTCCAGTATTGACAAGAACCAGACATATTTACCTCGTTTTTACTCCTTATACGTAAGATTAGTGGTAAAGGTTCAGGGAGAATAGTATTGTACCCAGGTAATGATATTGATACTATATGACTTAAAAGCTTTTTAGATTCTGTAGACGGTTGAAACAGCTTGTCATTTGAGTATACCTTAATAACAATAATAGGATCACTTTTATTGGTTGACGATGAAAGAAAACAAGGGAATGCTTTTAACCTTCCTAAAAGTTCTTTCGATAAGTATACACCAATTTGTATACCAGGTTCTTTGACAACATCATTAATGTCATGATCTGTTTGGAGAAACCGATAATGCTCATTTCTAAAAGAACCCTTTAATTTTTGATGTACTTCTACAGACTTGTTGTTTTTAAACAATGCTATTCCAGAAACATTTGCAATTGTAGGATTGATTAGGAAATATAAAAAAAATTTCGAAATATGTACGGATACTCCAATATCATCATAGTCTATAATTTCACTTTCTAAATCTAAACCAATATCTTCTTCACCAATATTGGTTTCATTAAGGAACAGCATAGTTGATATAAAGTCAATAGATCTCTCAAATGATTCCAATAACTTGTTCGTTGAGTTTAGCTTAGCTGACATCCTTATAACGTTAGAATCAACAACGTTTATTGAATTGTAAATATTTAAAATGTCAGCAAAAATATTTCTCCATTTAACATAACCTTCACTCGTATTTCGAAGAGTTTCCTTTGATAAAATGATTTTCAGGGTGTCTTGTATGATGTTTGAAATAGACAGTATATCTGCGGGCACTAGAATTTTTTCATTTTTTATGATTATGTTCCTAACATTACTTAATACTTTTTCTGGACATAAGTTAAGCATATTTGATTTTTCAAAATCATGTAATATTTTTGTAATTTCGGTTTTACGAACTACTGTTTTTTTAAACTCGCTTCGAGAATCTTCACGTAAAAATTCACCTTGACATAATCGTGTAAAATGCATGCCATTGTTTTTAATGCGTAATCTTCTAGTCGTTTCAGTTTTTTTACAACAAGCTTTTATCCACTCATTTTTTTTTTTTGTTTTCGTAAATATACGCTCTGGGAAACAATAATCGGTACAACGTATGAAAGATTCCGAATTTTTACTGAGGTCCATAAATAATTTTTTTAGGGATATCTGAATATGCTTCAGTTGATAAATGTTAATTGGTATTTTTAGGTTATCACTCTTGTTGTCATGGCCAACGTCCTTAACTTTTGATATTCTGAGTGATGCAGCTAAATGAATCCAATAAACACGAAACATATTTGTGATCCGTTCCATACTCATAATTTGAACATCGTGTACAAAAAGCTCACCTAAGATGTCTTCATTTGTTCTCCTTTTTTTTTGTCTTCTAAGTTTTTTACCAATTACAATGAATCCCTTGCTTGAAGGGTTAGACAAGGTTTTTGGAAAATGTTGATAAATACAAGAGACATTCCAACGTATAACAAATCCGTGACATTGGCTCGTGATAGGAGCTATAAATTGTTGAGTGGAAACTAACTGAAAATCAAAAATGATGTGACCGTCGCTACCATAACTTGAATCCAGCTTGACATGAAAAATAGAAAAAGACTGTTTTTTATTCTCCAAAACGAGAATAGCCTTTGCTTTTTTTAAATTGTCGTATTTTAAATATATAAAGCATTTTGCGCCAAAATGTTTATCTACCCACAAATACTTTTGATTATTAGCCACCAGTACTAACGCCTTATAGTTTCCATCCATTTTCAATACCATTTTATCTGAAGTTCTTTGCTCGATAGTTTGTTTGGCTAATGCGGGAACCCATTTCATGCCCTCTCCAAACAGTTTTTCATTTTGAAATGGGTATATTAAAATAGAATAGTTATCTCCAAAAGTATCCGAAAAGTGATACATTTCCAAGAAGACCTTTTGTTTTTTCCTTATTACGTACTTTGCAATACATTTTCTAAGCCAATTTGGTTTTTTTAAGTACTTTTTGACATTAACCTGTTCAAAAGCCATTTTCTTCCAATCTATATCATAACATACGTTGGGCCGATAAACTAAAGTATTATAACTGTTCGGACATTCAGGAAGCAATTCAGACTGAAAAATGCAGACTGCGTTTAAAAAAGTGTTGCAGTCTTCAGTGACAACCATATTTTTGGAGTTTAATGTAATCTGTTTATATAATATATGTTTCAAACAGTGTGCATCAGATCTCATTTGAAATTGAGTTACATTTTTATTAAATACTTTTTTCCATGCATTATTTCGCCTTGTTGGCAGCCAATAGACACTTATATTCTTTATTAAATACTCGGCCACTATGGAAATTTCTGTGCTTGTCAAATGCATTGGAATTAATACATTTGAGCCATTGCAAAATTCTTCATTGGAAGCTTGATGATTAGTTGAAATTTTAAAAAAAACTCGAATTTTGCGAAGCGATTGAATTTCAAATAGTTTATCTGGGCACTGTCCAACATTTTCATTTTTTATCAATTTACACTCTAATAAATCTGGGATCCAATGCCCAGTTATTGAGTCGCACATACACACATAAATGTGGGGATCCCTTTTTTGACAAAGTAAGTCTTCAGATAGTGCATACCTAATCTCTTTGTACTTCCAATACGCCGTGCCTTTGAATGATTTAGTATATTCATCATGACATTTTTTTATCTGAAAAATAACATTTTTCAATAAAATGTGCAAAACTTTTAATTTATAACTTATAATAACTTAGTATTATACACTTACCGACTTCTTTTGGGAATATATAGGAAGGGTAGATAAGCAAATATAAATTATTGGGAAGATCAAGATACTATACATATTTTTGATAAATCAAGATGTAATAAAACTATGATATTTCCATTGAAGCTCTTTTATCTAAGAAGACATTATCTTTTTTTTATCTTATTGTACAACTTTACTTAACGTGCTATTGGGGTGGTCCTAAAAAAACTTTTTCCTAATTTATGTTGTTCACGCCAAAAGGGCGTCTAATTTCTGGAGGCAGTGTCAATGGGCAGTTTTCTCCAGATTTCCATACCTCGCTCGCTTGCAATGGCTTATGCTCTTCCTCTACAACTCTCCCGCAACTCTCCTCTCCGCTCTGGAGTCTTAATGCTAAGCTTCTTCTAATTAGTTCCTATTTACAAGTACCCAATAAGTTCTCCCGCGTTTTCCTTGTTAGTGTATCTCTGCTGTAAACTAATGCCACATAGATATCCACCCACAAATGATATCTCCAATTAGTCAGTGCTTATATATTTCTAGAATGGAGCTTGGAAAAGTAAATGAATGGACAAAAACAACGGTTTTGAAATCAGTCCATCAAAATCAAAATTAAATAGAAATTATGCAATAATTAATTTGCAATTTTAATTTTATATTAAGACATATGAGAAACGCCCCATACTATACAAGAAACACTACTATTTTTCGAGATCTCAAAATTAATCCTGTTTGTAAATCTATCACCAATAGGGCCATTCGATACAGATCAAGACTCGTCTCACACACAAACAGACTTGCTTTCAGACTTTCCAGACCTATGAACAGAAGAAGACTAAAGAGATTGCACCCATCAGACAATTGGATACTTGGACGGGACGCTTGTGGAAGACTCTTTTCAGACTTAGACGCATAGTCTGCAACACTGTTACATTTTTGTAATAACTCTTTTTTTTTATTCACTACTTTTGTTATTTTTACCATGGGTGAAAGTGAATTGAGTTCCACATAACACCCTCCAATAAACTTTTTGTTAAGCACATCGAAAAAAAAAACTGTGGTTCATGATCACATCCAAGCCAGTCTCCGAAGTAATCACTGTGTCCTCTTTATCCTTCTCGGCTGAGAAATTGTGACAGCTTCCGTTAAGCCTCTGAGTTTTTTAGAGATATTTTATTTGAAATATCTAATTTATAATATACAGCTCACCTTATAATATTTAAAAACAAGAGAGAACGCTATAGTCGGGTTGGTGTCCCGACTATCTAATACCCGTCACTCCGCTAAAGGGAGTGCGAACGCTGTGTCGTAATCGTAACTCAGCTAAAGGGAGTGCGAGGGAGATAGATATATGTTGACAATTTATAAAGCGTATAACTTTTTAATGAATGGTCCGATTTGAAAAATGTCTTCTACATTTCGATAGGTATAAATATACACAACAAAATTGCATTTATACTTCTCGGAAATCTTTAAAGATGTGGGCGCAGGACCCATTTTAAAATCGTTAGTGGGCGATTGTGGGCGTTAGAGGGGGCGTGGCGCTCGGCTAAAATAAACTTGCGCTGCGTAGGAAGCCAAAGAATATGTGTGGGAAATCTCAACCTTCTAGCTTTTGTAGTTTCTGAGATCTCAGCGTTCATACAGACGGACAGACGGACAGACGGACAGACGGACAGACGGACATGGCTAGATCGACTCGGCTAGTGACCCTGATCAAGAATATATATACTTTATGGGGTCGGAAACGCTTCCTTCTAGCTGTTACATACTTTTGCACGAATCTAGTATACCCTTTTACTCTACGAGTAACGGGTATAATAATTTTTCTTAAAATAATCCCTTAAGGGGGAAATACAATTAAAAGGCCTAAAATGAGGCCTATCTTTGGGAGTGGATTGCAAGTAGGGAATTAAATGAATCTTAGCGATTCTTTTTGCATGTTATTAGGAAATTATTGGGCAATGAAAATCAGTCAAGTTTTTTAAAAAATATTGTAATTAAGCCCATTTATGATCAATAATGTGGAGTCGTGTTTTGAGTCATGAATTTTGCGCCGTGCAGTCTCCAGGCCCAGGATCACGTCTAAAACAAAAAACAGCAACTGGGCATCAATCTTAGAGGTACAGCGCACAACATGAATTAATTCATATGTAAAAAAATGGTTTTTCCATGGAAAAATGTGAAGTTGCAAAAAATTTTTTCAAAAATCAAACTTTTTTTTTACTTTGTTCGTAAAAAAAACATGTTATAACAAACAAATATAAAAAATCCTTTTATTCATGTTGTTATTTCAAACATAAAGCAAAAAACCGCATTCGATTAAAATGAAATCTCTGACCTGTACATTGCAAGGCGACTTTGAAAACACGACTTTTCAGTAGAAGCGTTTAAAGTTTACCTTTGTGCATTTCAGCTATTTGACACGCACTCACTAAATTGCGTATTACTTTGAAAATAAATACCGGACGGCTTTATGCTTTTAAAGGCTTATTCCCAGACATATTTAGAGTACATTAAGACAAAAAAAAATTTTTTCGAAAAAAAAAAATTTTCAATTGTATTTCCCCCCTTAATTAATTTTTTAAAACATAATAAGCAATACAACACCAGGAACAGGTTTTCCAACACTGCCTGCAAGGACCCACCGTGAAAGAGTGAAGGTTTTTTTAAGTGTTAAAAATAATTTTTAGGTTTTAGTGATTTAGGAAAAAAAAATGTTATAAATTGCATCCTTTGATGATGGTATTTATCTCAACAAGAAAGGAAGCTAGCTTCAGCCAGCGGTTACCCTTGCAGATCATTGCTATTAACTTACAAAAACATTAAAATTAGATTTACTTGCTTATGAAACAAAATCTCCCAAGTGGGCCACCCCTGTGCAAAAGTATGTAACAGGGAGAAGGAAGCGTTTCCGACGTTATAAAGTATATATATTCTTAATCAGGGGCACTATGCAGCGCAAGCTTATTTCAGCCGAGCGCCACGCCCCCTCTAACGACCACAATTGCCCACAAACGATTTTAAAATGTGTCTGGCGCCCACATTTTTACAGACTACAGATAAGTATAAATGCAATTTTGTTGTGTTTATTTATAAGGTGTGTTTAAAAACTATACGACACCAAGACATTTTTTTTTTCAAAATTTGTAGAGTTGTTGTTGGTTATAGAAAGCGAAACATTTAAATGCAGATCGAAGGAACAATGTATCATGTGTACCAAAAACATACCACGCGTCCTTGATCACTAATTTTTTGAAATATAGTACTTTTTCGGCTTTTTCGATTGTTTCATTGTTTAGGATTGTTTACTTGGACGTTGATGCACTATGGTCAGTACAAACAAGTGGCCCTTCGACACCAAGCAAAGCTTGTTACGCGCGGAGCCCTAAACCGTTTTGGGCAAGAAAGCGGAATCGCGGAATCGGGAACAATAGACAGTTTAAAATACATGCTCACAAAAAATTTATAAATTATTTGAAGACAGAAAATACATAAGTTTATTATAATTAGTAGCATTAGGTGTATCAAACAGTAAGACGTGGCACAGTGAATTATAGTCGTCACACAGAACACGAAAAGGATCATGCAGGGCATAAGTAGATCTACATATTGGCAGGGACAACGGACGAAAACGGCGAACTGTTCTACAGGGTACATTCCAGTTAAGTGAACTAAGAAGGAAAGGGGAGTCGACATCACCATTAATAAGTTTGTATAAGAACATAACTCCATGACACTTTCTACGATGGTCGAGGGTTAGTAAGTCGAGCAGACGCAACCTCGCAAGATAAGAGGGCAATCGACTACCTGTGTCCCAGTTTAATCCCCTCAGAGCAAATAGAAGGAATTGTTTTTGGACAGACTCTAACATATTTTGGTAAAAGCTAATCTGAGGAGACCATATACAAGAGCAATATTCCATAGACGGACGAACAAGAGAAACATTTGTTGTTGTGTAAGGATCATCGAACTCCCTTGACCAACGTTTCATAAATGCAAGAAGACTTCTAGCTTTATTAGATAAAGCAGATATATGGTCTTTAAAACTAAGTTTATGATCAAATAAAACGCCAAGATCCTAAACTGATAAAATTCGTTCAAGGGCGTTATTTCCAAAACAGAGAGGGATTACAACGATAAAAAGTCATAAAGTTACATTTAGAATAGTTTAAATTTAACATGTTAATCATACACCACGTATACAAACAGTCAAGATCTAATTGAAGGTCATTATATGAGCTAGGTAAACACATGGACAAACATAGCTTGACATCATCTGCATACATTAATACGGTAGACGATTTTATAACATTAGGTAGATCATTAATCATTAAGCCAAAGAGTAAAGGACCTAGGTGGCTACCCTGTGGCACTCCAGAAGTAACATTAATTATTTTGGAAACTCTATTGTTAAAACAGACCATTTGAGTTCTATTAGAAAGGTAGGAAAGTATCCAGTCAAGTAGGTTTGGAGGAAACCCTAAACGGGACAATTTAAAAATAATAAGTTTATGGTTCACAGAATCAAAAGCTTTAGAACTCTGAAGAACATCAGATACATTAATCACTGGTTTGAAGATAGAGTTCATATGAGGTAGTGGGTATGGATAATCATTATCAATAACACCATTGCACTATGGGGCATTTGACCTGTTTTTTTGGCATTAATTAATAATTCCAAAACAAAGCAACTTTTTTGAGTTTGGTTTTTTGAAATATGTTTATAGTAATTAAATACATTTTTTTGAGCCAAAATTAAACACTATAATAAATTTATTCAAAAAAAATTGTTTTTTTTTAAACCTAAAAAAAAAAATTTTTTTCTTTTATGTTTTCTAATAATGAAGAAACATATTAAAACAAACAAAAAAACATTTTTTTTGAAAACTTTCTTCTTTGAAGAGATATTGACTTTTTCCTGTAAAATCCGACATTTTTGTATGCCAAATACTGGATATGCCGTATAAAAAAATATTTTCCATAAAAATAAGACGCGGAATGTTTTTAAATCAAATATAATGTTATGGCGAAGACTTTTGCATTAAATTTATTTAACATTTCATCTTACAAAACAAGAAGAAGACAAATAAAGTGTTAATTTGACCATTTTTGGCAGTGCCGTAAAAACTGAATTTCTCTTAAAGTCGCAAAAAGTGCACATTAAGACTGGATGTCCCGAATAGAGAATTGACCCCCCTTTAAAATGATTCAACCCACAGGCTCAACAAATTTCACCTTTCTTCTAATCTCTATTCAAAGTTGAACTTTCTTTTTCCAAACTTTTAAGAGAGACTACTTGGTTTATGAAGCCCTTGCTACAAATACACTCACGAAATAAGCATCACAGTAGTATTAACATAAAATAAAGACAGTTTTAATGAATATCCATTTCAAATTTTATGGTTCTACGTCTTGTCGTTGAAGAGATATTAATTTATATATGCCCTGCAAAATCAAGCAAAGTATGATCACGTTGTGTTCGCTTGCTGCGCCTGACTTTAACAGCTGTTATTTTAACATTGGACTGCTAACTTAACATTTGCGGTATGTAACATTTAATTTTGATCTATTCTTAATACGTTTCCAATAATGTATCAAAAATTTGAATACTTGTAAAAAACACATTTATGCCAAAAAAAAACAGGTCAAATGCCCCATAGTGCATTGCATTCCGTATAAGTCGATTGAAAAAAATCAGCAAATAGGTTGGAAATATCATTGTCATCGGATGCTATAATATTATTAAAAAAAAGAGAATGAGGGAAGCAATTAGATTAGATAGAATTGACGAAAGAATAAAAAAGTTTACGATTACTTTTGAAATCACGCTTACAACGAGACAGGTAATTTTGATAACAGTCAGAATTGTGCTGGACAAATTCCGCTTTAGCAGAACTATATTTGGCACAGTCCGTCAGCAAGCCAGAAATTTTGAACCGTTTAAAAAGTCTGTTTTTTTTTATATTTCAGATAGGATAGTTGACGAGTAAACCATGGAGAGCTATAAGAATTCTTCAAGGAGGAAAGAGGGACATGTACATCAAATAGACGGTAAAGGACTTTATAAAAATACCCAACTGCATCATCAACAGGAAGGTCAACAAGATAGGACCAATTAATTGTCGATAAAGATTCAACTAGTTTAGCATAGTCAGTCTTTTTAAAAAACAAACTAGGATGTACGTTTATTGCAGTCCTGGGAGCATTAAAAAATCCATTTATACAGAGCTGAAGGGTAGGATGATGACAATCTTCAGGTAGAGATAGTGACGGAATTCGACTAACTTCAGCATCGATACCATCAAAGACGAAGATTAAGTCAAAGAGACGACCACTATGATTGGGAATCCAGTTAACTTGCTGCAAGGATAGTTCAATAAGACCATCAACAAAGTCATGTTGCATCCTAGTAATCTTTGCCAATGAGTCATTACACTCCAACCAAGAAATATTGGGAAGATTAAAGTCACCGATTTTTTTTTATATATTCGTGAACAATTATATCAGCAGGTTCATCCGGAACAAGTATTACGACACCATCGTTTTTTCCGGTACCAACGATCAAACTTAACCGAGATTTTTTTCTGGTTAAGTATAAACTAAAAGATTCCATTTTAAGAGTAATCTCGCTTTCGGCTGGATCTTTGATCCTTCCAATCTTCGGCCCATACATAAATATTAAATATTTCTCTCTATATCTTAAAATAAGTAGTTTTTCGCCGTCATATCCCGCAATTCGTCTTAACTCAATATTCTTAACACTTTTAAACCAAATAAGATTACGTACACGAAACAGATTTCCAAAATCATTTTTTTATACGTCTCAAAATAAAAGAATTTGTTCTTCAAAACCTTAATCATTTTTTCACATTTCATGCTAGAACATTACAAAACGGGATGCCCAGTCTGCGCCACTTTAAAGTTGTTTCGACATTTTTATACCCTTGCAGTGAACGAGACGTTTCCGACCCTGCAAAGTATATATGTTATTGATCAGCATCACTAGACGAGTCGATCTAGCCGTCCGTCTGTCCGTCAGTCTGTCTGTCCGCCTGTCTGTCCGTTTCTACGCAAACTAGTCTCTCAGTTTTGAAGCTATCGGGCTGAAACTTTCCCAAAAGTCTTCTTTCTATTGCAGGTAGTATATAAGTCGTACCAGCCGGATCGGACAATTATATCCTACTAGCAATACCCGAAGCGACGTTGTCCGCTATGATTAGCAAAGCATTTGTTGCTGATTTTTACATATATTCAAATTCAAATTAATATCAGAGTAAAATACCGCGTAACCTTAGCTAAACAGTAAACCCACCTAAAACGCACTAATATTCTAGTCCTCCTAACCATAATATAATTTTTAGCACCTTAATGCTGTTTTCACTATTTCCTCGTCTTAGCCCACCCTAGCACCAGATTTCCTCTTCTTAGCTAACCTTACTTTAGTCTCACCTGAATAAAAAATTTTCTTACTATACTTACTTACCTTAACTTCACTTTTTCTTAGTAAAACTTGTTTGTGACCTTGACCTTATCCTCACTAAAGTCCAAACGAATCTTACCTTTCTCACCTTCACCCTTTCTTTACATTACTTTTACCCTAACCTATGTAATACCTCCTTAATCGCAACTTAACCCCTAACCTCACCTTATTCCCACCTTAACTCCACCGTTCTGGTAGCCTAATTATATCATTTTGGTTAGCTAAGCGAATGCAGAGAAAAACTCTTACTCTTTTTTACCGTTTATTTCGAATAGATCTAACCCCCAAAAACCTTAAAAACATAAAAAAGAATATATTAAAAATAACACACAAATACCTATGAAAGGCTAGGGCCAAAATGGTTTAAGCGAAAAACGGTTCCGCTCGCAGTCGGCCTGAGATCAACAGCTGGAGTTAAATATTTCCGGAAATAAGGAAAATTAAAAAAAGCACCTAAAGCTCCAACTCTTTTGGGTAAAAACAGTAGGTGTAATTTTGAAGACGAAATTTGGCAACAATTTTCTTCAGGCGCCCCTCGTCTTTGAAATAATTTAAATTTTTGCAAAATATTTGATTTAGAATGGCATGCATTGGGTCATCCCTCATTTTATCCTAATTTAATCATTACATACTTATGTACATGCCAATTTATCGATGTGTGTGTGTGTCATTGCGTTTCTCACATGCAAATGTGACGACTGAAAGTTTTTTCCTGCTCTCTCCTTGAAACTCACATGCAAATGTGACGACTGAAAGTTTTTTCCTGCTCTCTCCTTGAAACCCAATCCAAAATTTTTTTAAAATCAAAACAAAAATTTCCTATGCATTTAATGGGGTGGCTACACACTTTGACTTAGAATTGCATCCATTAGATAATCCGTTCTGGTATCGAAATAGTACAAATTTTATCAGGAGTTTCTAAGCCAGAAAAAAAAACATTGGCCGCCTCTCTTTCGCTTCAAATGACTCTCTCTCAGCTCACTACTCTCTCGCTCTGCTTTTGCTGACGTTCGTGAGTGATGCGAAA
Source organism: Drosophila takahashii (assembly GCF_030179915.1). Taxonomy (NCBI): domain Eukaryota; kingdom Metazoa; phylum Arthropoda; class Insecta; order Diptera; family Drosophilidae; genus Drosophila; species Drosophila takahashii. Next base: position 31,726,290 of record NC_091680.1, on the reverse strand, counting down.
AACAAAAACAACGGGCCCCCCGCAACCCCCGCAAACAAAAAAATCATATAAAATCAACCGTGGGTCCAAAAAAAAATAATAAAAATACCTTACTGATTGTATGGCATAGCTCCATACTTTAAACCAAAAACGGATCCGATCGCGTAATCGGTGCGGAAAAATTAATAAAGTGCCTACAAACAAAGCTTAAAAAAATTTGTTTGGTTGAAAACTGTGGGAATGGTTGATGTTTTAATCAACCAATTTTGCATTTTTCGAGAGTCCTGGGAGTCCTTAAGAATTTTAAAAAATCCTTTCTTAGTGCACACCTTCTCTAACACACGATTCAGACCCAATTTTTCCCAGAATTTTAGGTCTTATGGTTTGGGCTGGGGGAACATGACGCAAATCGACATTTACTCTTTTATAGTAGGGGAGAGTGGGGGAATTTCGTCAGCATTTTTTCAAAGCTATTTATTGTCCATCTTGAGACACGTTATCATATTTCTACTTTTATTGTTGAATGCGGTTGGCACTAAGCTTTAAAATGTGACATTCCCCTATTTTTTTAATTAACTTGGTGATTTATAAAAAATTAAAAAGTAAAACCAATATACTGGGGCAATCTCACCACATAGGGGGGTAAAATCACCACACAACTGGGGAAATTTCGTCACCTGAAAAATGTAGGGAACTTTACTCCTGTAAGTATGCTACACTGATCAAGCGTACCATTTTTGTTGACGTCTTATATTTGTTGCTGCTGCTGGTAGTCTGTTCGTTAGCCAGCTCGTCAAATATAAAAATATGTATTTAAAATAGGTGCGAATTTACCCTTAGCGTAGGGTGGCGAAATTTCCCCAGACCGTACTTTTTTAGAAATAATTATTTTTCTTCCGAAATTAGGCGCGAAGTTAAAAATCACTAACGCAGAAATGCACATTATAGCACTGTGTATTATATAAAAAATCGTGTATCTTATTCCTTTTGAATTGTGGCATACAGAAAAAATTCGTCGAGAACTAAATGTAGCTTTTGAACTGTTAAAACACATTTAATATTATAGCTCAATTATCTTGTCTTTCTGTGCAAAACAAATGCATTGGTTGTGTCTGGCCGTCTTGAAGGACTAAAACAAAAAAATTATATATTTTTACGACTTATGGATTCCGAGATATTGCAGGTGACGAAATTGCCCCTGTGACGAAATTCCCCCACTCTCCCCTAATACTCGATAGAAGATAAGAAAGGCAGGTGGAAGGGGATACCGTGAATCAAATTGTTTAAACATTTCCATTTGTTTAAACAATATGAGGCACGTGTAATAAAGAGCAAGAGAATCAATTGGTTTGAATATTTAATGTTCCTTTAATATTATCAATGCGATTTGAATTTTAGTTCACAAAAATCGGTTACAAAATGTCTTATGTAAGTATGTTGTCGAAATGTAAATGAAATATTCTTTTAGCAAAAGGATATTAGTATTATCTTGAATTTGAATTTGAGCGAATCTCAATTCCTTAGTCAGCTGCAATGCACCCACACAAACGTACACACGCATATATGTATCTAATGGCTGTGTGTGTAAAATACGCATTTTTTGGATATATTTATTTTGTGCGTTTGTGTGTACATAGCAGAGCAAATCATTGTTTGTTTTTTTTTATACAAATCCAAAGTTTGTCGATAACTCAACATTTGAAAACTAATAAAAAAACTAATTAAAAAACAAAAGCAATTTTAAGGAAAATTTCGACTGTAAAATTCAGCTTAATGGGATTTCTGTAAGGTCTACCGATATTTTAAAATTTAACATTTACTTTAGAAAAAGGCGCAAAAGAAAAGATTTGCGATATAATCGATTTTAAAACCGCGAATTTTAAACGTGTTATGAGTGTGGTAGTTTCGTTTTAAAAGTGTTGGCTGTGGTATTTTCATTTTCCCCTTGCGCGGTCACACTTAAAGTGCGACAGTAGGACATGCATACATACATACATGCGCCAGCAGAACATCCCTGCAAGCAAACGGGCGATATTTCTATCGCCTATCGTCCAGAAGTCACTTCTTAGTAACTTCTGGAAGATAGAAACACGACAGAACACATTTTACAAAAACAAAATATACATCTATCGCGAAGAAGTCACTTCTTGGTCACTTCTGGACGATTAAAATACGATAGAACACATTTTACAAAAACAAAAAGGGTCACGATCGTGGAGAAGTAACTTCTAAGACACTTCTAAGCGATAGAAAGACGATAGAACACATTTTACAAAAACAAAAAGGGTTCAAATCGCGAGAAAGTAACTTCTGAGGCACTTCTGGGCGATAGAATGGCGATAAAACACATTTGACTACCTAAAAAGGGTTCAAATCGCGAAGAAGTAACTTCTGAGGCACTTCTGGACGATAGAATGGCGATAGATCACATTTGACTACCTAAAAAGGGTTCAAATCGCGAAGAAGTAACTTCTGAGGCACTTCTGGACGATAGAATGGCGATAGATCACATTTGACTACTTAAAAAGGCTTGCGATCGCGAAGAAGTAACTTCTGAGACACTTTTGGGCGATGAAAAGGCGATAGAACACATTTTACAAAAACAAAACCAATGGGAAAAAAACATCTTCCAATTCACTTCTGGAAGTTAAATTGAAGATAGAAAGGAATTTGGTTTTATTTTGTTGAAGTCTTTGGGGTACAGTCCGCTCTTGGCTCTCTCTTTATACCTGAAAACTACCCTTTTTTCTCTTTGACCTACGCACTTTGTATTTTGAATTCGAGCGTCAGTTCGTTTCGAGATTTCATTGTGATCAGTGCGATTTATTCTAAGTTTCTGTGTTTGTTATGAAATGCGGAGTGAACCCGTTATTTTTTAAATATTACATACCGGTGGAATATAAATAAAATACAATATTTATTTACATCAAAAATTAAAGTGATTGGAGAAATCGAGATTTAAGCGTGTACAAAGCTGTCCTGCGAAAGCAAAAGGAATTACTTGGCGTGAAACTCTGGGCAAACACTCCACTTATTTAACTATAAAAGGTAAATACCTTCTCCGATTTTTATATGGCACAATATTAATTATTTTTTTGTTGTTTTAAGCATTTTCATAGACGGAACACGGAACTGGAAATTAATAAAATAATACAACACCATTTCCTACAAGCTTGTGGACCGTGCTTACATGCCGCAATGCTTTTGTAACTAATATATTTCAATAAATGTGTTGAAAGAATAAACATGAAGAATGAGCTCAAAAACATATTTTCCAATTGGGAAAGGGTCTTCTAGGTATCGTCTACAAGTGTCTTCTGAGTAACTTCCAGAAGTGACTTCGGCGACACTTCTACAAGTGACTTCCACGATATCGCATTCGGATCGCCGAAGTCACCCCCGTCGGGAAGAAATGTTCCACTACGGCGGCACTTCTAGAAGTGTCGCCTAAGTCACTTCTGGAAGTGACTTCCGCGATATCGCATTCGGATCGCCGAAGTCACCCCCGACGCGTCGGGAAGAAATGTTCCACTACGGCGGCACTTCTAGAAGCGTCGCCGAAGTCACTTCTGGAAGTGACTTCCGCGACACTTCTAGGAGTCACTCAGAAGTGACTTCGGGAAGTGTCGCCGTAGTGGAACAGTTCTTCCCGACGGGGGTGACTTCGGCGATCCGAATGCGATATCGCGGACGATCGTGTTCATCTTCTAGACGTCACTAAATAGTGACTTCCGCGATAGAAAATGCTTGCAGGGATACATACAAACATATGAGGAGGCCGTGACGTCACATCAGGTAAGCCAAATTTGAAAATATTGGGGACTTGGTTAAGGATGCTGAATATCTAAAAAATTTAAATGCACTTATTTGCGGGTATGCCATAAGATTATCAACATCACATTTTTAAACCATTTTAACAACATTTATAACAAAGAAATGGCAAAAGAAAAAAATTAAAAAATAAACAAATCGATTTTTGGGGTCGTTTTTTGTTTTAATCTTTACGTCGCACTCTGCGCCTAATTATTTCCAAATTAATTTGATTTTTCTAGATTTTTAGGATTTTTTTTACTGCAACTTTACCCTACGCAAGATGTTCGCCAAACCCACATCATCTGTGGAGCCATTGAGAGGACCATCGTCGATTCCGCGCAAGCAGTCATCGAGGAGGAAAAGTCGAATACATGGGGAACAGCAAAAGTGGCCCTAATTAAAGCTATCAAGGATCACAGGCCATACGAGGACATCATACAGCACGTTCGTGACACCCCATACCAAGGAAGCATCAGCAAACAGAACAAAATGAACGGACAAAAACAACAACAACCTAATGAAAACAATGACCTTCTCCATGATAATAACAACTATAACACAGGCCGACAAAATGTGACATGGGTCGGTGTCCAGGCCTGCCACCATTTTATTTCGATAAATTAGGCTTTTCTAAGCATAAGTTGCCACTACGCCTATAGCCCATCAGCTCTGGTATTTGCGGTATCTTTAATTTAAGAAAATCACAAAATTTCTTCGGCTTTTGGGATATATTTATACCCTTGCAGAGGGTATTATGATTTCAGTCAGAAGTTTGCAACGCAGTGAAGGAGACGTTTCCGACCCCATAAAGTATATATATTCTTGATCAGCATCACTAGACGAATCGATCTAGCCATGTCCGTCTGTCCGTCCGTCTGTCCGTCTGTCCGTCCGTTTCTACGCAAACTAGTCTCTCAGTTTTGAAGCTATCGTGATGAAACTTTCCCAAAAGTCTTCTTTCTATTGCAGGTATCGGATCGGATAACTATATCTTATAGCTCCCATAGGAAGGAAACGTTAAAAAAATTCTAGCTTCGGTGTTTTTTGAAATAAAACCTTATACTCTTGGAAATATTATTTTTTAAATATTTCAGAATTTCGAATAAAATATTTTAAAAATCGGACGACTATATCATATAGCTGCCATAGGAACGATCGGAAAATTAATGGGAAAGTTACACAGAAATAAATTTTAGCTTTTTTGGTTTTTATTGTATTCTATTCTACTTTAGAACATGACTCTTTTAAATATTTCCGAATTTCAATTTTCATTTTATCAAAATCGGACGACTATATCATATAGCTGCCATAGGAACGATCGAAAAATTAATGGGAAATTAATTGGAAACAAATTATAGCTCCGTTGGTTTTTATTGTATTATCTTCTACTCTAGGATATGACTCTTTTTAAATATTTCCGAATTTCAATTTTAATTTGATCAAAATCGGACGACTATATCATATAGCTGCCATAGGAACAATCGGAAAATTAATGAGAAATATTAGAAAATTGAACATTTTTGCGATTTGTTAATTAATAGGAATGATCTGCAAGGGTATATAAGCTTCGGCTGGCCGAAGCTAGCTTCCTTTCTTGTTTTTTGTAATTTTTTTTTTAAATATTGCAACATTTTGGATATATGTATATATATAAGAGAATAATAACAGAAAATGTAAGTTTGCATACATCGATTTTTTCAGACTATGTTAACGGGCTTGAAAAATTAGAAATTCCATTCAGCCCCCAAAGATTAGTAGGCTACGCTCATGTGCTTATATTCAAAGCGAAACTACTTAGATCGTTTAGAAATATGTGATTTAAAATTGTGACAGGTTTAAGCACTGTTTGTGAATTGTCACTGTGAAGAAAGTCAGAAAAACAATTTTAAAAATTCCAAAACAATTCACAAAAACCTGACGAGTGTCCTAAAAATTAAGGACATAAGGTGTCTTTGGATCAAAAATGCATTGTAGAAGAAAATATTTTTATTTAATTTTTAAACGCTGTTCACAAATGAAGATTTTTAAACTTTGCTGTGACTTTAAAATTTTGAATGCGCCCACCTCCTCTTGTGGTTGAGATAGATTGAATTTTCCAAAACGACCGTATAAAAGAGACATGTAACTATTTAATTCCGAAAAGATTACCAACATTGGTTAACCACTCTTGAAGATTTATCCGAAAAGCCGAAGAAATTTTGTGATTTTCTTAAATTAAAGATACCGCAAATACCAGAGCTGATGGACTATAGGCGTAGTGGCAACTTATGCTTAGAAAAGCCTAATTTATCGAAATAAAATGGTGGCAGGCCTGGACATCGACCCATGTCACATTTTGTCGGCCTGTGTAATTCAACTAACAATCGGACAGAGCATTGAAATAAATCCCATTAACGCCCAAAATGGATATCTTGTATTTAAAACAGGATCAATAGACATCCCGATTAATTACGAAACAACAAAAACATAACAAAAACTGAACAAACCTTTGAAAGTCTTTTGAAAGAAGCTAATGAATTTAATGACGTAATACAAATCCGATATCTAGTAGAAAAACATAAAAGAGAAATTAACGGAATTACATTAGCAAAACGCAGTAAGAGAGGTTTATTCAATATTGTAGGATCAGTATATAAATACCTATTCGGAACATTAGACCAAAATGATAAAGATGAGATGGAAGAAAAGTGTTCAGAACACCGATTTAAATATGATTATCGATGTAATAAATAATGGAATCGAAGTTATCAATAAATTAAAGGCAGACGGAGAAAGGGAACAACAAGCCAGTGTTTTAATATTTAATTTACAACACTTTACAGAATACGTAGAAGATATCGAATTAGGGATGCAACTAACAAGATTAGGTTTATGCAATCCAAAAATGGGAAAAAATTTATTAAAACATGATTATTTAAAAAATGTGAACCCTGAGAAATTGTTGAAATTCAAAACTCCCACATGGCTTAAAGCAGACACAAATGAAATTTTGATCATTTCCCATATTCCTTCAGAAATAGTTAAATCGCCCGTTTTTGAAATTATTCCTTATCCCGATGAAAGCAATAATATTTTAACAGAAAATATATTCGACAAATATTTCTTATATAAAGATAAAGTATTTAACAAAGAAACAGGAAAATTTGTATTTGACGAATGTATAAATGGAATAATTAAACAAAAAAATACTGAATGCAAGTATACCAAAACATATACAAATTTTCAAATGAATTATGTTGAACCAAATATTTTATTGACATGGAATATCCCTAAAACATTATTAAATCAAAATTGCATTAATAAAGAAAGTTCTATAGTTGGAAGTAACCTTGTTGAAATCCTTAATTGTTCAGTACAATTAGATGAATCCACTCTTTCAAATACAATGTTAGATTACACACAGAGCGTTTACGTAAATAACAATGTGACAATGCTAGAACCATTATCTTATATTCAACCGAAAGAGATAATAGAATCACACACAAATGCACATGTCCATCGCCCACACACTTACACACACATACACCATCCCAGAATCCACCCTTCAGATAACCTTAGTACGCCAACCAGCCAATATCTAATATCTGGACTAAACATCCAGAACGAATCAAATTACATTATCAGTTCGTTCCCACACTTTTCGGACCCTCAATGGAAAATTGCCATGAGAAAGAATCCCCAAAATTAAAGCTAACTCCACTCATAGAAAGCTCTAAAGCTCAGAACCGAGGTATGATCATCAATGAAGTTTAAGTTAAGAAGCGAGTTCAGTTTGAGACTTGTCTAAAGACAGTCAGTGTTCTTCCAAATAAAAAAAATATTGTAACCAGTTTAAAAATAAATTTAAAAAAGTTTTTTTATATTAAACTTATGGTGCAAACATCCTATTATATATGTATTTGCACCATGTGCGAGCGCGCTCAGAGCGAAGAGAAATCCATGTTTTAATACATAAACAAAAACAAAGGCTGGAAGTCTCTCCTTTACTGACTAAAGTTTAAATACCATTTAACGGGATGCAGAGGCCAAGTTCAAGTTTCTTTTTGTCAGAGGTGGTACATCTGCATTCGTTTCATAGGGCTATGTAAAAAGAACGCCCAGAATCGGTATAGAAAACCCGTGGCGTCCAAGTGAGTTTTATTTTTGATCAAACAAAATTAAAATCAACAATAATCATTATTTTTGAGTTTTATTTTTTCCGATCAGAAATAATGATTATTTTCATGAAATAAATCAAATCATGGTGAAAATGGATAGATTAACCAAAGAGGATTACTATGGTGTTTTTCTTTTTTGCATGCGTCGATCCTAAGTGCTTGATTTTTTGGTTAAAACAAGAGAGAACGCTATAGTCGGGTTAGTGTCCCGACTATCTAATACCCGTCACTCAACTAAAGGGAGTGCGAACGCTGTAGTCGGGTTGTTGTCCCGACTATCTAATAACACAGGCCGACAAAATGTGACATGGGTCGGTGCCCAGGCCTGCCACCATTTTATTTCAATAAATGAGTCTTTTCTTAGCATAAGTTTCCACGACGCCTACAGTCTATCAGCTCTGGCATTTGCGGTATCTTTAATTTAAGAAAATCATAAATTTTCTTCGTCTTTTGGAATATATCTTCAAGAGTGGTTAACCAATTTTGGTAATCTTTTCGGAATTAAATAGTTACATGTCGCTTATATACGGTCGTTTTGGAAAATTCTATCTAACTGAACTACAAGAAAGGGTGGGCGAATTCAAAATTTTAAAGTCACAGCTAAGTTTAAAAATCTTAATTTGTGAACAGCGTTTAAAAATTAAATAAAAATATTTTCTTCTACCATGCTTTTTTGATCCAAAAACACCTTATGACACTTTAGGACACTCATCAGGTTTTTGTGAATTGTTTTGGAATTTTTAAAATTAATTTTCTTACTTCCTTCACAGTGTGAGGAACCGTAAAACGGCCCCCACAATTGCCGACTAATTTTATAGACATGTAGGAATTTTTTGTAGCCATGTAGGAATTTTGAAGTCATGTAGGAATATTTTATAGCCATGTAAGACTCATGAAGAGATTAATATTAGTTTAGCTTTTTAATAGCCAATCTACCCAACATCGCCATCATCCACACACCGGTAAACACTCTCGCTTCCCCTTATCATCCACACATCAGCACCCACATGGAACTTAACGCTCTCATCAGTGCACATCAGCATCTACACGCTCATCAGCCTCCACACATCGTCGAACACTCTCGCTTCCCCTTATCATCCACACATCAGCACCCACACGGAACTCAACGCTTTTATCACCCACACATCAGCATCTGCACGCTCTTAGCATCCACACACCGTCATCCACACATCAGCAGCTCGCACTCATCAGCATCCACACCCCAGCGAACACTCTCGCTCTCGCTCTGCTTCGACCCATTCCAACGCGCTCTTATCATCCACCCATCAGCATCCACACGATCGAACCAAATTGCATCCAACTCGATCGGTGTTTACGAGCAAGGGGAAATAACTCTGCCGGGAAAAAAGCTGAGGCGTAGCGGCAGCGACGCCGAGGCAATGCAAAAAAGATATCTAGGAGAAGGAGTTTTAATTACTCATGAGGCTTCGCGCGCGCCATTTTTTTATACATTGTGAGAACTCCGCAAAAACCCGGGAAAAACCCGCCCCGCAAAAACTAAAAGGAAAGGAAAATGTCGAGCGGTAGTGGTGAAGTGGAAGCAGTTTCCAACCCAGGTGCCGCAGAAGGGGCATGGGAAATCAACTGGCTGGATTTGCTGTCGGAGGAAACGTAAGCGCCCGCTTTATTTTTTCCCCAACATATTTTTTTTAACCTTCTTCGACCGACTTGACTAGAGTGGCGTGGCAAAAAACTTTGTACGCCCCCATAGGAAAAAACCCTAATTCGAGCTTTAAAATTAATAAATGACCCAAAGCTTAGCAACGAAACTATACTTTGAGTGTTATATTTTTGTGTGTGATTGTAGGGAGGGAAATTAAATTCGCCGGTCCTGGGGTACGTAGTGGCCGTGGATCACGATGGAGTCTTGCACTCGTTTGTCGGGTCCACGGGCAGTGCTGATGCCGGAGCGTGTGGCGGGTGGAGATTTCAACGGAGTCCTGTACTCGATTGTCGGAATCTAAACCCGCTGCAGGTTCAGGAGTTCAGGGCCGAAAAAAGTGATGAATCGTATAGGGGGAACGTATTCTTTAAAGGATTCTAAGCCATATTGGCGAACATACTTATGGTCTAAAATGAAGTTTGTCCCCCCAAACGCAAATGAAAAATACAGCTTTTTTTGAGGAAAATATCATAGTAGTCAGCTCAGATATATTACTGAATTTTAAATATTTAAAATTTATATTCAGTAATACATCTGAGCTGACTACTATGATATTTTCCTCAAAAAAATCTGTATTTTTCTGTATTTTTAAAATATCGGTAGACTTTACAGAAATCCCATTAGGCTGAATTTTACAGTTGAAATATTCCTTAAAATTGCTTTTATTGTACCCTTGCAGAGGGTATTATAATTTTGGTCAGATTTGTAACGCAGTGAAGGAGACGTTTCCGACCCCATAAAGTATATATATTCTTGATCAGTATCAATAGGGGAGTCGATATAGCCATGTCCGTCCGTCCGTCTGTATGTCTGTTTCAATACCGTTTGCGAGCTCAGTTTAAAAGCTAGCTCCTTGAAACTTTCACAGTCGTCCTAAAACATGTGTACGCAGATCAAGTTTGAGAGCCTACCCGATTGGACGTCTATATCCTATAGCTCCCATAGGAACAATCGGATATAGCTTTCACAAAATGAAGATATTTCGCTCAGTGTAAGAGCTTTTGACATGAATCTTATTCTTTTACGCATACCTTGATCAGGGTAAAAGCGCGTGCCGATCGGACGTCTATATTATATAGCTCCCACAGGAACAAAATTAATTCATGTTGCTATTTTAGTCAAGTTTTCATTCGTGAAATCTAGCTTCCGTCCTCGTTTTTATATAAAAAACTGATCAGCAGACTATTTATTAGTTTTCAAACGTTGAGATATTGACAAATTACACTGTGCAGCATTTTTGGTGCTTTTTTAATTTACCTCGATGGATGCTATATTTTTGGATTCGTTACGAATTCCCAAGTTAAACTGCGTTTTCCCAAAAATTTCCCCGACGCAAGGATTAGCAAAAGGACCTCAATGCTCGAAAAATGAAATTGGCCAACTTTTCCGAGCTCTCAGAGGCAAATGGATGCATGGTTTGATTCGATGTTAAAGTTTTTTAAAAGACACACCCTTTATCTTTCGGTATATCATTATCGAAGATATTTTCTTCTAGATTTTTGTGTTTTAAAATGCAAATAGCATTAAAAGTGTTAAAGAAAAACTAAATAATCAAATCAATTGATTCTCTTACCCTTTCTTACACGTGCCTCATATTGTTTAAACAAATGGACATGTTTAAGCAATTTGATTCACGGTATCCCCTTTCACCTGCTTTCATTTTCTTCTATTATTAATATAATTCTAATCAAGGTGAAAAATTAATGGAAACAAAAATACTGAAGCAAAATATCAATGGTAAAATGCAGTAATATGGAATTGCTTTTCTTAATGCTGTTTTTTAAATTAGTAAAATACATGAAGCATTGCTTTGCATAAATATTGGTTTCCCTTCTAAAGAATGTCTAATGTGGATACCTTCCAAAAACCCCCGTTAACTAATTCGCCAAGAGTATTTGCTTTTTATTTACCTTTTCGTTACCTATAAATAATATACCCTCTAATTTCATAAATCTTAACCAAAATTAACTTATTGGTTGTTCGAAAGCTTTCTTTTCGAGAGAGATCTATCTTTTAGCAATTTTTTGTTCTACTTGTTTTTTAAGAAATCAAGTTTATTTTGTAGGTTTTCACGCTAATCGATTTGGGATTTAATTACACGCTTAACCCAGTATGAAATTCTATATTTAAACAATATGTTTTGGACAAAGTACTAATGTAAAATGAATTTCTTTTTTCTGTGCAGCTGATAACTTACGCAAGCAATAGGTGAGCATGGTTGGGGATTATAAAATAATCCCCTCACTTAGGCCTCCTTGGGCCCCTTGTGATACCATATGATCTCAGAATAGATCCATTTCCCTAGCTCATGGGTTATTGGGTTTCTCGAACCAGTTGGTTCTTTTCAGAAAACAAAGGAGTTTTGGCATGCTTGTGCCTTGTATGGCGGCAAGGTTCGGAAGCGTGTATCTTCCTAGGGTTTGAAAACGTTTGAGGTTGTGTGCTGGGCAGAAGCATAGAAGGTGTTCAATGTTCTCCTCTTCTTCTATCTGTTTACAGCTGCGACAGTAGTCGTAGCTGCTTAGTCCTAGCCTGCGCGCGTGTGTCCCTAAAAGACAGTCGCCCGTGAGGGCATTAATTACGGTGGAAATGTCTGTCCTGTTACATTGTAGAAGGGTTTTGGTTATTTTCGGTTTATAATTACCCCAGGTGAGCCTGGGGTAACGGTTGTTGGAGAGGGTATACAATATATACAATAGGCATGCCAACCGTGTCCTTATCGCGAAGGATGTCGGTTGTTATCCCTTGTCTTGCTAGTTCGTCCGCTATGCAGTTGTCTTCGATGTTACGGTGTCCAGGCACCCAAATGAGGCTGATACTGAGATGAGTGGCCATCTCGTTCAGAGATTTGCGGCATTCAGAGATAGTGAGTGAGTTAGTTGAGTAGGAGTTGAGGGCCCTGAGGGCTGCTTGACTGTCCGAAAATATGAAGATGTCTGTGTTGCAGTGTTTTGTTGTATCCTGGTAAGACATGGCTTCTTGGATTTCCATCACTTCCTCTAGGAAGACACTGCAGTGATCTGGTAGTCGAAAAGAGACTTTTATGTCTAGTTCAGGCCAGAAAACTCCCCCTCCTGTTTGCAAGTTAAGCTTGGAGCCATCCGTGTATATATTGACGGCATTCTCGATCTGGTGAGGGAGTCTGTGCGAGTGGGTATGAGGATCTTGAATCCTTTTTCGAAGTTGACTATGGGTGGGACGTAGTCTGTTATGTGTGGTATATAACGCTGGTTTGTTAGTATAATGGAGTGACCTGATGAGCCTGTAGACCAGGCCGAAGCTTCGTGGAGTCTCAGCGCCGTTGCTAATGCCCAGCTTTTGGCGCCCCACTTATGCATAGTTATGCGCTTCTTTGGATCTTATGCAGATTCTTTAGGTTGCATTTATTTTCTAGGGAGTGCCACCAGACGATGTTTCCGTAAAGGAGAATAGGTCTGACTATTGAAGTGTATAGCCAGTGGACTATTACGGGAGAGAAGCCCCACTGTCTCCCTATGGCTTTTTTACAAGCAAAGAGTGCTATGGCCGCTTTACGTGTGCGTTTCACGATGTTTCCTGCCCAGAGGAGTTTCTTGTCAAGGATGACGCCTAAATACTTAGCTTGGTTGCTAAGGGTAAAGTGGGTTTGGTGTAGTTTTGGGAGAGTTCGATTTGGTAACTTATACTTCCTTGTAAATAAAACTAATTCTGTCTTTTCTGGATTTACACCCAGTAAGCAGCGCGCTGTCCACCCTGAGAGTGTGGATAGGGCTGTCTCCATCAGGTTGCAGAGTGTTTGAGGAAATTTTCCTTGTATTACGATAACCACGTCGCCCGCATAGGCCACCACTTTTGTTCCCGCTTCCTCTAGAAGTGATAGAAGTTTATTAACAACTATAACCCATAGCAGAGGGGAAAGTACACTGCCTTGCGGTGTTCCTCTACTAACGTTCGTAGGTGATTGTGCTGATCCCATAGTGGAGTACACGGGTGCATGTCAAAACTCACTAAAAGGTGTCATAAGGCCCGTGGCCAATTCTCTTCGCTTTGATATTATAATTTCCTTTTTGTATTGGCTTAGCTTAGTATGTTCCAGAAAGCTTCGATGTTGTTATATTTAGCTTTGTTGAAGTGACTTCTGCAGTCGGTTTTAAGAGCCGCCAGGGTGGTGTTCCACCAAAGCGGTTTGTGCTTTGTTTTGACTGTTCTGCTTGGGCAGGCCTCACTACAGATGTCAGTGAAAGTATTGACTATGTTTTCTAATTCCTGCTGTCGAGTATTTGAGTCGGTGGAGTGTTTAGGTTTCTATCGAGGAGTTTTTTGTAGTAACCCCAGTTAGTGCGTCCTAGATTTCTTATGTTCTCGGGGGGAGGACATTCTAGAGATATTGTAAATTCTATATATTGTAATTCTATATATTTTTACTCTTAAAGATGGTTAAGTAGAATGTCAGATAACAGGGTAATGTCTAGAACTTCCCTCCTATTTCTAGTGATGAAAGTAGGGTTATTACCTTTGTTGCAAATGAATAGGTTGGATTGAAGGAGATAGTCATAAAGTAACTCACTCCTTTCGTTTGTATTCGTTCTTCCCCATTGTGTGTGGCGTGAGCTGGCGTCTCCACCCAGGATGAGTTCCTTAGATGAGTGTGTGTGTATGACTTGTTGTGTTATGATGTTTCGTAATGGCCCCTCTTGGTCATGAGCCAGGTAAAACGATGATATGGTGTGATGTGTGTGGACTTAGCGCCAGCCTGACCGTGGTAAGGTCGCCTTCGCTAAACCGTGGGATAAGAAATGCGTTAAAGTGTGTTTTAGTGAGAATGCAGGTCCTAGGTTTACCCTTACCCTTCATGTGAAAAAGCTTGTAAGTGGGGGTTGATAGGTCACAGATGTTGTCTCCAACAATCCATGGCTCTTGGATGAGGACTATATCTATTTTGCCCGTTTCCAGGCGGGTGAGGTGGGCAGCAGATGACAAAGCAAAATCTACATAGCAATTACAATCTTTTGTGTGACTACATTTACTCTTCGGAGGTAAATTTCACCAGACAAATCCCGGTTTTACTTGGGAACACTTTTGTGTAAACTTCAGACGCAAGTTTGAAGACATCGACACTGATATGGATATATGGGAATCAATCAATTCAAGACGTCACGGAGATAGGGAACAATTAGAAGAAATTCAATTCGCAATCGAAAAACTTGTAGGAAGTTTGCGTAATCAAATTTCTGAAGACTCGTTAGTTAGATTGTTGATTCGCAATTTAAAACCTCACTACGATATAAATTTATGCACTTGGGTATAAGTAATCTATCAAGGTTGAGAGAGGAGATTCGCACACATGAGCAGTTCTGCAGGCAACAGAAGCCGATGATGCCAAGGAACAACTATGCATTCCGCTCTGGGGTAGCCGAACTAGACGAATCAGAAGAGATATCAGATATCAGAAAACCGTTGAAGTGTTGGAATTGTGGTCAGCCCGGACATCGTTTCGTTGCTAAGCACTTTGGGTCATTTGTTATTTTAAAGCTCTCGAATTTGTGCCGAAACCTGCAGCGGGCTTAGATTCCGACAATCGAGTTCAGGACTCCGTTGAAATCTACACCCGCCACACGCTCCGGCATCAGCACTGCCCGTGGACCCGACAAACGAGTGCAATACTCCATCGTGATCCACGGCCACTGCGTACCCCAGGACCGACGAATTTAATCCCTAATCCCTTTAATCCCTACAATCACACACAAAAATATAACACTCAAAATATAGTTTCGTTGCTAATGCGGTTATTCCACTACATTGTTCGGGTCATTCATTAGTGCAATTTTTTCTCAGCATATACAATTTTACGTAGGTGCGAGCAAGACAGATATATGTCGGCTGCAATAAGCAATCAATGAGCAAATTGTAAAAACCGATGGGCACTTTTGGTATTTTTTTTTTGGTATTGTAAAATGCCTCAATACGGTACTACCTGAACCGATGAGCAATGAGCAAAATTGAATCTAAAAAGTACAATTTTGCTCATTTATTAGGGCTACTGTGAAATGGGATCAATAATAAAAATTGATTTGATTTTTTTTGGTTGAATTGCCAAACCTTTTGCGTCTAATAAGGTGCTATAAACAAATATGAACAATACAAAAATTATTTTAGTGGCCTAATTACTCCGTTGCCAACTAAAAATAACTCGCATATTTCTATATAAAGACATAACTGCGTCTATAAATTTATATAAAATTGCCTTCCTAAAAATTAATGCCGAGTATTAAAAACAATTACAGATGTACTTTAAACAGCCCAAAATAATTTAAAAACTTGGTAAAAGTGTCTGATTTTTTGGCAACACACACTATTAATTTTACAGCCTTCAACCTTAATGATTTAACCAGTCAAAGTTATTTGAATTATAAAGTTTAAATTTAACGTCTAAATTTGAAGTGACCATGCCATCTTATCCAAACAAATCCCAAAAATAGCATATATATTTGTCCCTTTCTAAGCCTCCAATGAATGCTCTAATGAATGAGCCAAACAATGTAGTGGAATAACCGCATAAGCACTTTGGGTCATTTATTAATTTTAAAGATCGAATTTGGGTTTTTTCCTATGGGGGGATACAAAGTCTTTTGCCACGCCACTCTAGTCAAGTCGGTCGAAGAAGGTAAAAAAATATGTTGGGGAAAAAAATAAAGCGGGCGCTTACGTTCCCTCAGCAAATCCAGCCCTTTCTGCGGCACCTGGGTTGTAAACTGCTTCCACTTCACCACTATCGCTCGACATTTTCCTTTCCTTTTAGTTTTTGCACTTCTACTTGTTCGATTTTACGGCGGGCGGGTTTTTCCCGGGTTTTTGCGAAGTTCTCACGATGTATAAAAAAACTGGCGCGCGCGAAGCCTCAAGAGTAATTAAAACTCCTTCTCCTAGATATCTGCTCACGTACCCCTCTTTTTGGCATTGCCTTGGCGTCGCTGCCGCTGCGCTTCAGGTTTTTCCAGGCAGAGTAATTTCCCCTTCCTCGTAAACACCGATCGAGTTGGATGCAATTTGGTTCGATCGTGTGGATGCTGATGGGTGGATGATAAGAGCGCGTTGTAATGGGTCGAAGCAGAGCGAGAGCGAGAGTGTTCGCTGGGGTGTGGATGCTGATGAGTGCGTGTGTTGCACTATGGGGCATTTGACCACTTTTGTTGGCCAAAATTAATAACTCGGTTAATTCAAAAGATATTGACTTGAAACTTTACCAGTTGCAATTGTTTACCCCTACGCATATTATATATGAGAATCTGCCGGATCGGACAACTATATCATATAGCTGCCATAGAAACGACCTAATAAAATTTGCTGTTTTTGGAGATAAATGCCATAACTTTAGAAATGGCAATGATGTAAGTTTTTAAAACAATATTAAAAGTTTCGTACAAGTCGGACGACTATATCCTAACGGTCTAATAAAAAAAGGGCAAAGGAAAGAATTTACTCTACATTTGTACGACTTTTTGTTCAAGTTGTAGCGGAACTTTCGTTTTAAAGCCGCTAAAGTCCACTTAAGTTAGTCAATGACAAAGCTAAGTATTTCTACTCTATTTTGATAACAATTTAAAGCCAGAAAAGTCCTTACTTCCTTGCCACCAGTGCAAACGATAGGAGTGTGTGAAATTTGAGGTTGTGTCTAAAAAATTAAATTACAGAAAAAGTGGTAATACTATACATTAGCGGGCTCACCCCCAAAATTCGCGAAAAAATTATCCTCGATGGACCGCGATGGAACCTTGGACTTTGGACCTGTATTGGAGAGTTGCCGCGGGCAGATGCGTGAAGGACATGTGGGTCAAACGGGAATCACGGACTGTGGACCCAGAGTGGAGAGATGCCGCGGACAGAGCGCAAAGAGGAAATAACGGTACCCGGAGGCCCTTTATAAAGCGCTGGCAGCAGGATCAGTCGATCACGATCAGTCAATCTATCAAGATCCGTCCAGATATCAAAGTGAGCAAGTCAGCGAGTACAGTGACAACAAGTCGAACCGCCGGAAGCAGCGCCGTGGGAGCCTACAAGGAGCAAGATCGCTACGGCAAGACGTTCGGGATTGAATCACCAGGAATCTCCGAATTGAGACACAGGTAGCTAAGGTCCAGAGGGCGTCACACGGCTAGGTCAAGGCTATCCGTTTCATTCCTGCCTCACCAAATCCTCGCATATAGCCTGGAGCGTCGAACAGAGTTTGTCATCTCAAATGGAGAACTCCATAAGAGCCCTACGGTTGAGTCGTGTAGTCCCGGATCGGCGTGCGACCACGATCCCGAGTACCAGAAGCAACGTCTGCGTCCAACCGCGCAGCCAGTATATCCAGGAGCAGAGCGAAGGACGTCGTCAGCGGCGAGCCAGCCAACGCATCGCGACAGATCGCGCTACGAGGAAACGTCACGGGCGATAAGCCAAAGGGTGAAGCTAGGGCGGAACGTTCGTCTGCACTAGGCGTAGAAGCGAAGTGAAGCGCTCGGCAGCATCCCTGCGTAACTTGGATTGCCAGCGCGACCTGAGCGATACTCTAGTGGGACCATCCGGGACAGAGCAAGGGACAGGTGGTGGCATCGACAGGAGAGATTCCTGGAGATCGCTGCCTCTGTTTACCCTAGTCTGAGAACGGTGACGCTTCGATCCCCCGCATCAGTGACGAGCAACGCCAAGCGTCTCCAGGGAGCTTCAGCGTCTTCAGGGAGCTTTAGCGTCTTCAGGGAGCTTCAAGGATCGTCAAGGGAGCTACAGAACCTAAACGTTAATTCGACAAGGAGAGCACCGAGTCATCAAGGCGACCAGGAGTCACCGACGGCCACCAGTGGCAACAACAAGGCCAGCCGAGCCTTGAACACTGTACTACCACACCCGCAATAAACCCACTAAGAACCCGAGAATTCTGTACTTTCTCACTGATCTACTAGGTGGTCACGTTTATATAAATTTGGTGGGACGAACACACAACCTTACTGAGCTAGCCGCACGAATCTCGTAGCGAGCAGACCTAAATAAAGCTCCGGCCCTCAATCGGGGAACATCGTCGCGCACAACCAAGCACCAGTGAACCAAGGATCCCAATATCCCTCTCGTGTAAACCAAGGAGCCCAGTATCCTTCTCGTGTAAACCAAGGACCACAGAGTAGTGAAAAAAAATTCAGCTTCCTCGCTCCGAAATATTTTTCTCGTGCGCAACCAGAACCCTAGTCCTGCAAAATATTCGGCACCCTCGCTCCGAATTATTTTTATAACGCGCAACTAAGCGATAGAATTTTTTTTTAAATTTTTCCCCCGTTCCCTCTCGTTCGGAAAAATCATGGGTATAAGGTTGATATCCTATCGCCCCAAGGAGGAACTACAACTCCTCTCAGCCGAGTTCGGGTTATCCCAAGGAGGAACCGTTGAGGAACTGCGCAGTAGAACTCCAGGACCGAGCCAATGAGTTGGCTACGATATACCCAGAAGCAGCCACACCCAGGGATAAATCACTGAGCCCTTTGGGGGGACAAGAACCAAGGGAACAGAAGATAAACACACCGGGCGTCGACACCGGAAGCACCGCCTTCAGACTAGAAGTACCGCCAGGCAACCGACCGGCGATGAACACAATCCCAGACTCTCCCGCACGCGAGGAAATATCATCCGCGGCTTTGGCGGAAAAATTACGAAACTGGGGTATTTCGGACGAACCGACCCGCTCGCATTTGTCGAGAGATTGGAGGTACAAGCCGAGGCATACCGACTCAGAACCGCACGACTCCCCAGGGTAATCTCTGGATTGCTGTCAGGAAAAGCGGAAAGTTGGTACCGCACCTTTCAGATGCAGGACGTGACGTGGGAAATCTTTAGGAGGGAATTCTTGGATTTCTTTCTACCACCACAATACTTCCAGCGATTGGAAGACACGATCCGGACAAGGTATAAGCGACCGGACAAGAGCTGCAAGGAGTACGTGGTTGAGCTCCGTCTCCTGATGCAGTGGGCAAAGTTCACCCCGCGCAGGAACTGGAGCGACTCTATCAGAACCTTCGACCGGAATACCAGTGTTCGTGAGACGACAAGACTTCGAGTATCTAGCCACGCTGATCCAACGGGCCACGGCCTACGAGATCACACGCGACCGCGATCGAGCGCTTCACGTCAATTACCTAGCAGCGATGCCACACCGACAAACCAGACGATTCCAGGCTCCCCCACCACCCACAGGAAGCACAGGTGATCAACTGGGACTTCCCAGTACCCCGGCAACCAATCGGATGTTGGCACAGGTACCCGAACATCCTATCGATGTACGCAACGCTTGTCACCGCTGCGCAGAACCAGTACACTTCAGCCAGGAGTGTTCTGCTGGCAGTGTGGAAGGAGGGGAGTGAGGACCAACATATGCTGTCGAGCTTGAAACCCGGGAAACGGACCGAGTCCTCGCCCATCCGGGGAGCCAGCAAGGACCACACACCAAGGACCCCAGAACTAACCCCACCTTTACGGTTTGAAGGGGGACGCATAGTGGCCACGGTAATCATCGATCATCGGGGAAAACGTTTCACGCCACCTTGGACACCGGGGCGTCCAGGAGCTTCATCAGCGCGAAAGTTGCCGACGACATTGGGAGTGCTGATAACCGCCGGAATGTGAGAACCAAGATTGCCCTGGCAGACGGATCCACAACCGACGTCACCCATGCCCTGACCACCACCGTAACCCTAGGACGGGACACCGCTATGACCACACTACTAGTACTACCGTCCATCTTGGACGAGATCATCCTCGGAATCGATTTTCTCTGCGGGAACAAGACCACTATCCAGTGTGGGAAAGCCCAGTTGTCTCTGTCTTACTATAGCCCGCCGCCAACAAACAGAAGCCAGCACCGTTGGACCGACGCCATCACCACGCTGCACGGTATCACCCGTAGCAGCCCCTCGACAATCGTCGCCCCGACTACCAGTCAGCGCGCCTACCATAACAACCCCTCCACAATCGCTGCCCCGACTACCAGTCAGCGCGACTACCATAACAACCCCTCGACAATCGCCGCCCCGACTACCAGTCAGCGCGCCTACCATAACAACCCCTCGACAATCGCAGCCCCGACTACAAGTCGAGACACCCACCGTAACACCGCGACCCCGACTTACGCCAGCACCAGCGAGCAATTCCTGTTATCTAGAACAGCAGCACGAAAAAACAACCCCTTTCGAAAGTCACCCACGACTTCCCACCCACCGAGACAATCCCAAGAGGCCACAGCCAGCCTAGCAACGGTCATCACCAAAGGACCCGAGGAATCCCGGATCCGAGCCTTTCTCGAGGCAGAACTAGCTACATTTGATCATATGACCGGTACCTCGCACATAGCCGAGCATAGTATTGTCATGAAGGACGACAAGCCCATTAAACAGAGGTACTTTCCAAAGAACCCTGCCATGCAGAAAATCATCAACGAACAGGTTGATGAGCTGCTTCGCGACGGACGCATCGAGCCATCCCGGAGTCCTCACAGCGCACCCATCGTCCTCGTCGGCAAAAAGACAGGAGACGTGCGCATGTGGGTGGACTAGCGCCAACTCAACAATCACTCGGTACCCGACGCCTACCCATTACCGCGGATAGGACACATCTTGGAACGACTTCGCAATGCAAAGTTTATCTCGACTCTGGATCTAAAAAGTGGGTACTGGCAGAACCCGGTGGCCCCAGACAGCCGCGCCTGTACCGCATTTACCGTGCCGGGCCGCGGGCTCTTCCAGTGGAAAGTAATGCCATTCGGCTTGCATTCGGCTCCTGCCACATTTCAGCGGGCACTAGACAGCGTGATAGGACCGGACATGGAGCCTCACGCATTTGCCTATGATGTCATCCATCATCGTCATCGGGACCTCATTGGACGAACACTTCACCAACCTACGGGAAGTACTCCGACGACTCAGGCAGGCCAATTTGAAGCTGAACAAGGCGAAGTGTAAGTTTTTCCAGCATAGCATAGCTTACCTAGGGCACGTCATCAGCGAAGACGGGATCCACACCGACTCAGACAAGATAGCCGCGGTAAGTGAGCTGAAACCACCTACTAACAGCAAGGAACTTCGACGATGTCTGGGGATAGCATCCTGGTACCGACGATTTGTGGAGAACTTCGCCACAATCGTCCAACCAATGTCCGCCCTACTCAGGAAGGGAAGGAAATGGACCTGGAGCGACCCTCAGCAACAGGCATTTGAGAAACTGAAAAGGAAGCTCACCGAGGCACCAGTACTGGCCTGCCCGCACTTCAACTTCAAATTCCAGCTACAAACCGACGCAAGCGACTTCGGCCTTGGAGCCGTTTTAACCCAGCAAGTCGATGGAACCGAACGAGTCATCGCCTATGCCAGCAGGAGGTTGCTTGCAGCGGAAGAAAACTACTCTGCTACGGAGAAGGAGTGCCTTGCGATAGTGTGGGCGATCAGGAAAATGAGGTGCTACCTCGAAGGATATCGATTTGACTTCATAACCGACCACCTTGCACTGAAATGGTTAAATTCCATAGATAACCCAACAGGCCGGATCGCAAGGTAGGTCCTAGAGCTCCAACAGTTCCAGTTTGACATCTCCTACCGACGGGAAGAGCAGAACGTCGTCGCAGACGCCCTGTCCAGGCAACCCCTAGAAACGCTCCAGCAGGTGAGTGAGGCCAACGAACCATGCAAGTCAGAGGGACCATTCTTAACCCTGTGCGCGGACTTCGTGGGGCCTCTCCCCAGGTTTCGCAAAGGACATACAATGCTACTGGTGTTTTTGGACCATTTCACCAAATGGGTCGAATTAATACCATTACGCCGAGCTACCGCAGCCAGTCTAGAATTAGCCTTCCGAGAGCGAATCTTAGCTAGATTTGGCACTCCAACAACGTTCATCTGCGACAATGGGACCCAGTTTACCAGTAGGGCTTTCAAAGCATTCTGCAAAAAGGCAGGAATGGAAGTGCAGCATACTGCCCCATACTCCCCCCAACAGAATCCTACCGAGCGGGCCAACCACACCATCAAAACGATGATCGCGCAGTACGCCACTGAGGACCAACGAATGTGGGATCACCTGTTGCCGGAAAACACCCTGGCCATCAACAAGAGTGTCTCCGACAACACAGGATTCAGCACAGCGTATCTAGTACAGGGCCGGGAGCCCATATTACCCGGAAGCTGGTTCAACGAGGATACACCGGGGACCAGCGAAGCACCCAGAGACCCCCAGAGTAAGGCAGAGCATCTCAAGAACATTTTTCAAACAGCCAAGAAAAACATGGAGAGAGCCGCCCAGGAACAAAACCGCTACTACAACTTGCGTCGACGAGAATGGAGACCGACCATTGGAATGTGGGTTTGGGTCCGAACTCACCACCTGTCCAACGCCGCGGAGGCGTTCAACGCAAAATTAGGTCCAAAGTTCGACAGTCCTTATAAGATCATAAAGTAACTGTCACCAAACATCGCCAGAGGCTAACTTCGAGGGACGCGCAAGCGTCGCAACGCAAGTCTAGCCGACTTGAAACCCTTTCAAGGGGACCAGACCACAGAGGACCCCGAAGAAGACGCCGAGGGGATTCACGAAACCACCCGAGTCTCACCAAGTCCACAAAACTAAAATAAGCCGCGGAACCCTTGCTACGACAAGGAGATTCTGTGGGGCCACTTGAGCCTGGAACGCCAGCGCCAACGCCCCACAACCCTCCCCATCGGTGGGGGGGTGTTTAGCTCCTTAGGGTAGACCACGCCTAGTCACCGCCATAGCCACAAACGACGCACGAACTCGAACCTCCCTCCCATCGCTGAGTATCCAAGCTAACCCATTCTTTTCTCCGATCTAGCGACCTCGGGTACCGCACGATGTCCAGCCGTGGGTCTTCGCCGGCCGAGACCCCTTGGACACCGCCCATGAGCCCCCGGCCTTGGAAGCCGTCACAGTCCTGGCCCGAGTCAGCCAGTACGCTGCTCGACACACCCGTCGACACGCTGGTACTCAGCAGCCACAGCGACCACCAGGGATCCGCACCCCCGGCAGACGACATCCCAGGATGCAGCCAGGCCGATCACCTGCTGAGCTCGACGTCCCCACTGGCCACAGTTCGCGTCCTAGAGCCCCCGAGCGAGGAGGCCCAACCGGTCGCGTGCCCGATTGGCGCAGTTTCAGGCCTTGGAGCACGGGAACGAAGCAACCCAACCCACCATACGGGCCGTCAGCCACTGGGTCGACAAGGTGGAACTGCCATCCTTTGGCCCCTCCATGCTGGAGGACAGCCTACGCCAGATACGGGTCGTAGCCACTCGCTCGGTTGTCAGCTGCGAACTGACCCAGGAGAGCTCGCTCGAGTCCGCGAACGACTCCGAAACGTCGTCCGAGCCGGAGAGGCTACTCGAGTACCCCATACTCCCTCCAGTGGCCATGCGCCTAGCCGCAGCCAACGCAGCGTGGGACTAGATCCCCATCGCGGATCACAGCTCGAGCGAGGAGTCAGCCCTGGACTCCGCGCTGTCGACCGAGCAGAGCTCCAGCAGCAGCCGGCCCCAATCCCCAAATGGCTGCACCCCTGCTGGACGACCGCTACAGCGATATCAGCGACGAGGAGCTACCGCTGCCATGGATCACCGAAGTAGCGAAGGAGACGATGGCAATGCTCGCCAACAACGCCAGCGAAGAACGCCCCAGCTGCTTTACGTCCAGGACGAATACCCAATACCCTGGGAACTCTGCCTCGACCCGGAAGAGGAAGCACCCACATGGAACTCAACGCTCTCATCAGTGCACATCAGCATCTACATGCTCATCAGCCTCCACACATCGTCGAACACTCTCGCTTCCCCTTATCATCCACACATCAGCACCCACACGGAACTCAACGCTCTCATCAGCCATACATCAGCATCTGCACGCACTTAGCATCCACACACCGTCGAACACTCTCGCTTCCCCTTATCATCCACACATCAGCACCCACACGGAACTCAACGCTTTCATCACCCACACATCAGCATCTGCACGCTCTTAGCATCCACACACCGTCATCCACACATCAGCAGCTGCACGTGGTCCCAAAACACGCACTCATCAGCATCCACACCCCAGCGAACACTCTCGCTCTCGCTCTGCTTCGACCCATTCCAACGCGCTCTTATCATCCACCCATCAGCATCCACACAATCGAACCAAATTGCATCCAACTCGATCGGTGTTTACGAGCAAGGGGAAATAACTCTGCCGGGAAAAAGCTGAAGCGCAGCGGCAGCGACGTCGAGGCAATGCCAAAAAGAGGGGTACGTGAGCAGATTTCTAAAAGATGGAGTTTTTATTACTCTTGAGGCTTTGCGCGCGCCAGTTTTTTTATACATCGTGAGAACTCCGCAAAAACCCGGGAAAAACCCGCCCCGCCGTAAAATCGAACAAGTGGAAGTGCAAAAACTAAAAAAAAAGGAAAGTGGTGAAGTGGAAGCAGTTTACAACCCAGGTGCCGCAGAAGGGGCAATGGAAAACAACTGGCTGGATTTGCTGTGGGAGGAAACGTAAGCGCCCGCTTTATATTTTTCCCCAACATATTATTTTACCTTCTTCGACCGACTTGACTAGAGTGGCGTGGCAAAAGACTTTGTACGCCCCCATAGGAAAAAACCCAAATTCGAGCTTTAAAATTAATAAATGACCCAAAGTGCTTAGCAACGAAACTATATTTTGAGTGTTATTATACCCGTTACTCGTAGAGTAAAAGGGTATATTAGATTCGTGCAAAAGTATGTAACAGCTAGAAGGAAGCGTTTCCGACCCCATAAAGTATATATATTCTTGATCAGGGGCACTAGCCGAGTCGATCTAGCCATGTCCGTCTGTCCGTCTGTCCGTCTGTATGAACGCTGAGATCTCAGAAACTACAAAAGCTAGAAGGTTGAGATTTTCCACACATATTCTTTGGCTTCCTACGCAGCGCAAGGTTATTTTAGCCGAGCGCCACGCCCCCTCTAACGCCCACGATCGCCCACTAACGATTTTAAAATGGGTCCTGCGCCCACATCTTTAAAGATTTTCGAGAAGTATAAATGCAATGTTGTTGTGTATATTTATACCTATCGAAATGTAGAAGACATTTTTCAAATCGGACCATTCATTAAAAAGTTATACGCAATCAAAATTTATATACCTATCTCCCTCGCACTCCCTTTAGCTGAGTTACGATTATTAGTCGGGACACCAACCCGAGTACAGCGTTCGCAACACCTTTAGCTGAGTGACGGGTACTAGATAGTCGGGACACCAACCCGACTATAGCGTTCTCTCTTGTTTTATTTGTATTTAAGCACATTATGTACTTTTAAGTAGAAACACACATTGTGTGTATGTATTGCTTTTTACAAATCAAAACACTTTCAAATATGCATATGTAGGGGAGAGAGGGGCTCAGAACCTACAAAAGCTAGAAGGTTGAGATTTTCCACACATATTCTTTGGCTTCCTACGCAGCGCAAGGCTATTTTAGCCGAGCGCCACGCCCCCTCTAACGCCCACGATCGCCCACTAACGATTTTAAAATGGGTCCTGCGCCCACATCTTTAAAGATTTTCGAGAAGTATAAATGCAATGTTGTTGTGTATATTTATACATATCGAAATGTAGAAGACATTTTTCAAATCGGACCATTCATTAAAAAGTTATACGCAATCAAAATTTATATAAAAATTAAAAAGTAAAACCAATATACTGGGGCAATCTCGCCACATAGGGGGGTAAAATCGCCACACCACTGGGGCAACTTCGTCACCTGAAAAATGTAGGGAGTTTAACGCCTGTAAATATGCTACACTGATCAAGCATACCATTTTTGTTGACGTAGGGGAGAGTGGGGCAATTTCGTCAGCATTTTTTCGAAGCTATTTTTGGTCCATCTTGAGACACGTTATCATATTTCTTTTTTTATTGTTGAATGCGGTTAGCACCAAGCTTTAAAATGTGACATTCCCTTTTCTTTTAATTACCTTGGTGATTTATAAAAAATTAAAAAGTAAAACCAATATACTGGGGCAATCTCGCCACATAGGGGGATAAAATCGCCACACCACTGGGGCAATATCGTCACCTGAAAAATGTAGGGAGTTTAACGCCTGTAAATATGCTACACTGATCAAGCGTACCATTTTTGTTGACATCCTATATTTGTTGCTGCTGCTGGTAGTCTGTTCGTTAGCCAGCTCGTCAAATAAAAAAATATGTATCACTATGGACGGCAGTCCATGTAGTGACGAAGCGCACCAGGAGAATGTGCGAAGGCGACTACCATTATATAGCCGCAAAATTGAAAATCTGCTGTGATAGTCCGATTGTAATGAGTAATACACCAATCGAAAGGTATTGCAAAAAGGAATGCATATCAAGACTTAAAGAAAATCAATTGGCTTGGAAGAGAGAGCGGTGAAAGTGAAAAAGTGCAAATTTCGAAATTTGGAGCTGTTGGGGCCGGTGATGATAAATGCCCCCTCGCAATATTTTAGTTGTGTTCCTATTGAAAATACCCGTCCAATGAGGGGTCATATGATAAAGTCCGAGGCTCCGTTCAAAAGTTATAGCCAAAATAAGATTTTCTTCTTCTTCCCAAAATGAAAATTTAATTCTGTTTGTCAGTTTGTCAGTTTGTGAGTTTATCCAAAACATGTTTTTTAAGTTTTAAAAATTTGATATGACGTGGATCACATCGATATAAAAAACTTTTGTTCTACCACTTTTGGAAAAACTAGCTAGTTTAAGGGGAAAACAGCTATAAATAGCTAAAATTCGGAAAGCCGTAACTTCTATACTACTAAAGCTAGACTTGTGCTGCATCTCGTTTGAAAAGTATTTTTAAATGCTATAAACGCAATTTGTATAAATGTAATAGTTAAAAAGATATGAACAAAAGAAAATTTTTATACCCTTGCAGAGGGTATTATGATTTCAGTCAGAAGTTTTCAACGCAGTGAAGGAGACGTTTCCGACCCCATAAAGTATATATATTCTTGATCAGCATCACTAGACGAGTCGATCTAGCCATGTCCGTCTGTCCGTCCGTCTGTCCGTCTGTCCGTCCGTTTCTACGCAAACTAGTCTCTCAGTTTTCAAGCTATCGGGATAAAACTTTCCCAAAAGTCTTCTTTCTATTGCAGGTAGTATATAAGTCGGAACGAGCCGGATCGGACAACTATATCATATAGCTCTCATAGCAACAATCGGGAAAAAAAATGTAAAAAAAATTATATCTTGGGTGTTTTTGAACCTATAACATCCTACTTTTGGAAATGTCATTTTTTATCTAATTCTGAATTTCGAATAAAATTTTTTCAAAATCGGACGACTTTATCATATAGCTGCCATAGGAACGATCGGAAAATTAATGGGAATATAATAGGAAATAAATTATTGCTTCGTTGGTTTTTATTGTATTCTCTTCTACTCTAGGATATAACTCTTTTCAAATATTTTCGAATTTTGATTTTAATTTTATCAAAATCGAACTACTATATCATATAGCTGCCATTGAAACGAACGCAAAATTAATGAGAAATAATAGGAAAATTAACATTTTTGCGATTTGTAAATTAATAGGAATTATCTGCAAGGGTATATAAGCTTCGGCTGGCCGAAGCTAGCTTCCTTTCTTGTTTTTAACTTTCTTTTTAGCTTTTTTTTATTTTTCTCAAAAACGGCTTTAACGATTATCCTTACAACTTTAAACTGTATAGCCCTTGAGATTCCTTAAATTTTGGTATGTAACACATTACTGTAAAAAGTCACGTGTAAAAGTTATTTTTATACGAAAATAGCCACTATTGCCAGCTCAAACTACTAACGCTCCCTGAGTATTGAATTTTGTGTGAGGGTATCCGAACTGTATTTTAGGGTTATGGAATCAATAAATTTGCACTTAAGAGTTCCATATAGGAATCTTTTGTTCTACGACTTTTGGAAAAGCCGCTTCTTTAGCGGGAAAAAGCTAAAAATAGCTAAATTTCGTTAGTTTTTAAGTTCTACACTACTAAAGTTACGAACATGTGCTATACCTCGTTTAAAAGGTATTTTGAAATACTTCAACGCCTTTTTAACTTAATTCGTTAAAATACAATAGTTTAAAAATTATGATTGACCAATTTAAATTTAAATGTTTTTATAAGCACCTAAGAGAGAAAAAGTAAACAAACAAAAACTTCTGATATCAAATAAAAACACCTCTAAACGAGTTAAAAAACTAGTGACGATCGCACCTTCAACGTACAAAAGTTCTGATATCAACTTTTGTGACGAAAAATGATTTTAGATGTGACTAAATAAGTACGCTACCTAAAATTTATTCATTCGGCACGCTACAACAGAAAACTTTCGTGTAGATATTAAATATTTGCTAAAGCGGGCCGAACGAGTAAATTTTAGGTAGCGTACTGATTTAGTCGCATCTAAAATCATTTTTCGTCACAAAAGTTGATATCAGAACTTTTGTACGTTGAAGGGGCGATCGTTCACTAGTTTTTTAACTCGTTTAGAGGTGTTTTTATTTGATTAAAAATAGGTGCGAATTTACCCTAAGCATAGGGTGGCTAAATTTCCCCATACAGTACTTTTTTAGAAGGAATTATTTTTCTGCCGAAATTAGGCGCGAAGTTAAAAATCATTTACACAGAAATGCACATTATAGCACTGTGTATTATATAAAAAAAACTGTATCTTATCCCTTTTCAATTGTGGCATACAGAAAAAATTTCGTCGATAATTAATTGTAGCTTTTGAACTATTAAAACCCATTTAATATTATAGCTTAATTATCTTGACCTTCTGTGCACAAAAAATGCATTGGTTGTGTCATGCCGCCTTGAAGGACTAATACTAAAAATATTGCAGGTGACATAATTGCCCCAGTGACGAAATTGCCCCACTCTCCCCTACATACGTATTTGATGAAAAGTTCGAATCTTAAGATTAATAATTAACTTGGAAACATTTTGGCTTTGTTTACAGAATTTGTAGTAATTTTTTATCTTCTTCCAAGGTGGAAATTAAATAATGCTCTTACTTTTGGTACAAATGAAAAATATTTTTTTTAAAATAAAACCTAAGCCTTTGATCCACAGGACTGACTATTGATCGAAAATCATATTGATCGGAACAGCAGTTTAAGTTTTTAAAATCCAAAACAAATTTTAACTTAAATTTCCCCTTTCCACTCCCCCTTCCGCACAGCACTACCCCTCCCCCTCGTTAGTTTTCTTGGCTGTTGCTCTCTCGGCCGTCGCTCTCATGCCTTCCGCTCTCTGGGTTTCGCTCTCTCGGCAGGCTCCCACAAAATGCGACCCAATAACTTAGAAAATCTATAAAAATTCTTTAAAAATACTTAAAACAAGGGAAAACGCTATAGTCGGGTGCCCCCGTTACAAAACGGTGCCACGCCCCCTCTAACACCCACAATCGCTTATATACGATTTTAAAAATTTCAATATTTTGGAAAAGTAAAAATGCAGTTTTTTGGGTCTATCAATACCTATCGAAATGTTGAAGAAATTTAAGAAGTTACGTCGGAAAATTGTTATCTCCACCTCCTTCGCACTCCCTTTAGCTGAGTAACGGGTATCTGATAGTCGGGGCACCCGACTATAGCGTTCTCTCTGTTGTTACTTTTCCGAAATATTTAAATTTTAAAATCGTATATAAGCGATTTCCGTGGTGAGAGGGGGCGTGGCACCCTTTTGAAACAAAACTTGCGCTGCGTAAGAACTCCTAGAATCTGCATGCAAAAGGTCAATCTTCTAGCTTTTATAGTTTCCGAGATCTCAGCGTTCAGACAGACAGACAGACAGACAGACAGACAGACAGGCAGACAGACAGACAGACAGACAGACAGACAGACAGACAGACAGACAGACAGACAGACAGACAGACAGACAGACAGACAGACAGACAGACAGACAGACAGACAGACAGACAGACAGACAGACAGACAGACAGACAGACAGACAGACAGACAGACAGACAGACAGACAGACAGACAGACAGACAGACAGACAGACAGACAGACAGACAGACAGGCAGACAGACAGACAGACAGACAGACAGACAGACAGACAGACAGACAGACAGACAGACAGACAGACAGACAGACAGACAGACAGACAGACAGACAGACAGACAGACAGACAGACAGACAGACAGACAGACAGACAGACAGACAGACAGACAGACAGACAGACAGACAGACAGACAGACAGACAGACAGACAGACAGACAGACAGACAGACAGACAGACAGACAGACAGACAGACAGACAGACAGACAGACAGACAGACAGACAGACAGACAGACAGACAGACAGACAGACAGACAGACAGACAGACAGACAGACAGACAGACAGACAGACAGACAGACAGACAGACAGACAGACAGACAGACAGACAGACAGACAGACAGACAGACAGACAGACAGACAGACAGACAGACAGACAGACAGACAGACAGACAGACAGACAGACAGACAGACAGACAGACAGACAGACAGACAGACAGACAGACAGACAGACAGACAGACAGACAGACAGACAGACAGACAGACAGACAGACAGACAGACAGACAGACAGACAGACAGACAGACAGACAGACAGACAGACAGACAGACAGACAGACAGACAGACAGACAGACAGACAGACAGACAGACAGACAGACAGACAGACAGACAGACAGACAGACAGACAGACAGACAGACAGACAGACAGACAGACAGACAGACAGACAGACAGACAGACAGACAGACAGACAGACAGACAGACAGACAGACAGACAGACAGACAGACAGACAGACAGACAGACAGACAGACAGACAGACAGACAGACAGACAGACAGACAGACAGACAGACAGACAGACAGACAGACAGACAGACAGACAGACAGACAGACAGACAGACAGACAGACAGACAGACAGACAGACAGACAGACAGACAGACAGACAGACAGACAGACAGACAGACAGACAGACAGACAGACAGACAGACAGACAGACAGACAGACAGACAGACAGACAGACAGACAGACAGACAGACAGACAGACAGACAGACAGACAGACAGACAGACAGACAGACAGACAGACAGACAGACAGACAGACAGACAGACAGACAGACAGACAGACAGACAGACAGACAGACAGACAGACAGACAGACAGACAGACAGACAGACAGACAGACAGACAGACAGACAGACAGACAGACAGACAGACAGACAGACAGACAGACAGACAGACAGACAGACAGACAGACAGACAGACAGACAGACAGACAGACAGACAGACAGACAGACAGACAGACAGACAGACAGACAGACAGACAGACAGACAGACAGACAGACAGACAGACAGACAGACAGACAGACAGACAGACAGACAGACAGACAGACAGACAGACAGACAGACAGACAGACAGACAGACAGACAGACAGACAGACAGACAGACAGACAGACAGACAGCCAGACAGACAGACAGACAGACAGACAGACAGACAGACAGACAGACAGACAGACAGACAGACAGACAGACAGACAGACAGACAGACAGACAGACAGACAATTTGGCTGCTCTAGCTCTTACGGTTTGGGCTGTGGTCGTATCCCCTTAAAAATCGGTCTTTCATTTTATAATCTTTAGAGACTATAAATACTTCAGCAATAGCCAAAAAGAAATGAGCTTATGCATTATTAAATTTTTCCCCCCAACGATTTGATTTGTTCTCGCAGTCATCGTTCCATTTTTCACAGTCAAGAGGAAGAATTTAGAGTTGCACCGAAAAACATCGCCTAAATATCGGATAAAAGAGCCCGTCAAAGTCCGTCAAAATGTGAAATTTTCGGAACGGCAAAACCCACGGACCATCCGTTCAACGGATGGTGGATGAAGCTCTGTGGGAAGACCCTATAGCTTTATTGTCCGTTCTCAGCCTTTTAACGCCTAAGAAGTCGCGGATTTCTCATATAAAAAAATAAAAAATAAAATAAAAATGTTTTTTCTTATGTTTGTTTGCTTTTAAGAATTTAAAATGTTAGTAAGTAAGACAAAATGTAAAAATGTAAATGTAAGGTAAAAATAATGTACCCGTAGTGACGATTCTATCGTTTCCTTCGTTCTACATACTTCTTTAAGAATTCAACATAGCCTTTTACTCTAAGACTTGACAAAACCCTAATTAATTTGCTAATAATTTTCTCTTAATTCTTCAATAGTTTCTACGGCATTTTAATGATAGTAGTCGTCCGAAATTTGAAAAATTTCATGAAAAGTCCGTGTTAAGAAATAATTTTCTATTAAGTCTCCAATAGTTTCTACGGCATTTTAATGATAGCACCAGTTTACAAAAAACAAGAAAGAAAGCTATATACCCTTGCAGATCGTTCCTATTAAATTACAAATCGCAAAAATTTTAAATTTCGTATTAATTTTAATATTATTTTTTCTATCCTTCCCTATTGCAGCTATATAATATAGTCGTCCGATTTTTGTTAAATTTAATTCAAAACTCTGAAATATTAACAACAAGAAAGGAAGTTAACTTCGGCCTGCCGAAGTTTATATATTGTAATGTATAATGTTGTTATACCATTGCAAAGGGTATTATGATTTCAGTCAGAAGTTTGCAACGCAGTGAGACGTTTCCGACCCCATAAAGTATATATATTCTTGATCACCATTACAAGACGAGTCGATCTAGCCATGTCCGTCTGTCCGTCCGTCTGTCCGTCTGTCTGTTTCTACGCAAACTAGTCTCTCAGTTTTTGAGCTATCGGGACAAAACTTTCGCAAAAGTCTTCTTTCTATTGCAGGTAGTATATATGTCGGAACCGACCGGATCGGACAACTATATCTTATAGCTCCCATAGAAAGGATCGGAAAAAAAAACTTTAAAAAATTCTAGCTTCGGTGTTTTTTGAAATATTATCTTCTACTTTTGGGGATGTTATTTTTTAAATATTTCTGAATTTCGAATTAATTATTTAAAAAATCGGACTACTATATCATATAGCTGCCATAGGAACGATCGGAAAATTAATGGAAAAGTAATAGGAAATAAATTCTAGCTTCTTTGGTTTTTATTGTATTATCTTCTACTCTAGGATATGACTGTTTTTAAATATTTCCGAATTTCAATTTTAATTTGATCAAAATCGGACGACTATATCATATAGCTGCCATAGGAACGATCGGAAAATTAATGAGAAATATTAGAAAATTGAACATTTTTGCGATTTGTTAATTGATAGGAATGATCTGCAAGGGTATATAAGCTTCGGCTGGCCGAAGCTAGCTTCCTTTCTTGTTTTTACATTGTCATAAATCAAAACGCCTACTTTCTATAAAGTTTTTTCTATTATTTTGTTAATTATTCCTATGGCAGCCATAAGATATAGTGCTCCGATCCGGCTCGTTCCGACATATGTACTACCTGCAATAGAAAGAAGACTTTTCGGAAAGTTTCATCGCAATAGCTTTAAAACTGAGGGACTAGTTCGCATAGAAACGGACAGACGGACATGGCTAGATGGACTCGGCTATTGATGCTGATCAAGAATATATATACTTTATGTGGTCGGAAACGTCTGCTTCACTGCGTTGCAAACATTTGACTGAAATTATAATACCCTCTGCAAGGGTATAACGAGGACGGAAGCTAACTTTGGCAAGCCGAAAAATTGACTAGAATAGCAACATGAATTAAAAAACAACAAAATCACTATGGATGGCAGTCCATGTAGTGACGAAGCGCACCAGGAGAGTGTGCGAAGGCGACTACTATTATATAGCCGCAAAATTGAAAATCTGCTGTGATAGTCCGATCGTAATGAGTAATACACCAATCGAAAGGTATTGCAAAAACTTAAAGGATTGCATACCAAGACTTTAAGAAAACCAATTGGATTGGGAGAGAGAGCGGTGAAAGTGAAAAAGTGCAAATTTCGAAATTTGGAGCTGTTGGAGCCGGTGGGGATAAATGCCCCCTCGCAATGTTTTAGTTGTGTCATATGATAAAATCCGACGCTCCGTTCAAAAGTTATAGCCAAAATAAGATTTTCTTCTTCTTCCCAAAATGAAAATTTAATTCTGTTTGTCAGTTTGTCCAAAATATGTTTTTTAAGTTCTGAAAATTTGATATGACGTTCATCACATCGATATAAAAAACTTTTGTTCTACCACTTTTGGAAAAACCCCCTAGTTTAGCGGGATAACAGCTATAAATAGCTAAAATTCGGAAAGCCGTAACTTCTATACTACTAAAGCAGACTTGTGCTGCATCTCGTTTGAAAGGTATTTTTAAATGCTACAAACGCCCTCTATCTGCAATTTGTGTAAATGTAATAGTTAAAAAGATATGAACAAAAGAATTTTTTTTTTAAACTTTCTTTTTAGCTTTTTTTTATTTTTCTCAAAAACGGCTCTAACGATTTTCCTTACAACTTTACAACTGTATAGCCCTTGAGATTTCTTAAATTTTGGTATATATCATGTTACTGTAAAAAATCACATTTAAAAGTTATTAAGAAACGACAATGGCCACTTTTGCCAGCTCAGAACAACTAACGCTTCCTGAGTGTTGAATTTTGTGCGTGGGTATCAAAACTGTATATTAGGGTCATGAAATCAGTTAATTTGCATTTAACAGTTCCATATCGGAATCTTTTGTTCTACGACTTTTGGAAAAACCCTCTACTTTAGCGGGAAAAAAGCTAAAAATAGCTAAATTTCGTTAGTTTTTAAGTTCTACACTGCTAAAGGTACAGACATGTGCTATACCTCGTTTAAAAGGTATTTTGAAATACTTAAACGTTTTTAACTTAATTTGTTTAAATACAATGGCTTACAAATTATGATTGACCAATTTAAATTTAAATGTATATATTAGCTCCTATGAGAGCAAATGTAAACAAACAAAAACTTCTGATATCAAATAAAAACACCTCTTAACGAGATAAAAAACTAGTGACGATCGCACCTTCAACATACAAAAGTTCTGCTATCAACATTTGTGACGAAAAATTATTACACTCGTCATTAAATAGACTTTCTAATATTTTCTCATTCGGCACGCTGCAATAGAAAATGCCTGTGAAGGGAAAAAGGCTGGAATAGTTTGCTATGGCGGGCCGAATGAGAAAATATTAGAAAGTCTATTTAATGACGAGTGTAATAATTTTTCGTCACAAATGTTGATATCAGAACTTTTGTATGTTGAAGGTGCGATCGTCACTAGTTTTTTACCTCGTTAAGAGGTGTTTTTATTTGATATTCTATAATTAAATAAATAAAAATTTTAAATTGTTCACCCTGTTGTTCCTATAAGAGCTATAGGATATAGACGTCCGATCGGCACGCGCTTTTACTTTGATTAAGGTTTGCATAAAAGAATACGAGTTGGGAAGTTTCATGTCAATAGCTTATATTCTGCGCGAAATATTCTGAAAAACGTCAAATTTTGACCGATTTCACCCTATTGTTCCTATGGGAGCTATAGGATATAAAGGTCCGATCGAGTCGGTTTTCAAACTTGATCTGCGTACACATGTTTAAGGACGACTGTGAAAGTTTTAAATCGCTAGCTTTTAAACTGAGCTCGCAAACGGTATTGAAACAGACATACAGACGGACAGACGAACAGACAGACATGTCTATATCGACTCCCCTATTGATCCTGATCAAGAATATATTCACTTTACCTTCACTGCAAACTTCTGACCAAAATTATAATACCCTCTGCAAGGGTATACAAAATAAAATCAACAATAATCATAATTTTTGAGTTCTATTTTTTCCGATCAGAAATATATTTTTTATATATATTTTTGAGGAATATTATATATATATATAGAAATAAACCAAATCCATGCTTCGTGCTTGAATTATTTAACCTAAAATCTTCAAACTAACCTAAGACAGAAAAAACAAGAGAGAACGCTATAGTCGGGCTCGTGTCCCGACTATCTAATACCCGTAACTCAGCTAAAGGGAGTGCGAGGGAGATAGATATATAAACAATTTTGATTTCGTATAACTTTTTAATGAATGGTCTGATTTGGAAAATGTCTTTTACATTTCGATAGGTATAAATATACACAACAAAATTGCATTTATACTTCTCGGAAATCTTAAAAGATGTGGGCGCAGGACACATTTTAAAATCGTTAGTGGGCGATTGTGGGCGTTAGAGGGGGCGTAGCGCTCGGCTAAAATAAACTTGCGCTGAGTAAGAGGCCCAAGAATATGTGTGGAAAATCGTAACCTTCTAGCTTTTGTAGTTACCGAGATCTCAGCGTTCATACGGACAGACAGACAGACGGACATGGCTAGATCGACTCGGCTAGTGACCCTGATCAAGAATATATATACTTTATGTGGTCGAAAACGTCTCCTTCACTGCGTTGCAAACATCTGACTGAAGAATACCCTCTGCAAGGATATAATGCAGTGGTGGCCAGCAGAAGCAGCACACATACAATGAAATAACGCATTGCGTTTGTGTGAGAGCATGCACGAATTTGACTGTGTGCCTGACGTTTTTCAGCTTGTCTATCCCGTGGGCCCTGCGCGCTGCCTCTGCTGGTCACCACTGCACTATGGGAAAAGTCTATTTTTTTTGGCATAAACTCTAGTTTTAGAGATACAATTTAGAAATTTTGTATATATACTATTAAGATAAAGCTGTAATTTCGGTTTTTGTTGATTTTTGAATCGGACCATTGTTTTCATCCACCGCCCACGCCGCATATTCAAATTAATTGGCAGGGATTTTAAAAAATTTGTATTTGTATTGGTAAGACGCTAAAATAATTTCAGTTTACGTTAATTTTTAAAATTTGTCAAAAAAAAAATTGGTGACATGTACAAGAAAAGTGAAATATTATCTAAGAGCAGATGCCAATTTCAGCTTTAACGGGGGTCCAGCTTCTTTATATTTGAGCCCTTTGCAGCCAGGATTTTCACTTGACTTGTCCC
The DNA here is from genome assembly GCF_030179915.1 of Drosophila takahashii. Taxonomy (NCBI): domain Eukaryota; kingdom Metazoa; phylum Arthropoda; class Insecta; order Diptera; family Drosophilidae; genus Drosophila; species Drosophila takahashii. The sequence continues at coordinate 31,688,657 of NC_091680.1, read as the reverse complement.
TTTCCATGAATTCAATTTTTAAGATTAATGAAAGCCACTTAGATTGTTTTTTTATTTAAAAGAATATTTTTTTTATGTTTATAAGTTGCTGGATTTAAGTCATTTTTTTTAAGAAACGTGCAACAAGTTGCAAAAATGATTATTTTTGCGATATAAAGGATACATTTGGTAATAACTTTGCGTTTTTACCTTTTTGCAACTTTGTGCCATTTATAAGTTGTACACCACGGAACACAAACAAACTTGTTAGTTTTAAGCTAAACAGATACACATTTAAAACAGTTCACAGTTGGACAACAAGCCATAATAATCAAAATATGTAATCTAAGATACATTTATTTTTCCTACACGTGATACATTCTTTTTTCGATTTGCATTTAAGTATTTCGCTTTCTATAAAGAGCAACAACTATAAAAAAATAAAAAAAAAAATTTCATGGTGTCGTATAGTTTTGAAACACACCTTATATATTTATTGAACCGAGCATTGGTTTTATTATATGACCCCTCATTCCACGCGTATTTTCAATAGGAACACAACTATTATAATGCGAGGGGGCATTTATCCACCGTCCCCAACAACTCCAAATATCGAAATTTTTACTTTCACCGCTCTCTCTCCCAAGTTAAATAATTTTCTTAAAGTTTTAGTATCTCTCTAAGTTTTTGCGATTACTTTCGATTGGTGTATTTCTCATTCTCATCGGACTATCACAGCAGATTTTCATTTCTTCCTGTATATATAGTAGTCCTGGTGAGCTTTGTCACTACCTGGACTGCCGTCCACAGTGATTTCCCAATACAATAGTTTTTATAATATTTTTTTGATTATTCCTATGGGAGCCATAAGATATAGTGGTCTGATCTGGCTAGTTCCGACATATGTACTACCTGCAATAGAAAGAAGACTTTTGGGAAAGTTTCATCGCGATAGCTTTAAAACTGAGGGACTAGTTTGCATAGAAACGGACAGACGGACAGACGGACAGACTGACAGACGGACAGACGGACATGGCTAGATGGACTCGGCTATTGATGCTGATCAAGAATATATATACTTTATGTGGTCGGAAATGTCTCCTTCACTGCGTTGCAAACATCTGACTGAAATTATAATACGCTCTGCAAGGGTATAAAAATCATATCCTAGAGTATAAGAGAATACAATTAAAACCAACGGAGCTATAATTTGTTTCCAATTAATTTGCCATTAATTTTTCGATCGTTCCTATGGCAGCTACATATATGATATAGTCATCCGATTTTGATAAAATTAAAATTAAAACTCGGAAATATTTAATAAGAGTCATGTCCTAAAGTAGAAAATAATACAATAAAAACCAAAAAAGCTAAAATTTATTTCCTATTACTTTCCTATTAATTTTCCGATCGTTCCTATGGCAGCTATATGATATCAAATAAAAACACCTCTTAACGAGGTAAAAAACTAGTGACGATCGCACCTTCAACATACAAAAGTTCTGATATCAACATTTGTGACGAAAAATTATTACACTCGTCATTAAATACACTTTCTAATATTTTCTCATTCGGCCCGCCCAGCATACTATTTTAGCCTTTTTACCTTCATAGGCATTTTCTATTGCAGCGTGCCGAATGAGAAAATCTTAGAAAGTGTATTTAATGACGAGTGTAATCGTCGGATTTTGACAAATGACCCCTCATTCGACGGGTATTTTCAAAAGGAATACCACTAAAACATTGCAAGGGGGCATTTATCCTCACCGGCCCCAACAGCTCCAAATTTCGAAATTTTCACTTTTTCACTTTCACCGCTCTCTCTCCCAAGCCAATTGATTTTCTTAAAGTCTTGGTATGCAATCCTTTAAGTTTTTGCAATACCTTTCGATTGGTGTATTACTCATTACGATCGGACTATCACAGCAGATTTTCAATTTTGCGGCTATATAATAGTAGTCGCCTTCGCACACTCTTCTGGTGCGCTTCGTCACTACATGGACTGCCGTCCATAGTGATAGTCGTCCGATTTTTTAAATATATTATTCAAATTTCGGAAATATTTAAAAAATAATATTTCCAAGAGTAGAAGGTTTTATTTTAAACAAGAAAGGAAGCTAGCTTCGGCCAGCCGAAGCTTATATACCCTTGCAGATCATTCCTATTAATAAACAAATCGCAAAAATGTTCAATTTTCTAATATTTCTCATTAATTTTCCGATCGTTCCTATGGCAGCTATATGATATAGTCGTCCGATTTTAATTAAATTAAAATTGAAATTCGGAAATATTTAAAAAGAGTCATATCCTAGAGTAGAAGATAATACAATAAAAACCAAAGAAGCTAGAATTTATTTCCTATTACTTTTCCATTAATTTTCCGATCGTTCCTATGGCAGCTATATGATATAGTAGTCCGATTTTTTAAATAATTAATTCGAAATTCAGATATATTTAAAAAATAACATCCCCAAAAGTAGAAGGTAATATTTCAAAAAACACCGAAGCTAGAATTTTTTAAAGTTTTTTTTTCCGATTGTTCCTATGGGAGCTATAAGATATAGTTGTCCGATCCGGTCGGCTCCGACATATATACTACCTGCAATAGAAAGAAGACTTTTGGGAAAGTTTCATCCCGATAGTTTAAAAACTGAGAGACTAGTTTGCGTAGAAACAGACAGACGGACAGACGGACAGACGGACAGACGGACAGACGGACAGACGGACGGACAGACGGACAGACGGACAGACGGACATGGCTAGATCGACTCGTCTTGTGATGCTGATCAAGAATATATATACTTTATGGGGTCGGAAACGTCTCCTTCACTGCGTTGCAAACTTCTGACTGAAATCATAATACCCTCTGCAAGGGTATAAAAACACCGAAGCTAGAATTATTTTAACGTTTCCTTCCTATGGGAGCTATAAGATATAGTTGTCCGATCCGGTCGGTTCCGACTTATATACTACCTGCAATAGAAAGAAGACTTTTGGGAAAGTTTCAAGCCGATAGCTTTAAAACTGAGAGACTAGTTTGCGTAGAAACGGACAGACAGACGGACATGGCTAGATCGACTCGTCTAGTGATGCTGATCAAGAATATATATACTTTATGGGGTCGGAAACGTCTCCTTCACAGCGTTGCAAACTTCTGACTGAAATCATAATACTCTCTGCAAGGGTATGAAAATCGATGAAATATACCATGAATGAAACCTTTGTTTTCCGGTAAGGTACGTCTTCCTGATTAAGAAAATGGTGTAAAGTGTAATGGTTAAAGTGTAAAAAACGTTTTTGACACTTCTTTAATTTTTAACTTGAGTTGTGGTCAACCGATTTCAACCATAAATGATTAATTTTACAGCTAATAGAATGCCCCTTCAACTTTCTTATACACTGCATTGAGTTCCATTCATTAGTTTAGAAGCTACATTTCGTCAAAGTTGAAAAAGTTAAAAAAAATGCAAAAATGCTGGCATAAATGGCTTCGTTAAAAATACACGCCTAAAAACACTGTAAAAAAATTTTAAGTGCCATTTTCTTAATCAGGAAGACGTACCTTACCGGAAAACAAAGTTTTCATTCATGGTATATTTCATCGATTTTTTTTGTAAACTGGTGTAGTAGTCGTCCGAAATTTGAAAAATTTCATAAAAAGTTCTCCAATAGTTTCTAAGGCATTTTAATGATAGTAGTCGTCCGAAATTTAAAAAATTTCATGAAAAATTCTTCAATAGTTTCTACGGCATTTTAATGATAGTAGTCGTCCGAAATTTGAAATTTTTTATTAAAAGTGCTTGTTAGGAAATAATTTTCTATTAATTCTCCAATAGTTTCTACGACATTTTAATGATAGTAGTCGTCCGAAATTTGAAAAATTTCATGAAAAGTGCTTGGGTTATTAAATTTATAGGAAATTAAAAATATAGACGCTATAGTCTGGTGCCCCGACTATGAGATACCCGTTACTCAGCTAAAGGAAGTGCAAAGGAGATGGAAAAAAAAAACTTTGATCCGCCGTAACTTTTTAACGAATGGTCTGATTTAAAAAAAATTTTCCACATATTGATAGGTATTAATAAACACAATAAAACTGCATTTTTACTTTTACGAAATATTGAAATTTTTAAATTCGTGTATAAGCGATTGTGGGCGTTAGAGGGGGCGTGGCACCCTTTTGAAACAAACTTGCGCTGCGTAGGAACTCCTAGAATCTGCATGCAAAATGTCAATCTTCTAGCTTTTGCAAACTTTTGACTGAAATTATAAAGGGTATAAAAAACATTTTTAAGTGTACACATTTTTGTACAGCTTGTTAAAATACTTCCAGAGCTATTTAAAGACCTTTCAGATTTTGAAAAAAAGCATTTCGTCTCAGCATTAATTTACTTTAGCTTTTCAGTGATCTTTCAACGCAGTGTGGACCTTACTGAAACTCTCGCAATGAATCGGTCCAGATTATTTGCTACTTTTATAAGCTTGCTAATATGGTCTACCCAAGTTCAACAATTTTTTGTCAGCGGAACTCGACAACAAGGCAAAACTCAACATTGGCTGCACTCTTTCAGAGCAGAACTAATACCGGGCGACTTTTACAAAGCCCTTGAAAAGTCCGATGGCAGTAAACGCACTCTGCAACATACATTACAACATTTCTTGGAAAGATTACACAAAAATCTGACAATGTCGACGGTGTTAAGTGACTCCGAAAATAACACCACAAGTGCAGATATCTATATTTTTAGAATGCAAGAATTATCGACATTTTTTTATAAAGCTTCTCATACTTTTGAACAATTTTCCACGGATACTGAACATTTCTTTGAAATATCAAAAAATTCAAGTCATACACTATTATTAAGACTACGGCAAGTTCCAACAGCCCAACCTACACGTGTTAAAGTTTTTCTTACAAACTATTTTTCAGAAATGGAATTCTTTCATACGATATTTTCCGAAATAATCGACGAAGCTTTGGAATATTGCATAGAAACTTTAAAAGCGATTAAAAAAATATTTTTTTACTACGCAGATACTCAAAGCTTTTTTTTAGAAAATTGGAAATTAAAGCTGAATTTGGAATGCTGCTCGCTCTATGTTGACTTTTTACAACAGCATTCTGCCCAGATTTTTAAATGTTCTGCTGGGGATAATCTTAACATGGTTTATGATGTTTACTCTGTGACAAAGCTTAACGTCAAGTATATTATGGTACAGCTGGAGTTTCGCATTCAACGACTTTATAATTGTTTTTTTAATACAAATTTTTCCATTCGATGTAAATTTTTGAAAAGCGCGGAGGGAGATTTTAAACATTTACTGAATAAACTCGCCGATTTAGAAATGTATCTGGATGTAAAAACTAAAAAAAACAATTTTTCGGCACTACGCTTACAACGAAAAGCAACATGGTACAAAAATACTTTAAAATCGGCATCGACCCTTGATGATTGTCTCCCAAATGGCTTTCCGCATAGTCAAATGTCAATGGACCTAAAAAAATGCTTTAATTTTTTTTAATTAATTATATGTAATACAGTCTAACTATAATAATAAAAACCACGTATACATTCTTTGTTTTACACATAAAAGAGAATCTTTGGTCGAACGACGTTATTATACCCGTTACTCGTACACACAAAAAAAAACTTGGTAAAATCAACTGTAATAATTGTCAAACAGGCCCCAACCAGCAAAATTGTCAATTCTACTAAGTAAATAGTCATTTCACAACAACAAAAAACACACAATTAGCAAAGACACAAACCCAAAGCAAAAACAAAATACATGTAACTATTTTAATAGTTACGTAACTATCTTTGTTGGTCAATTTTACCAAGCAAATTTTTTTGTGTGTAGAGTGAAAGGATATATTATATTCGTGAAAAGTATGTAACAGGGAGAAGGAAGCTGTAAAATTTCTACCGAAATGAAAGCTGAAAATTTAGCTGAAAGTTTTTTTTTTGCATTCCTCAAGCACAGAACCAATGCACTATGGGTAATTTTACCAATTTTTTTTGGCCAAAACCCATTTTCTAAAAGTCGTTAGAAATTGGTTTTGTCAATCACAATGTATTAGGATAACATCAATGTCAAATGTTACTGTTAATTTATCAACTGTGAAAGCCTGCTAATGCTTCAACGAGATGGCAGCGCTGGTAAATCGTTTATTTTGATTAAAAGTTTAAAATATCAAAAAGAGTGTAATGAAACAACGCAGTGCCCTTTTTGAAATGCAGTTCAATCAGAAAATCATGTAACTTTTTTTTGTGAGCGTTCCGATGTATTTATTGATTGTGGTGTTCCTAAAATCTAAAAACATAAAAACATTAAAATTGATATTGAATTTTTATTTTTAAATGGAGCTACAAAGTGAGTCCAGCCCTTTCCAGCTCTAGAACCTTTTTTATCTTGCAGAGTACTTTGTTCTCTTTAAACTCAGTAAGTATAAAAGTGCACTTTTGCGCAATTTCTCTGAAATAAATGTTTTAAGACCACCATCAGAACATGAATAATTCCCGTATTTTTGTATGGTGAATTCTATTTACGGTGCAATCTTTGCGAAAGCGGTATGCAACTATTTTTGTTATTAAATATTAATTATTTAAAAATTATGTTACATCATTGTTTCACTGAAATAACTTTGTTATAAAGCAGTGGTGGCCAGCAGAGGCAGCGCGCAGGGCCCACGGGATAGGCAATTTCTCTGCCGCTGCTCTGTCAGCGCGCTGCAGCGTTTCGACGCACACATAAGGTTTATAGTAAAGATTATAAAATGAAAGACCGATTTTTAAGGGGATACGACCACAGCCCAAACCGTAAGAGCTAGAGCAGCCAAATCTTTGCACAGCATTCCATTGGGGGCGTAGGCGCCCACTCAGGTCCGACATGTGGCCCCAAACAACTCCGACATCCATATTTTGTCCAAAAATAACATTAGATGTTCTTAAGCTTAACGTCTAAAGTGGGTGGAATTTTGAAATTTGGATTTTGCAGAATTTTAGGTCTTTAAAAGACAATTAAAAATTTCGATATCCCCCATAATTTGGGGGCTACATTTAAAATTAACTTTTCGGTTTGATGAGTTTTGGCTCAATAGTTATTCTATGGTCCAAATGCTTAAGTTTAATTTTTAAAGTTTTTAACATTTTTTAAGTAATTTTAACGAATTTATTGAGATTTTCAAAGTTTTTGCGTTGAATTTTGCCGAGAGAGCGAAACCCAGAGAATGGATGGCAAGAGCGCGACGGCCGAGAGAGCAGCAGGCAAGAAAACTAACGAGGGGGAGGGGTAGTGCTGTGCGGAAGGGGGAGGGGAAAAGGGCAATTTAAGTTAAAATTTGTTTTGAATTTTAAAAACTTAAACTGCTGTTCCGATCAATATGATTTTCGATCAATAGCACTAGTTTACAGCCAAAATGCTCCTCAGCAATTGATGGCAAATTCTGTTAGTGTTGGACCCCTAGATCACGAAAATACCACTCATTTTTTTTTCAATGGTACACACAAAAAAAAACTTGGTAAAATCAACTGTAATAATTATCAAACAGGCCCCAACCAGCAAAATTGTCAATTCTACTAACTAAATAGTCATTTCACAACAACAAAATACACACAATTCGCAAACACAAACCCAAAGCAAAAACAAAATACACGTAACTATTTTAATAGTTACGTAACTATCTTTGTTGGTCAATTTTACCAAGCAAATTTTTTTGTGTGCACAGTTTTTTTTTAAGATTTTTTAAAGTTCAAAATGTTAAATTTCGGATTTTTCAAATTTTTTCTTATATCTCGGCAGATATTCACCCGATTGGGCCAGTTTTCGTTTTATTTTAAAATCAATAGATCAGAGCTTATCTTTGCCATACAGATCAATATGATTGGATAAGTATGGCAGCGCAGAAGCTCGACAAAGATGAAAAATGTGTTTTTTGGCCGACTGTAAGTCGGCTGTATATATCGTAAAAACTCGAAAAGAACTTTGAAAAATCAAAATGGGTTCCAACTTAAAGTTTACATCCTGCCAAATAAAACAAGCCGGGTATGGCCCAAATTAATAAAAATTGGATTTATGGTGGACTTTTAAAGTTAGGATTTTTCCACCTTTTTTGATCGACAGAGTTCAAATTTAAGTTTTATCGTAGGCGGCGATATGTACCTAAAAATGAGTGGTGATGGCAGCCGGGTCATATTTTATTCTTTCTTCTCATAGTTTTTGATATACATAGATACACGACATAAAACAGCTGATCAGAGGGAAAATGATCGGCCATGGCAAACCAGGCATATTTTCTGGAGAGATCCTTTACTTTTGTGCGGAGACGTAATAATGGTAATTACTCTTATTATTATTCCTGGTCTTACATTCATATCTAATTATTATTATTATTTGCAGTGGATTTTGGCCTGCATTTTACTGCCACAGATCCAGATAGAAACCTCATTTCCCCCTTACTTTTTGTTTCACATCCGTGTATTTTGCAACCAGAGATGGAAGAAATGTAAGGGGTGAATGAGGTTTTGTCCCTTCCGCTTGTATGGAGAAACCTCATGAAAATATGTTTTTTTCCAGAGGAATTTTCCCGGTGGGTAATTTTCCCGATGTGATGTTTTGATTTGTACAATACATGTACAATACAATACATCCCTGCAAGCATTTTCTACCGCGGAAGTTACTATTTAGTGACGTCTAGAAGATGAAAACGATCGTCCGCGATATCGCATTCGGATCGCCGAAGTCACCCCCGTCGGGAAGAACTGTTCCACTACGGCGACACTTCCCGAAGTCACTTCTGAGTGACTCCTAGAAGTGTCGCGGAAGTCACTTCCAGAAGTGACTTCGGCGACGCTTCTAGAAGTGCCGCCGTAGTGGAACATTTCTTCCCGACGCGTCGGGGGTGACTTCGGCGATCCGAATGCGATATCGCGGAAGTCACTTCCAGAAGTGACTTAGGCGACACTTCTAGAAGTGCCGCCGTAGTGGAACATTTCTTCCCGACGGGGGTGACTTCGGCGATCCGAATGCGATATCGTGGAAGTCACTTGTAGAAGTGTCGCCGAAGTCACTTCTGGAAGTTACTCAGAAGACACTTGTAGACGATACCTAGAAGACCCTTTCCCAATTGGAAAATATGTTTTTGAGCTCATTCTTCATGTTTATTCTTTCAACACATTTATTGAAATATATTAGTTACAAAAGCATTGCGGCATGTAAGCACGGTCCACAAGCTTGTAGGAAATGGTGTTGTATTATTTTATTAATTTCCAGTTCCGTGTTCCGTCTATGAAAATGCTTAAAACAACAAAAAAATAATTAATATTGTGCCATATAAAAATCGGAGGAGGTATTTACCTTTTATAGTTAAATAAGTGGAGTGTTTGCCCAGAGTTTCACGCCAAGTAATTCCTTTTGCTTTCGCAGGACAGCTTTGTACACGCTTAAATCTCGATTTCTCCAATCACTTTAATTTTTGATGTAAATAAATATTGTATTTTATTTATATTCCACCGGTATGTAATATTTACAAAATAACGGGTTTACTCCGCATTTCATAACAAACACAGAAATTTAGAATAAATCGCACTGATCACAAAGAAATCTCGAAACGAACTGACGCTCGAATTCAAAATACAAAGTGCGTAGGTCAAAGAGAAAAAAGGGTAGTTTTCAGGTATAAAGAGAGAGCCAAGAGCGGACTGTACCCCAAAGACTTCAACAAAATAAAACCAAATTCCTTTCTATCTTCAATTTAACTTCCAGAAGTGAATTGGAAGATGTTTTTTTCCCATTGGTTTTGTTTTTGTAAAATGTGTTTTATCTCCTTTTCATCGCCCAAAAGTGTCTCAGAAGTTACTTCTTCGCGATCGCAAGCCTTTTTAGGTAGTCAAATGTGATCTATCGCCATTCTATCGTCCAGAAGTGCCTCAGAAGTTACTTCTTCGCGATTTGAACCCTTTTTAGGTAGTCAAATGTGATCTATCGCCATTCTATCGTCCAGAAGTGCCTCAGAAGTTACTTCTTCGCGATTTGAACCCTTTTTAGGTAGTCAAATGTGTTTTATCGCCATTCTATCGCCCAGAAGTGCCTCAGAAGTTACTTCTTCGCGATTTGAACCCTTTTTAGGTAGTCAAATGTGATCTATCGCCATTCTATCGTCCAGAAGTGCCTCAGAAGTTACTTCTTCGCGATTTGAACCCTTTTTAGGTAGTCAAATGTGTTTTATCGCCATTCTATCGCCCAGAAGTGCCTCAGAAGTTACTTCCTCGCGATTTGAACCCTTTTTGTTTTTGTAAAATGTGTTCTATCGTCTTTCTATCGCCTAGAAGTGCCTTAGAAGTTACTTCTCCACGATCGTGACCCTTTTTGTTTTTGTAAAATGTGTTCTATCGTATTTTAATCGTCCAGAAGTGACTAAGAAGTGACTTCTTAGCGATAGATGTATATTTTGTTTTTCTAAAATGTGTTCTGTCCTGTTTCCATCTTCCAGAAGTTACTAAGAAGTGACTTCTGGACGACAGGCGATAGAAATATCGCCTGTTTGCTTGCAGGGTTGCTTCCCTGCAGGGTTGCTTCTTAGTCACTTCTTAGTCACTTCTGGACGATTAAAATACGATAGAACACATTTTACAAAAACAAAAAGGGTCACGATCGTGGAGAAGTAACTTCTAAGACACTTCTAGGCGATAGAAAGACGATAGAACACATTTTACAAAAACCAAAAAGGGTTCAAATCGCGAGGAAGTAACTTCTGAGGCACTTCTGGACAATAGAATGGCGATAGAACACATTTGACTACCTAAAAAGGGTTCTAATCGCGAAGAAGTAACTTCTGAGGCACTTCGTGACCTAAAAAGGCTTGCGATCGCAAAGAAGTAACTTCTGAGACACTTTTGGGCGATAAAAAGGCGATAGAACACATTTTACAAAAACAAAACCAATGGGAAAAAACATCTTCCAATTCACTTCTGGAAGTTAAATTGAAGATAGAAAGGAATTTGGTTTTATTTTTTTAAGATTTCGGGGTACAGTCCGCTCTTGGCTCTCTCTTTATACCTGAAAACTACCCTTTTTTCTCTTTGACCTACGCACTTTGTATTTTGAATTCGAGCGTCAGTTCGTTTTGGGATTTCTTTGTGATCAGTGCGATTTATTCTGAATTTCTGTGTTTGTGATGAAATGGGGAGTGAACCCGTTATTTTTTAAATATTACATACCGGTGGAATATAATTAAAATACAATATTTATTTACGTGCTTACATGCCACAATGCTTTTGTAACTATATATTTCAATAAATGTGTTGAAAGAATAAACACAAAGAATGGGCACAAAAAACATATTTTCCAATTGGGAAAGGTTCTTCTAGGTATCTTCTACAAGTGTCTTCTGAGTAACTTCCAGAAGTGACTTCGGCGACACTTCTGCAAGTGACTTGCACGATCTCGCATTCGGATCGCCGAAGTCACCCCCGTCGGGAAGAAATGTTCCACTACGGCGGCACTTCTAGAAGTGTCGCCTAAGTCACTTCTGGAAGTGACTTCCGCGATATCGCATTCGGATCGCGGAAGTCACCCCCGTCGGGAAGAAATGTTCCACTACGGCGGCACTTCTAGAAGTGTCGCCTAAGTCACTTCTGGAAGTGACTACCGCGATATCGCATTCGGATCGCCGAAGTCACCCCCGTCGGGAAGAAATGTTCCACTACGGCGGCACTTCCCGAAGTCACTTCTGCGATAGAAAATGCTTGCAGGGATACATGCAGTTCCCGAATTCAGACCGAGCGCTAAATAGCACTGCGTCGACTGCGACGCCGGCAGAGCCTCTGCAGAAGCGACTCTCTCACCAACCCGTCTTTCTGAATCACCGTCACCGACGGAGCCGACCATGGTGGAACTATACAAGGTGGTCTCGTCAGCTCTGCTTAGGACGTTAAATATGTTTACCTCTCTGCCTCTCTTAAGCGATAGAATGAGAAAGCTAGATAGAGACTGGCACAAATAACGTCCTCAAAAGAGGGCAGCTCTTGCGACGAGATCACCTTATATAGTTCCACCATGGAGCCGACCTAAACGGCGCCAGAGACGACGCTCTCCCAAATTTCTCTCTCTCAAATTATGCAAGCGCGATCGTGGCAAAGGGAAAAGAACAAGAAGAGAGATTAAAATTGCAGATGTTGTTCCTTTTCCATTTCTGAAAAGCAGGCGCCGTTGTTCCGCGTTTTTCAATTGCGTTCTAACTGTGCACAGTGGTAAGTTGTTTTCCAGTTCAAACAAAAGTGCTATTAATCAAGAATTGAATTTTTAGGTAAGTAATTTTAAAGGATATTATAACTTTGTCTTGTCAAAATTATTATAACTTCTCATTTTTAGAATTTGTATGTTTTATTTTTAGGTCAAGCTGATGGTACAAGGTGCATAAACAATATAATTTCAGATGAGATCATTTTGTCCTACAGCCCAGAAGGATGTTCTTGTCTAATATTCTAATATTATATAATATTATAACAAGAAAGGAAACTAGCTTCGCCCAGCCGAAGCTTATATACCCTTGCAGATCATTCCTATTAATTAACAAATCGCAAAAATGTTCAATTTTCTAATATTCCTCATTAATTTTCCGATCGTTCCTATGGCAGCTATATGATATAGTCGTCCGATTTTGATCAAATTAAAATTTAAATTCGGAAATATTTAAAAAGAGTCATATCCTAGAGTAGAAGATAATACAATAAAAACCAAAGAAGCTAGAATTTATTTCCTATTACTTTTCCATTAATTTTCCGATCGTTCCTATGGCAGCTATATGATATAGTAGTCCGATTTTTTAAATAATTAATTCGAAATTCAGAAATATTTAAAAAATAACATCCCCAAAAGTAGAAGGTAATATTTCAAAAAACACCGAAGCTAGAATTTTTTAAAGTTTTTTTTCCGATCCTTCCTATGGGAGCTATAAGATATAGTTGTCCGATCCGGTCGGCTCCGACATATATACTACCTGCAATAGAAAGAAGACTTTTGCGAAAGTTTCGTCCCGATAGCTCAAAAACTGAGAGACTAGTTTGCGTAGAAACAGACAGACGGACAGACGGACGGACAGACGGACAGACGGACAGACGGACAGACGGACAGACCGACTCGTCTTGTGACGCTGATCAAGAATATATATACTTTATGGGGTCGGAAACGTCTCCTTCACTGCGTTGCAAACTTCTGACTGAAATCATAATACCCTCTGCAAGGGTATAAAAATATATATTTTCCAAATTCAGATCCCATTGGTCAGGTGAAGCCTGCCGAGCCTCCGGAGAGGATGCGGAGATGTGTGAAAAATATCCATGTGCGAAAACGGAGCTCACCAAGATGCCGTAAGCCATGACAAACGTACCGAAGCCCTACAAGTCACCGTAGTTGGTAAAAATCTATTAATTTAATGTAAAAGTATGAAAATAATTTACCAAAAATGATGTAGTAAAATGAAGTGAAAAGAAATGAACCTTTTGATAAAGGCGATGAAATTCAACATATTTTTTATTTTTCTCTCTCTTTGCTGATGATTTTGAGTGAAAAAGGCGCCGAATTTGGTGATGAATTAATCGCGGAAAAATGGTGATGAACAAGTGCTAAGAAAGCGCTAGTTTCTGGCAGTGTGAGCCCCTAGGACATGTCCATGTTAAAATCAGCGCTATTTTTCAGTGATTCACTGCTAAAAAAGCGCTGAATGGAACTGCAGGGTATACACAATGTGTGTTTATGTTTCTACTTGAAAGTCGATAATGTGCTTAAATACAAATAAAATTATTCATTTCCTTTCAGCCAATGCAAAATTTGACGAGTTTAATATTAATAATTATCAATCAAATGTGGAATCGGAAAATAATAAGTTACTTCGCTACTCTGCGTATACAAATGTTTTCGTTTCATTCAAAACAACAAATTCCAATTTACAAACATGTTTACATTTGTGCGTAAATTAAAATTGCATTAATAACCTTGTAACTGATAGAAGGTATAAAAATGCACTACTTTTACATTCATTTGTTATATAGCTCTGCTCTGATCTTGAAGGATCTTCCACAAAGATTGTTTTCACAAAGGTTTTCAAAAAACGCGCAAATAAAAAATAAGAAAGTTCTGACAACATAATTTCCTAACTCCAAACTAATTTTAAGCGAACTAAGTCGCTCCGAGTATAGCTAGTTATAAAAATAAAATTCCAATAAAAAAATACAAAAATTGAAAACTTATTAAAATAATTAAAAAAAAATTTTTTCTTTGCGTTAATAAAACAATTTAAAAAAAAAGCGGGACCACGTCTTTTTTTCCTACAAAATTTCTTTTAAATTTTATATAGTAAAATCAAAAAACAAAACTGTTAAATATTGCGTCGTTTTTAAGATATTAATAAATGACACAAAAAGTGGTCAAATTACCCATAGTGCAGTGGCAAAAGTCGCCGCAATAAGTACAAAACAAATTAGGCTGCGGAAAAGTGAATACGCCAATATTTATTTTCGTACTGATGTTATTGAGCATGGATCCGGGTTTATATACATGATTTTGGTCACGTCCGGCTGGATGCATATAGTTTATGACCCGTTTATCACATGCATTCTATACGATTATCACATGCATACAATATATACATATTGATTAGGGTCACTGTCTGTCTGTCGGGCCCGAAGGAACTTGGATATGACGACAACAGATGCAGCAGAAGATACAGTCATAAAAATACAAACAGAAATGTATGTAAAAAAGGAGACAACAAATAGTTCTCCAACAAGTGCTGTTCCAAATGCATTACATTTTCCAAAGGTAGCCATACCCTAATTTGATGGAGATTATTTAAAATGGCAACAGTTTCATGATATTTTCAAAAAAATAAGCCATAAATTAACGTTACCCACTATACAAATAAATGTGGTATTTAAAGACTAACGTTAATGGAGAAGCAGAGCGTCTAATTCGCCATTTATCGCTAACCGAGGCCAATTATTCAACTGCATGGAAAACACTTGAAGAATGCTTCAACCATAAAAGAGTATTAAGTAATACTTTTATTCAAAAATTATTGGATCATTTAATGTTTACAAATGATTTCAAAACAATTAAATCGGTGCATGATAATGTGAAGGAATGATTATCTGCTCTTAATAACATCGGCATAGAGACAGACAAATTGGATCCACTTCTAATCTGCCTTCTAACGAAAAAGCTTGATCGACAAAACCACTTGTTGTATAAGCAATCCGTTCAAAATACAAGGCAAATTCAGCCTTTGAACGAATTTTTAAACTTTCTTGAACAAAGGTTTCACACTCTTGAAGCCATTGGATCAGAAAAAGGAAAAAAAAACAAAATACATGTAGAAGGCGATATATACCAAATGCTAATTCTGGCAGCCCCATTAAGAGTAGCAGATTGGCAGCCCTAGAGGCGAAGTAGGGGAAGTCCTTGAATTCTGAGGCAGTTGCGAGAGAAGCTGATCGAGTCTGCTGCGATAAAGTTGATAAGTTGTAAAGTCGCTAAAGTGTCGGGATTTAACTAAATATTTGTGAAACTCTTTGTACTTCTTATAATCTAAATATTACCTTATTACACATTTACTTAATCAAAAGTTACCAATAAACATCTACCAATCTTACATGGGGGCTCAACTGCTGAACGAAAAACTGATTCTAAGAATTCCAAGAGTGTAAAAAATAATTCGTAAACTAAAGTTGACAACCCAATACAACAGATTTAAGTGTGTTATTTCTAAAAGTTAAGTGGAAAAACACGCAGCTTTACCGTGTTTTTTAAGCCAATGAAAGAATGATGCGTACCGCAAAAAAGAATAATAAAAAGACAAACGAAAAGAATTCGCCGAAAAACAAAGTTGAACCTGCAGAAATGGATGAAGATGCAGAAATCACACTCATACACACAAGGCAGAGAAATTGGCGATCTTATTCGCATTTTAACACAACAAGCTCTTCATAACCCTGTTCCAACTAACTCATCTGTGTCTTTGACGTTGATGCACTATGGTCAGTACAATCAAGTGGCCCTTACGACACCAAGGAATGCTTGTTACGCGCGGGGCCCTACACCGTTTTGGGCGAGTAAACGAAATCGCGGACAAAGAAGACAATTTCACAATAGACAATTAAAAATACATGCAGGTCAAAATACGAATAGTCAAGATACATAAGGTAAAACTAATTAGTTGCTAAGTAGGATAGTATTATTGATTTAAAGATAGGCAGTGAGTCGGTAGTAGATATTAGGTGATATAGTCTATTATAGTCATTGCAGAGTACTCTAAAAGGTTCATGCATTGCGTAATTAGAGATACAATGTTTAAAACTAGAGGAATATAGTTTCTTGTGAATCTATTTGGCACATTAAAATGCAGGCGACCCAGTAACTCGGGACTCTCCACATCACCATGAATAAAATTCCTAAAAAACGTAATACCAAGCATAGTTCTTCGATTAACTAAAGATGGTAAGTTAATTAGAAGTAGTCTACTAGAGTAGGATGGCAGTATTAGGCTTGTATCCCAGTTAAGTCCCCGTAAGGCAAATTTTAAAAAGTTTTTTTGCACAGTCTCAATCCGGTCTTTATGCACCCCATATTGGGGACTCCAAACTGGAGCGCAGTACTCAAGAATTGGTCGGACTAATGAAATAAACCAGGTCTTAGTAACATCGGGGTCATCGAATTCTTTCGACCACCTTTTGATAAATGCAAGCACACCCCTGGCTTTACTTACCATGGTAGTAATGTGATCAGAAAATTTAAGTTTAGTATCCATATAGACTCCAAGGTCGTCAGGATGCGTTATTCTATTTAACCCACAACCGCTTAAAGTATAAGTTGAATAGTGAGGGTTGACAGGGAAAAAGGTCATTAGTTTACACTTAAAACCATTTAAATTTAAATCATTATTCATGCACCATGTTTGAAATGCATTGTGATCAGATTGTAAAGCTAAACTTTGTGCGGGATCATTAAATTGCAGGCAAAACTTAACGTCATCTGCGTACATAAGTACACGTGAGTTCGTCAGGACTAGAGGAAGGTCATGCGGTACACAGGACGTAACTCGGATAACTAAGAAGATCATCAGGAAACCCCAAAAGGTCCAATTTCCGAACTAAAATCGGATGGTTTACAGAGTCAAACGCCTTACTGAAATCAGTGTAAACCACATCAGTCTGACGATTTTTTCTAAAACCATTTAACACAAATGAAGTAAACTCCAAAAGGTTGGTTGTCGTTGACCTACGTTTTATAAATCCGTGCTGACAAGAGGAAATAAGAGACCTACAACTGTGTTGCAAATGGGGAGTAATAATGTTCTCGAAGAGCTTCGGAATAGCTTATAGCTTTGAAATACCTCTGTTATTACATGCGTTCAATTTGCTCCCCTTTTTATGAAGCGGGATAACAAACGATTCCTTTCATCTATGCGGGACGTTTCTGACGTTTCTAAAGACAAAGTAAAAAGCTTGTGCAATGGTCTACACAAAGTCTCAGCGCAATACTTGAGCACACATCCACGGACTCCGTCAGGACCCGGAGAGTAGACTGGTTTGACCCTTTGCAAATTTAAAAGGAGTGAGCTTTCATTTATAACTGGACAAAAAATAAAGTTTGATTTAGGCATGTCATATGAGTAAGACCGATCTGACAGACTTGTTGTTGAATAGGTGGTTTGGAAAAACTGTGCAAAAAGATAGGCTATGGCCTGATCTGTATTTGCGGCAGAATTTTCATATTTAAGGGTTGATGGGTAACTTGAAGATTTACGCTTAGTGCTAACAAAATTATAAAACTTTTTGTAACACTGAGCGTTAAGCACGGTAAAACCGGCCGAGCACTTAAGTATCGAGAAAAGGCGGCTTGTGATCCGGAAGCTCTTTGTACAGTCTAGACTTCACATTTTTAAGTCGTGACAACTCTTTACTAAACCACGGAGGTTGGCTAGAAATTTTAGGATAATACGTAGGAGCGCATGTATCAAAAACTGCGTTTAATACATTATAAAATATATCAAAATCTTCAGTCATATTAGTACATAAGTACAGATTAGACCAATCCGAGCATGCGATAAGGCTATTGATAAGTGCAAAGTTTGCTCTACGAAAGCAGGAGATGCGTTTAGCTGACTTTTCAGATATTTCAATTAATTTTGTACCCGTGTCAACAGTCAGCTCCAGGGTTGGGTGATATGGGTCTTCTGGTAAAGTAATTGCAGGGGTTTTAACTAAGCAGACACAATCTGGACTTGAAACAAAGCATAGATTCAGTAATCGTCCTAATGAATTTTGAACATGGTTTACTTGAGACAATGAAATATCAAGCAAACCATCAAGAAAATCATGCTGCGTTGAAGGTAACAATATATTCGACCAAGTCGCTCTAGGTATATTAAAGTCACCTAAAACTATAACTGATCCCTATCTGATAGTTTACTTGAAATAAACTGGATAGCGGACAGATGATTTGCATATATTGGGAATTCAGATGACGGCGGAATATAAGAATATGTTATATATATAGAAATACCCGGAAGGGATAGTTTTATACACAGAAATTCAATGTCCATTATTTCGTCGGACGTTATTTCTTCAGACGTTATTTCTGAGTCAACTGCAATTAAAACTCCACCTCCACGTCGTTGTGAACTTACTTGGAAAGACTTCGGAACTAAGAATTTCCGGTTTTAACCAAGTTTCTGTGAACACAATAACATGGGAAGACAAGGAAAATCTATCAGTATACAATTTGGTCAACTTACTTTGTAAACCTCTTGTATTCTGATAAGAAAGCAGAAGGAAAGAATCTAGTTTTTTAAGACAGATACAGATGAAGACGTGGATGGCTTTTTAAAGGGATTTCCAACTTCCTTTGAACGAATTTTCTTTTTTTTAGCTTCCTACTCTTTAACAAAAATGCCTGCAGGCCAAAAATTGGGTGAGCACATCATTGCAAAATGAGCACAGGGAACACCGATCATAAATGATGATACTTCCCTAGCATATGGAAAATTAAATCGTTCAACCTTTAGATCATCAATATGAACTTTGTTACGGATATAGGCCGTAATGTCCAGAGATGAAAGGTCAGGATTCAGCCGAGAAACAAAAATTTGTTATCGCTGCGGTACACAGGTGACTGTTTTAGATACCACGCATGTGACAGGTTTTGGTACTGCAGTATTTATGGCTGCACTAACAGTTCCAGTCGGTACTCCAGACGTTAAGTCAACATACGGCGTTGGAATCATTTCTGTGTTTTTTTAAACAAATTTTTCGGGTGTCTCATGCGGAAAAATCTCACGATCTTTACATTCAGATACCGAATTTTTTTTAGCTTTCGACCTCAGTACCATTTGTGCGGCAGCTGAGATCGACTGCTGTGCTGCGGAACCCGGATCGCCAGAAAGAGTTTCACTAGCGTCTCCCGTGGGTTGTCTATCGACCGCGATCTTTTTACGCTTAGGAGAATCGGGCTCAGATAGCATACGGCTAGTGAGCTGCGACTCAAGCGCCACAATCAGCTCCGTATTATTACGGCTGTTACGAATTAATTCCGCCACAGTGCTTTTTGTGAGCCGTCTTATAGAGATTGCCTGGGTTTCATACGCGATACATTCTTCACAATAGTAGCGCAAGCCACTTCTCATGTCGATTGCATCGCGAACCAGGCCCGAATAGCCAAGACATTTTGCATGAAAAATACTATCGCGCGATTGGCACGGAATGCTTTGTTGTCAAGCCAAAATCAACGACTTGCATTTCTTCGAACAACAGACAGCCATTATCGCTATATTCCAAACCACGGTGCAAAGAGAAAAAAGCTACGAGAGTAAGAGGGAGCGGGAGAGAGTGAGCGGGAGTGAGTAAGCGGGCGAGCGTAATTTTAAGCTGTGCCAACAGCAACGTTTTATGCGGGAGTGCGGCAGAGCGGGTAACTACCGTATAGATTCTTACCGCTCCAAACAGCGTTTGGTAGAAAAGGAGAATGCAATAAGATAAAACAATAACAACAAACACTGCACAGAGACTGGGCGTGCAAACTAATTTAGTTAATTTAAACACAAAACAATCACTATGCACTCGCGAAGCGAACATTAGTGACACGAAATACTATTTAAATGTTAGAAAATTCGAATTAAACCCCGATGGTTTATGGACAAAAAGAACAAAAATTCGGAGCGCAAGACAAAAACACGACCGTTCACTGAAAGAGCGAACGAGAAAAAATGTCGATTGAAAGTTTCGCGAAAATTGTTCCGGACTACGATGGTATTTCGATGCCAATACAACAGTGGCTAAATAATTTCGAAGAAAATGCTGAAGCATATGAGTAAAATGCAAAACAAAAATATGTGAATGCGCGAAATAAAATGAGAGGTACTGCGAAGTTGTACCTGGAAACGATCGTTGTGTCTAATTATAAAGATCTGTGCGATGCTTTGCTATCAGAATTCGACAAAAAATTAAGCAGTGCTGAGGTGCATACTCTACTCCGTGACAGAAAGAAGCTGTCCTCAGAGAAATTTTACGATTACGTCCTTCAAATGCGTAGAATAGCAGCTCTCGGTGAAGTGGACGACGAATCAATTATCGGTTATATAGTCAGCGGACTTAATATCAGGGATGATTTAAAATTCCCCTTGACCAGTGCTCAAAACTTAATAGAATTACACAAAAGTCTTTTAATTTAAAAAAACAAATTTAATAAAAATAAAAAAATATAAAACTTAATACATTTTTTTAAAAAATTAAAAGAAAAATTTTTAAAAATGTTTATCAAATTATACAATACAGAAAAATAATAAATAACAAAATTTTAAAATTATTGTTTATTAAATGGACGGTTAAATAAATAATTGTAAGTTTTTAATTGATTAAAAAATGACCTTTTACTTTTTGTCATTCAGAAATTGTCAAAACACTTAAAAGATAGTTTTTAATCATTAAAAATTGTTAAAGGCCTAATAAACAATGAGAAAACATGAATTCCATAAGGATCCGATAAGAGTAAGTAGACATGCTACGACGTTTTTTCAGAAAAAAGCCGAGGCCTTTTTAAAACAAATTCGATATTTTAAAAACTAAACATGGCTCCACCTATTCGACAAAAACTGATTGAAACTAACAATATAACGCATATGTTCAAATAAAAAAATATTTTTTTTTTGGTGAACCCGCTAAAATTTTTTTTTAAATCTTAATTTGTTTTTATTTTTAAGAAATTAAAAACTAATTTTTTTTACAATTTTTTTTTTAAAGAAGAGGTTGTACAGGAAATAATGCGAAGACTCGAAGTCAATCGGATTACTACAACCGGAGATTCAGATTTTCAATAAGAGGGTACTTTTTCCAAAATTCACATTTTTTGGCAAACTAAAAAAATTCTAAAAAAAAAAATAATTTTTTTTCGGCCAAATCCTGATACACGTGTTTTTTAATTTTCCGAATAATACACGTAAAAAAGTTTCAGGCAAATCAAAAATGTGACCCAAGAAAAGGTGTTCGGTTTGTAAAAGAACCGCCCACGTACGCGATGCGAACAAATCGAGAAGCTGTTGAAGTCAACGCATTCGAGTGGTCGTAATAAAACAATGAGTGTAGACAAACGCGTACAAAACAAGCACGCAGTTCAAAGTGAAAATTTTAATGAGAAATCAAAGCAGAGGTATTGCTACAATTGCGGTTCGGTTAACCATATGCGTCCTGCTTCGATGGACTGCAAACTGTACAGATTTTTTGGTTGTACCTGACGCTGATATAAACGTCGACACGATTATTGGGTACGACTTCATTGAAAAATTCACAGTTATTATCAGCGGAAGTAGCTACAATTTTTCCAGCATGGAAGATGCAAAAGTAGAAAGAACTGAATTCAACAACGTATACAATGTCGTTAACGAAGAAATGCATATCAACGCACCTCTCGAATACCTGAGCCAGGTGAAGTAAATTATCGAACAGTACAAGCCCTCAGAAACTCAAATAAACTGTCCGATCAAATTATCAATTGTTTTAAACTGTGCAGTAGTCGCTGAGTGGCTGGAATTAGGGATCATACAAAAATCGCATTCTGATGTAGCTAGTAAGGGGGTTTTGGCAAAGAAGAAGGACGGTTCCTATAGATTATGTGTCGATTTCCGTTAGCTAAATACGTTGGTGCGGTTCCGGTTCCTGTCGTTGACGATGTCCACAAAAAAATACAAGCGGCAAAGTACTTTACAGTGATGGACCTTAAAAATGGTTTCTTTCACGTTGAGATAAATGAACAAAGTCGAAAGTACACATCCTTTGTGACTATGGAAGGACTGTTTGAGTTCAACAAAGCCCCTTTTGGCTTCTGCAACTCGCCAGCCGTGTTTGTAAGGTACATAAACTTTATATTCTAGCAGCTTATAAATGAAGGTTTGATGGAAATTTACATCGACGATATTGTTGTCTTTGGTGCAACAGCAGATTAGTGTCTGATGAACATGAAACGTGTTTTAGCTCAAGCTGAAAAGTTCAGTCTCCAAATAAAATTGTCAAAGTGCCAGTTTCTACAACAAAGAATTAAATTCTTAGGCCACGAAGTTGCGAATGGAAAAGTTTGGCCAGGTCACAACAAAGTAAAAGCGGTTAAAAACTTCCCGATTCCGAAGAATATAAGAGAAATTCAAGCATTTCTAGGTCTGACACGTTATTTTAAAAAATTTGTCAAGGATTATGCCATACTAGCCAGACCTCTTTTTCAGTTACTAAGACAAGAAGCTGAATTTAAAATAGACGGGGAGCAGATCAAAGCTGTTTAGAGTTTAAAACAAGCACTTACGCAGGAGCCAGTTCTACAAATATTTACACAGAACTCAGAAACTCAACTTCATGTAGACGCATCTAAACACGTATTTGGAGCAACGCTGCTACAAAACCATGGCAATCAGTGGCTTCCTTGTTTTTTTTTGAGCAAGAAGACGACGCACAGTGTAAGATTTTGCCAATCTAGGGGAAATTAAATCAGTAGGAGTCGTATTTTTAAAGATATCGGCTTCAAATTTGGAGAGAATATTCTAGTAGGCCCAACGATTATGTTGGACATAAAAAAATGGGCGTGGCACTTTTGGGGGCGTTAAAAATTGAAAAAAACTGCTTTTTTTAAGATAAAAACTCAAAAAAAAATATTAAAAAAAAATGTTCGACATTTTTAAGTATTTTCGTATTTTTTGTTATAATTTTCGCCAACTTAAAAAATGTTGTTTTTAATTTTTGGAGACCACTTTTTTTTTTTTTTTTTAAAAATGTTGAATTTTGGTTATATGCTCATGTTTTTAGCTGTAACTTCGATGTTATAAGCTGACCAAAAAAACTTTGGTTTATATTTTTAAGATTTTTTTTTATTAAATGGTAACAATTCAAACTTCATGTGTACATCGTCTAGTGGAGACAGTGACTCAAAAATGTCTTCTTGAGCACTTATCAGCCGTTTTACGGTATGATCAATAAGGGATTGTAAACTTATTTCAGCATAGGATTCTCTTACTTTTATACCAGTAGGATAGCATAACATTTTTGGCTCCTTAACGAGATCATAACATGGATATAATTTTGGACAGACAATTTTTGTGGTATTCTACTTCTATTTCTATCAGAAGGGCAAGGGCTTGATCTGCTGAAAGGTGTTTTGCAGTGCTATTAGAAGATAATTTAGCTTTCTTAATTATAGTCCCCGTGGACGGGGGAGCATTTGGTAATTCATTAATTAATTTAGCTGAATCCCGTTTACCTTCCGCCCGCAAAGCCTGTTCTGCGGCTGATAGCAATTGATCCTCATCTATCGTCGACAACAATTCTTGGCTTTTCTTTTTTTGTGTTTTAGGACAACACTCAGAATAGGCTTTTTGTGCCCTCCCTCTTGTACTTGAGGTGGAAGCAATGACATCAATGCGATAGTCTTCGCCATTTAATGTGACCTGAAGCCAACTTGCATTATGAGCGAAAAACCTGGCCTTGTCTCTCCTAGATTTCTCAAATCTGTTTTGAAACTCAAAAGACAGTTTACTCATGTGTAATTTCAATTTGGAGTGATCAATGTCATTGCCAAACACCATCACTGCGTGCTTTACAAGAGCGTCTCGCTGAGCGGTTTTTATGTTTTTCGACCAAACCTCGAAAAATGCAGCACGGCTTATTTCACTCATTTCTAAATAGAAGGTCTTTGGGCAAAATATGGGCAAGATTTTATTTTAGATTCTGAATCAGAATGAATGCATGCGAATGATGTATGTTCTGGTTGGATAGAATACGATAGAATAATATAAGTTTTTTTTCCACCAAAAAACAGAAATATGAAAAAATACACTTACTTTTTGGCACTTTTTTCAAAAAATGAGAAAAAAATTTTTTGGTCCCAAAAAAATTTGTTTGTTTTTAAAAGTGGATTAAGAATTGTCTAAAGTTTCTGGGAAAAATAACTTTTGGCTGCTCCCACTGATCACGCGATGCAATTGATAAGACTAAACTTTGTCAACTGTTGCTCGCTTCCCAGTGCAATTTTGCATGCATTTCTAAAGTCCAGCTTTAAAAACCGTTATCTCCCAAAAAAAAATTAATTGTTTTGTTTTGTGCCTGTTTTCGTAATAGTTGAACTATTCTAAAAGTGCTGCTAAAAGCTCATCGACCTCAAAAATAGTTCAACTTTTGCTAAAAGTTCCGCTAGATTGGCAAAATCTTACACTGTGCAACGCCCACAGAAGAACAGAAAACCAGCTACATTTTGCAGGTGAAGGCTGCTTATCTTGCTGCTAAAAAGCTGCGTCACTATCTGTTGGGTATCGAATTCGTACTAGTCACTGACTGCGCAGCATTTAAGCAAACGACTCAAAAAAAGGACATACCAAGGGAGGTTTCAACATGGCTTATGTATCTCCAAGATTTTACTTTTACAGTTGAGCATCGTGCCGGCGTTAGAATGAGACACGTCGATAGCTTAAAGGGTTATATACAGTTGTGATAGATGAAAAAATCGATTTTTATACCCTTGTAGAGGGTATTATAATTTCAGTCATATGTTTGCAACGCAGTGAAGGAGACGTTTCCGACCACATAAAGTATATATATTCTTGATCAGCACCAATAGCCGAGTCTATCTAGCCATGTCCGTCTGTCCGTTTCTATGCGAACTAGTCTCTCAGTTTTAAAGCTATCGCGATGAAACTTTCCCGAAAGTCTTCTTTCTTTTGCAGGTAGAACATATGTCGAAGCGAGCCGGATCGGACCGCTAAATCTTAGGGCTTCCATAGGAATATTCAAAAAAATATATGAAAATTCATTGTAACTTTGTAGGAAGTAGGCGTTTTAATTCTTGACTACTTAAAAACAAAATTTAAATAGAAACGCTGAATCTGGAATCCCTGGAACTGCACCGAGTGAGCATTACTTTATCTGCAAGGGTATATAAGCTTCGGCTGGCCGAAGGTAGCTTCCTTTCTTGTTTTTTATTGCATATTCTTTAAGTATATACTGTTGAGAATACTCTCAAAAAAATTCAAAACGATCGGAGCTTTAGAACCGAAGTTGTACCTATTTATAGCGCACTACCTGCACATCGGCCCTTACAAACTTGAAACTTTAAACGCGATTATCTCAGAATCTCGTTTTTTCGAAATTACCTTTGCGGTGGACACGATTACTAAAAAAAACTATTAATCTGATCGACACAAAATTTTGACCACTTATTTATTATAACAATAGCTAGTCCTTGAACTAGGGATTTTCAATTTTTTTGAAAACTTCTTTTTTTAGAGCATAAAATCCATAATTTTATATCTTGAAATAGTAAATTTTTTGTTAAAACCGTCGCCATTTTTTTCTTAATCAAAATATTTACAAATCCTTCGTTCAGGGACTAGGCAATACAATATACTAACGAATTTTTTTTGAATTGGGGATTTGAGATGAACCGTTCTTGGGATATGATGTCCACCGCAAGTCACCATCGAAAAAAGACGATTTTGGAATTTGGCCATAACATTTTTATTATTTAATATTTTTTTATGAACAAATTTTAATAAGTACCCAGAAACATGTACTAAATAACGCCGGCAAAACATTTTTAATAAGTATTTTTTTGGTGTCAAAAAAAATCGGTAAAATTTCATTTTTTTGTGCGGTACAACTGTATATAACCTCTTAAGCCGCTACCCTATCATGATAGTTTCAGCTGAGATCCACGTTCAATTACAGCGAGCTCAGCAAAAAGATGATAACCTCGCAGCAGTAGTACAGATTTTGAAAACAAAACCGTTCGGAGACTACAAAATCAAAAGCAATCTGATCTACAAACATGTTGACGGTCAGGACTTACTTGCTGTTCCTAAAGTAATGGAACAAGAAATTATGAAAAAAGCACACAATTTCGGTCATTTTGAGGTGCAGAAAAACATGCGAGCAATCCGCCAGGACTATTATATATCGCATCTGGAGGCAAAACTTAAAAATATAATAGCAAATTGCATCGAATGCAATACCCATAACAGGAAGCTAGGCAAGCAGGAGGACTTTCTTCACGCGATTGACAAAGGAGATGTACCTCTTTCTACATTACACGTCGCTACAAATATATCTTCGCAGTAGTGGTCGCGTTTTCAAAATATACCTGGCTTTACCCAACAAAATCAACTGACGTCGACGAGGTGATCAAAAACAAGGACACTTGGCTCACAATTTTCGGAAGTCCAAATCGCATCATTAGCGATAAAGGATCAGCATTCACATCGAACCGTTTTATGGAATTTTGCGTCAACGGGAACATTGAACACGTTGAAACAACAACAGGCGTGCCTAGGGGAAATGGCGAAATAGAGCGCGTCAACCGTGTAATAATCGCTGTGCTGGAAAAGGTTTCAGTAGCTGAACCGTCCACCTGGTACAAGTTTGTATTTCAAGTTCAAAAGATAATTAATTCTCATGTTCATGCGTCTACCAAATGTACACCCTTCGAAGTCCCTATTGGTGTGAAGATGAAAAACGAAGCTGATAGTATTAGATATGTGCGAGCTATATATCTAATTACATTTATTGTAATATAATGTTGATGAATAGTGTGTACAATAGGGCGGTCCACATTTGTATGGAAATTTTTAAGGTCCTACTCTCACCCGCTTATACGGTGCGCATTGCGGTATTCAAGGTATACCAAAAGAGAATTTTCAAAAAAATCGTGTTTTAGGGTCTGCGAATTGTTTTCAAAGTTTATCACCCATACGCACTGTTGCCTTCGATCAAAAAGTTTTTCTGATCAAGGTGGCATAGATATCAACAATTCAGTTGATGTTCTGCTCTCCTTTTTTTTACCAACTATTCCAACGAAATTCATAATTTGACAAGACAAGAAATGGGAGAACGATTTTTTTCGACCAAATTCGAACTGTTTTACATGTCGTATGAGTAATTTTAAAGCAAACTTTGAAGACGTTTCGCAAAGTCTAAATCTCAAAAAAAATTTTTTGTTTTCACATACATTTTTTGCATACTTTAATATACCATGTTAAGGGGTGAGAAAAGAATTTCATTTTTTGGACCGCCCTAGTGTACAAGGAATGAATGTGATTTGCGAGATCGATGTTGTTCTCCGTTGACTGCTGATGTGTGACTGACGAATGCAGTGTGTATATTAGGGTGGGTCGATTTGGGACCCCAAAAATCGTATAGGGGGAATGTAATCTTTAAAGGATTCTAAGCCATATTGGCGAACATACTTATGGTCTAAAATGACGTTTGACCCCCTAAAACCCCCCCCCCCCCCCAAACGCGAATGAAACATACTGTTTTTTTGAGAAAAATATCATAGCAGTCAGCACAGATATATTACTGAATATCAATGTCAAATTTTTATTTAAAATTTAGTAATACATCTGAGCTGACTACTATGATATTTTCCTCAAAAAAAGCTGTATTTTTCATTCGCGTTGGGGGGGGGGGTTCAAGCCAATATGGCTTAGAATCCTTTAAAGATTACGTTCCCCCTATACGATTCATCACTTTTTTCGGCCCCATACAAATCGACCCGCCCTAGTGTATATGCTTGTGTAAAATTGTGTCGCCACTCTATGACGACTTGATCGGTGTAGATCCAGTGAATTCAAGGCCAGAGCAGATGGCGGTGGTGCTTCGCATAGGTCAGTGGTAACCATTGGTACTGGATCTTCTTGTAATTCAACGATATTAGGGTTCACGATAATCGGTTCGGCATCGTCATCCGATGAACTCGCAACTAGTGATTCTGCTTCGCCCTCCATTGAAGAAGCTGGTTCGCGACTTCGCAACTGGTCGAGATGTCTCCTGATCACTCTTGCGTCGTTTAAACGGACATTATATGAAATTGGTCCCGTTTGGGCAGTTATCCAACCTTCCACCCACTTGGGTCCAGTCGCGTAATTACGGGCCCACACTGTACTGCCTGTAATGAAAGGTTTAATAGGTGCCGGATTTTCGACCTTACCAAACGACATCTCTTGAGGTTGAAGCTTATCGAAAATTGTTTTCAATTCTCGGTTAAACATTAATTCAGATGGCGAACGATTAGTAATTGCATGTGGCGTCGTGTGTTGGCTAAAAAGGAATCTTGATAGGTTGAGGTCGATATTTGTATTGCTGCTCATTTTCTTGAGATAGTTCTTTGTATTTTAAACCATTCTCTCGGCCTGTCCATTTGTGGCCGGGTGAAAAGGCGCAGACTTTATGTGACGAATGAGGTTGTTCTCCGTAAAGAGCTTGAATTCTTCGGAAGTAAATGCAGTTCCATTATCCGATACCAGCTCGTCTGGTAGACCATGGGTGGCGAACAACTGGCGTAGAAATTTAATTGCGGCCGCGGCTGACGTTGAGCTTACAACGGCGACTTCCAACCACTTTAAATAAGAGTCGACCACCAAGCAGTAGATTTTACCCTGGAACGGTCCAGCAAAATCGATGTGGATACGAGACCAAGGGTACTTGGCAGACTCCCATCGGTGTGTTGCAGTCGAAGGTTTCTCGTTGCGCCCTTGTTGGCAAACCTTGCATTGCTTTACCATGGACTCGACCTCTGCATCTATGTTCGCCACCACACGTAGCTGCGGGCTATGGCTTTCATCTTCACAATCATAGGATGAGGCGCATGCAGTGCCATCAGAATAGGATCTCGGGCTGCTTGAGGAATTACAGCTCGATTTCCCCAAACCAATACGCCTCTGTTGGCGGATAGCTCCTCACGGCGTGAATAGTATGGAAATAGCTCATTTGACCTCTCTATTTTGGTGCCAGGCCATCCCCTTAACACCCAGTTGAAAATTTTCGACAGTACTGCATCTTTAGAATTAAGGAGTGCTAGGCGTTGAGCACTCACAGCTGGGACACCAGCCAGTTCAATCATCAGGTTTAACTTCTTCGGATGATGAAATTGGGCAAAGGCTAAGAAAATCTGCGTTGCTAAGCTTTGATCCAGCACGATGGCCTTGTGTGGTAGAAATGCATGGTAGAAATTGACCAGTCCGATAAATCCTTGTAATCCTTTTTTATCTTTCGGTATTGGTGCGTTTTGAATCGCCTCGACTTTAGAAATTGACGGTCGAATCCCCAAGGCATCGATCTTGAAACCCAAAAACTCCACAGTTGGTACGCCGAATTCGCATTTGTCTTTTCGGAGGCGCAGTCCAGCATGATCCAAACGAGATAGTACCTGGTTTAGACGTGATGCCAGTTCCTCTTCTGATTTCGCTATAATGATGATGTCGTCGAAGTACGGCAGCACTCCAGGAATATTTTGCAGAATACTTTCAATTAGACTTTGAAAAATTCCCGGTGCTGATGAGATTCCGAACTAAAGTCGTGTGACCTTAAATGCTCCTTTATGAGTGGATATTGTTTGGAGTAACGCTGAATCATCATCAACTACGAGTTGTTGGTAGGCTTGTGCGAGGTCAATTTTTGCAAATATCGATCCACCTTCGATCGAAGCTAGTAATTGGTTAGTAGCTGGGATCTGGTGACAGTGTGGCTGAATAGCTTTATTTACAGTTGATTTGCAGTCTCCGCAGATTCGAATTGACCCGTCTTTTTTTATGACGGGAACTGTTGGCGTTGCCCATTTCGAATATTGTACTGGTTGTAGAATGCCTTGACTGCATAGACGATAAATTTCTTCTTCGTAAAGATTTTTAATGGCGAAAGGAATTCTTCGTGGGGGAAGTCTTTTGGGCGGAACAGTAGTGTCTATGCGTAGGGACACAGGCGGTCCTGTATAACAACCCAGTTCGTTTGAAAATAGATGTTCGAATTTGTCTAACACAACCTTGATCACATCAGTATAGCTGTTAAAGGTATGGATACCCTCTAAACGAATTCCCATAGGTTCAAACCAGTTACAGCCAACTATATTTGCCCCGCCGCCAGATGTAATTATTAATGGCAGATTATCTATTTTCCGATTGTGGTAATGGATTGATACATCTATGACTCCTTTTACTGGAATTGAGTTTTTTTGGTAATCACTCAAAGGCCGTTCGGCCAAGCTGAGTTAAAGACGGGTTCTTTCATGATAGTAACTGGTGATCCTGAGTCGACCTCGAACGAACAAGTTTTCCCATTAATAATAATGTGGACTAATTTCTTCTGATTAAACAAAGGTAGTATTTGTTGAACTGTTGCTTCTCCGGGAACTGATTTCCACTGATATGAACTGCGTAAGGCTGTAGCTGACCCTGATGAGAATGTATTTGAAGTCGAATTTTGCGTCTTACGACAGACGCGTTGAATGTGCCCTTTGATCCCGCAAGAATTGCAAACAGTTTCACGATATGGACACTGTTTTTGATGGTGCTGCCCTCCGCACCCGATGCAAGATCCTTTGACGCTGGCAGAATTATGCTGGGATGTCCGCACTTGATTTGCAGTGCAGTCATGAATGTCAATGGTACTTTGGAAATCACTGTGTTGTGAATGATTGGACTGCCGTATAGCCAAAGCGCTGTTTGAGGCGGCTTCACTGGTAATAGCACGCTCTAAAACCTTTTGAACGGTAAGATCAGCTTCAGCTATGAAACTTTTTAGCAAGGACGCATCCCTCATTCCGCACACAAATCGATCGCGTAGCATGCGATCCAAGGATGAGCCAAAATTACAGTCCAACGCCAGGTGTCAGGTGTCAGTGCTGCCATGTAGTTGTTGACTGGCTCGTCCACATGTTGGTCACGTTTATGAAAATGGAAAAATGAGGCAATCTCCGACGGGCGTGGAGACAAATGATCAGTCAACAATTTAAAATGTACTGACCTTCGTTGGAGATGCCAATGATGTCAAGAGTTCGAAGAGTGGCGCACCGGCTAGTGTGAGAAAAACGGCTTTTTTCCGTCCTTCCTCTTTGACATCATTGTCCACTAAGTATATGTCGAAACGCTCTTTATACGAAGTCCATTTGTGTGGATCATCCAAATCATACGGCTCCAAACTGCCCACCGTTGACATAATTTTAATTTTTTCACTCGATTTTGTAGTTTTGCCCGTGTCTGCTGGAGCAGCAGCGCTCTACATACAGCTCTTGATCGCACTCCGACCCTATAAACTATATATATTCTTGATCAGGATCACTAGCCGAGTCGATCTAGCCATGTCCGTCTGTCTGTCCGTCTGTCTGTCTGTCTGTCTGTCTGTCTGTCTGTCTGTCTGTCTGTCCGTATGAACGCTGAGATCTCGGAAGCTATGAAAGCTAGAAGATTGACATTTTGCATGCAGATTGTGTACAAGGAATGAATGTGATTTGCGAGATCGATGTTGTACTCCGTTGACTGCTGACGTGTGACTGACGAATGCAGTGTGTATATGCTGGCATATACAACAGATAGCAACAAAATCAAACTTCTGAAAGACGAGTTGCTATCGGTTTTTCAAGATGAGAGAAACCAGAGTTGAGGTTAGGAATCAAATCAAGAAGTCCCAAGAAACCTATAAACAACATTATGATAAAAAGCAAAATCCTGTGTCTGTCAATCAGTTGTCGGACCTAGTCGCTATTAAAGTCACCCAATTTGTAGCTGGCAAAAAGCTTCCAAATAAGTTCATTGGTCCTTATGAAGTAACAGGAGTCAAACGAAACGGCAAGTACAACGTTAAGAAAGTTTCTGATTTTGCAGGTCCACAAGAAACTTCAACCAGCGTCGAAAACATGAAGCTTTGGCGATATTTTGAGCAAACCGACGACGATGACGTGGACGAAGAATCATCTGAGGCAGATGATATGCAGGAGAAGGCGATATATAACAAATGCTACTTCTGGCAGCCCCATTAAGAGTAGCAGATTGGCAGCCCAAGAGTCGAAGTAGGGGAAGTCCCTGAAATCTGAGGCAGTTGCGAGAGAGTTGCGAGAGAAGATGATCGAGTCTGCTGCGATAAAGTTGATAAGTTGTAAAGTCGCTAAAGTGTCGGGATTTAACTAAATATTTGTGAAACTCTTTGTACTTCTTATAATCTAAATATTACCTTATTACACATTTACTTAATCAAAAGTTACCAAGATTGATAGATGTTTAATCAATCTTACATACATGTGCATCAGTTGGAGCTGAAACACAATACAACTGTTTCTTTTGTAAGAAATTGATTTAAATGTAATAAAAAACACAATACCTTGTTGCATTTGGAAACAAAACTGGAACTCTCGGATAGTATCACGGCCGAATTTGCAAGTGGAAAGCAATCCAGTTATATTCTTCTGGCGAATGACCGAGTAATTCTTCAAGGATTTAATGGACAAAAGGCTGAATTCAGAGCCCTGCTTGACTCTGGATCCCAAGTTAATGCCATTTCCGAAAGAGCAATTAAAACGCTCTCATTAAAAGCCACAAATTCGATGCTGAAAATAAATGGCATTGGTGGCAAATGTCAGACTTCTAATGCAAGGATCAACGTTCAGCTAAAGTCAAAACAAGGCGATTTTAGTTCACGGCTTGCAGCAATGGTTTTGCCTCACATAGTCGCTGATCAACCAACGTATACAATTTCGACTAATAATACCAAAAAATATAATGTTGGCCGACCCTCAATTTAGAAAGCCTGGAAAAATTGATATTCTTCTTGGAGCCGAGCATTACTTCAGTATAATGCAAGCCAAGTCCATAAGTTTAAGGAATAGACTCCCCAAGCTACAGAATACCAAACTTGGATGGATTGTAGCCGGGAATATTTCGGAGAGAGCACCTACATCATCAGTATGTGCTGTACTTACGGAAGGAGTAAAGGTTGATGAGTAACTCGCTAAATTCTGGGAATGGGATAATTTTCAAACAGAGTTAAAATGCTATTTACTAATGGAGAACCAGTGTGAAGATCACTTCCTTCAGAACGTTCAGAAGGCTCAGGACTCTAGACTAATTGTTAGGGTACCCTTTTTGGAGCATACTTCTGCGTTGGGGGAGAGTCGTGACATTACTGTTATGATTTCATTCTTAATAATTTGCCTTATTTGAATTTGAATATATCTATAATAATATCGATACTTCAAATGTGTTACACTGTTAATTTAGTATATTTGTAGGGATATCGATAATTGGTATCGCCAGAAACGAAAGACACGGACACACTATTTTTGTGAGGGGATTGTGTGGAAAATTGTGAAACGGAGCAGTAGCGTGGATAAAAGACAAAATTGAAACGCATTTGAATTAAATAAATTGTTTGAAAGTAAATTTGTGTGTTTAAATTTACGAAAGGTGACATCTTTCAATTTTGTACTTTAAAATCAAAGCGTTCTCGGTTTTATTACACGCTATTGCGAAATTGTTAAGTTTGGAGAATTTTATACATCCATATAGTGCTCTGCCGTCACAGCGCCATCGCCGCGTCGCTTTTGTACATACACTCTGCCGTTGTATGTATGAATATATGGATGTACGCATGATCTCAACGACTTGACGACGAATTTGATCTGAACTGCAATTTGGAGAATTTCATACATCCATATAGTGCCCTGCCGTCACAGCGCCATTGCCGCGTCGCTTTTGTACATACACTCTGCCGTTGTATGTGTGAATATATGGATGTACGCATGATCTCAGCCACTTGACTATGAATTTGATATGAACAAATTTGGAGAATTTCATACATCCATATAGTGCCCTGCCGTCATAGCGCCATTGCCGCGTCGCTTTTGTACATACACTCTGCTGTTGTATGTGTGAATATATGGATGTACGCATGATCTCAACGACTTGACGACGAATTTGATCTGAACTGGAATTTGGAGAATTTCATATATCCATATAGTGCCCTGCCGTCACAGCGCCATTGCCGCGTCGCTTTTGTACATACACTCTGCCGTTGTATGTGTGAATATATGGATGTACGCATGTTCTCAGCGACTTGACTACGAATTTGATCTAAACCAATTTGGAGAATTTCATACATCCATAAAGTGCCCTGCCGTCATAGCGCCATTGCCGCGTCGCTTTTGTACATACACTCTGCCGTTGTATATGTGAATATATGGATGTACGCATGATCTTAACGTCGTGATAAAACTTCCGTATTAGACAATAAACACATCCTATGTAAAAACTTGGTATATGTGTAAGCGTCACTTGCATACATACACAAAATATAATGGTGAAATTGACTAAGACTCGAAAGGTTCTGGGATATCACAGTGGTTGACCATAAGATAGCTGTGAGCCGAGGCACAGCTAGCCGCCAGGGCAAATAAATTACCTCCATCGGGTCACCTGTGTTGTATTCCGACTTTCGATATTAGTTAAGACACGTTTTATACATAAATGAACCAGTATAATTTACGAAGCAAAACAATGTCAGACGACGATGAAGATTTACTAAACAAGACGATTCTAGAGACTGCTAATAAAATGGACTCTGAAGCAGGTGAGACTCCAGGCCAGAGCAACGGCACCAATGCGGAAATTACTGCTTTGCTGGCGGCACTGCGAACAGATTTGATGAAAATAAAAGAAGGACAATCGGCAATTCTAGCAGATATAAAACAGGCTCACATGGGAATACAGCACAACCAAATGAAAATAAAGACTTTATCCGCACGACAACTAAAGCAGTTCGAAACACTTACACAGAACAACAAAGAAGAAGCAGACGATATCGATCCTGAAAGCACATCAGAACTAAACGGTTCAAATGAAAACTTAAATGCTAGACCTGTCGAACATAGCTATTCACACCGACCCAGCGTACATTTAGAGGATCTACCGTCCTTTTCTGGAATTACTGATGAGTGGCCACTATTTAAACAGAGTTTTGATGACTCCACGGAACTTTTTCAGTATGATAACAGACAAAACCTAATACGACTGCGTAAGTGTTTGACAGGGGAAGCTAAAGAGATAGTATCGTCAATGATGATTTATCCAAACAATGTCCCAGACATAATGGAGGAGTTGGAATTCAGGTTTGGAAGACCAGAACTACTAATAAAAACCCAACTGGCTAAGATAAAAGATTTTTCAAAGATATCTTTCGGTAAGATAGAACAAATCGTAACTTTTGCCACAAATGTCCGCGGAGTAGTCAATCATTTAACATCATCGAGTTGCAAGCAACACCTTTATAACCCAATTTTGTTAGAAGAATTAATAAATAAATTGCCTACAAATTTACAGGTAGAATGGTTACAGAGCGTCGAGATAACTAATGCCGAAGCGTCTATTGTGCAGTTCTCTAAATGGCTGTGCGCTACCGCTAAAATTATAGGCCGTCTACCCTCCGTTATCGATGCCACGCTGAAGGCACCAGGTCACAAAACTACAAAGCCAATATTCATAGCCAAAACGCCAAATAGATCATCGAAATGTCTACTATGTCAATTGGAGCATCACCTAACTGAATGCAAAATCTGGAACGAAAACACGGATGTTCCAGGACGATGGGATATCGCCAAGGAAAATCGACTTTGCTTTGCTTGTCTTTCAAAGGGGCACAATGTACAAAGCTGTCAAAACCAACGAAAATGCAGGATTGAAGGTTGTAATCGTATTCATCATGAAAGTCTTCATTATGAGATGTCAAACAGAAACTCGTCCAACCCAGGGATGTCAGCAACCACTTCAGAAGATCCTCAACGAATGCTTTGCAGTATGGATACTCAGATAAGTACAACTAATTATCTGTTCAAAATCATTCCGGTTGTTTTATATGGGCCATTGGGAAAAATCGACTCTTTCGCCATGTTCGACGAAGGAAGTTCTGTAACCCTCATTGAACTTGAAATAGCTGACCAGCTTGGTCTGAAAGGTAGTGAGACTGCACTTACCCTACAATGGTACGACAATAAGAAAAGTACCGAAATGTCCAAAAAAGTACGTCTTGAGATTAGTGGCATGGATAAAGTTCAATATGATATGAAAGGAGTGCAGACGGTCAAAAATTTAGACCTACCCAATCAATCGTTTTCAAAAAATGAGTATAAACATTTACAACGTTTACCGATTGCAGACTACATGGACGGCAAACCGGTAATTTTAATCGGTCTAGATAATGTTCATCTAGGACTATCTAGAACCCTCGTCGAATTGGATCCGATTCAACCAGTAGCCATTAGGACAAAGTTAGGCTGGCTGGCTTATGGTCCAAACAATCAGATGTCGTTAGGCCGCTCTAAATTATTTCACATAGAAGTCGAAAAAGAAAATGATCTACATAATCTTGTAAAAGAATATTTAGCAGCAGAGGATTTTGGCATATCTGAATTGCCACCCCTAGAGTCTATAGATAACATCAGGGCCAAAAATATAATGGAAAAGACGACTGTTAAAATGCAAGATAGATTCCAGATTGGATTATTATGGAAAGAAAATGTTAGGCTTGTAGAGAACTTTAACATGGCAGAAAAAAGATTGGTAGGAATAGAAAATAAAATGCATAGAAATCCTGAGTTTGCAGAAAAGTAAAAAAAGGAAATGTTAAAATACATTAACAAGGGTTACGCCAAAAAACTTACGGATGAAGAAATCGTTAATCGTAATCAACATGTTTGGTATTTACCACATTTTGCTGTACAAACAGTACACAAACCTGGAAAAGTCCGTATTGTTTTTGATGCAGCAGCTGAGATCAACGGAGTATCTTTAAATTCATGCTTACTTAAAGGCCCAGACGAACAAAAATCACTTGTTTCAATCTTATTACAATTTAGATTGAACCAAGTTGGAGTGGCTGCCGACATCAAAGAGATGTTTTCTCAAATTAAAACACGTCCGGAAGATCAAGCAGCTCAACGTTTCATATGGAGAAATGGCGACACCACAAAACCCATCGAACACTATGCCATGACATCAATGATTTTCGGAGCGATATGCTCACCTTTCTGCGCTAACTATATTAAGAATAGAAACGCCCGACTATTCGAGGCACAATATCCCGCAGCCGTCGAAGCTATAATTGAAAATCATTATGTAGATGACTTAGTCATGAGCTTTGAATCTGAGGAACAAGCTATTGAGATTTGCCAACAAATTGTACTCATTCATAAGCAGGGTGGTTTTGAGTTAAGGAATTTCATATCAAACTCAAACAAACTTCAAAAGGTTATGAATGATGAACCACAAATAGAGAATATGGTTAACATGGAAAGTCAAAGTACCAGCGAGAAAGTATTAGGAATGTATTGGAGTACACAAACAGATGAATTTAAATTTAAAACGAAATTTCACCGAATTCCGATAGATGTCATAAAGAGTATGCGCGTTCCAACTAAGCGCGAATTCCTTGGGATAATAATGGCCATCTTTGATCCCTTTGGTCTCCTGGCTGACTTTACCATATTCGCAAAAATTCTTATGCAGCAGACATGGAGTTATGAGATAGGCTGGGATGAAACAATTCCAGAAGAAATGCATCAGGAGTGGGAATGTTGGTGGTCTGAGATACGTAACATGAAGAGTTTCCATGTTCCCCGCCATTATTCCAAGGTTAAAATCACCAGTAATAACACTGAATTACATATTTTTGTGGACGCTAGTTGTTTGCGCACTTTGCGCTTTTATAATGAACTTTGTTGAATAGTGTAAGGCGGGAGCGGGAGCGCAATAAAGCTTTAATCGCGCTCGCGAATTCGCCCCGTCTCTCGCCCCTTTCGTTAAGTTAGGCTTAAGCGTTTATATATTGAAATTAAAGAGTTAGTTGTCATATGAATCTCATTGCGCAAACTCCCTTTCGTCGTCGCTAAAATAAAATATCAAATTTCCCTGCAATCACAAGTTTTCGCGTTGTAATACAAAATCTGCCTTTGCCGCTGTAGCCTATTTGCGAATAATATGTAATGAATTAACCGAAATTGTATTTGTCTTAGGTAAAACACGACTAGCTCCGAAAAAGATTTTGTCCATTCCTAGACTTGAACTCCAGGCAGCTATTCTTGGTGTTCGCCTACATACTTTAATAAGAGAAAAACACAAGTTACCGACAATGGAACCTTATTTCTGGAGCGATTCGAAAACGGTTCTACATTGGATTCACTCGACGGCTCGAAAATTTAAATCTTTCGTTGGACATCGGATAGCTGAAATTTTAGCTACAACTAACGGCAAACAGTGGAGATGGATACCGTCGTCCTTCAATACTGCAGATACCGCCACACGTCAATCAACGACACCGAAAATCTCAAGTAGCAGCCCTTGGTTACATGGCCCGGCGTTTTTAAAGTCACCCAAAGCGGAGTGGCCTTCAATGGTTCCCTATAAGAACGCAGGACCGATGGAAGAAGAAATTATTGCGCACAAAGTCTTGAACTGCAAGGTAAACTTACCAATAATCAACTATACTAAATATTCATCTTACAGAAAATGTCAACGAGTGGTCGCTTGGCTTCTTAGGGCAAAGAGTATCTGGCTTAAAAATGAATGTTTAAAGGGTGTACTAACAGTAGAAGAATTAATGGCAGCCGAAGTGACCTTATGCCGCTGGGTACAAGAAGAGAGCTTTGCTAAAGAAATTGCCTTATTGCAACATAATAAGCCCATAACAAAGGATAGTTCCATTTTTTTACTTTCTCCATATATGGAACAAGATGGATTGTTACACCTCTCTGGTAGAATTGATGAAGCAACATTTCTTCCCGAACAAGCCCGTCGACCTATTCTTTTACCAAAGGACCATTATTTTTCGGAACTCATAATTCGACACTTTCATGAAGAATTCCACCATCAAAACTCGGCTATTACTATAAATCAAACACGTCAGAAATTTTGGATCCCAAACATAAAGACAATACTAAAGAAGATCTGTCGTACATGTACACAGTGTATCATCACCAAGAGCCAACCCAGTTCACAGTTGATGGGCCAACTACCAGCTGAACGGGTAACTCCATATGTCCGACCCTTTACTTACACTGGTGTTGATCTATTCGGGGAGTAATTTTCACGTGTCTGACTGTTAGAGCAACCCATTTGGAACTTGCTGAAAACTTATCCACCGATGCCTTTATTGTCTGCTTACGCAATTTCATCAATCGTAGAGGAACTCCATTAGTCATTCGAAGCGGCAATGGATCGAATTTCATCGGGGCCAAAAAAGAGTTAAATGACAACAGCAGCTTGTTTGATTTTGATGCCTTAATAAGCGAAACTTCGAAAAGAGCAATTAAATGGATATTTAATTGTCCAGGACAGCCCAATGCAGGAGGTTGTTGGGAACGGCTGATCGGTATAGTTAAAAAACTATTAAACAAAACTCTTCGAGATGTTACACCCCCGGTTGAAACTCTTCGATCTGCTCTAATTGAAGCGGAGAATATTTTGAATTCACGACCTCTTACGGACATACCTCTTGCACATATAGACGACGAACCATTGACTCCAAATCATTTTTTGATGGGATGTTTGAATTCTACTCAGACACCACATACACCGGAAGCGGCCATTTGTCTTCGCAAACAATGGAGAATCGCACAAACCCTTAAAGACCGAATCTGGAAACGCTGGGTGACAGAGTATTTGCCTCAATTAATCCGTCGACAGAAGTGGCACACAACTAACCCAAACGTTAAGATCGATGATTTAGTACTCATTATGGATCCCAACTTACCCCGGAGTGCGTGGAAAAAGGGACGAATTACAAAACTGTATCCAGCACGTGATGGACAAGTGAGATGTGTTGATGTTCAGACTTCGAATAACACTATACGTCGACCAGTCTTAAAGCTTATCAGGCTACAATTTAATGGTGAATCTCAGCGCGATTCACAGGAGGGGGGGATGTTATGATTTCATTCTTAATAATTTGCCTTATTTTAATTTGAATATATCTATAATAATATCGATACTTCAAATGTGTTACACTGTTAATTTAGTATATTTGTAGGGATATCGATAATTGGTATCGCCAGAAACGAAAGACACGGACACACTATTTTTGTGAGGGGATTGTGTGGAAAATTGTGAAACGGAGCAGTAGCGTGGATAAAAGACAAAATTGAAACGCATTTGAATTAAATAAATTGTTTGAAAGTAAATTTGTGTGTTTAAATTTACGAAAGGTGACAATTACCAAGAGACGGTTTCTATCGTTGAAGAAACGACTGCAAAAAGATCAGGAAATAAAAAAAACAGGTAACTGTTGTAAGTTTTATTTTAAAAATCACACTTTAACAGTTATTTTCTGATTTGTTAAGTAAAACTCAAAGAATAACTGTTATTTTTTGAGTTTTATAATAAAAGTTGACAAATAACAGTTATTCGTCGTGATCAAAAATAAAACTCAAACTTGATTTATGGCGATTTTGTGAGTAAAAAAAATTTTAAAAAAATATAGGTAAAAAAGATGCGCGGTTGCCTTTTTGAAAAAAATTTTAGTAAGTTATATAAAGCACGGGTATCATTATTTTTTTTAATTATTTCATTTTTTCAAAAATGTCAAAGGAATAACTGTTATTCATAAAAATCAAAAAATAACAGTTATTTTTTGAGTTTTATTATAAAAATCAAAAAATAAAAATCATTACGGATTTATAAACTACAATGGCTAATAAAAATTGTGGTGTATTTAAAAAATTTTTAATACCCTTCTAAGTGCGTGATTTTTTTGTATAAAAAATTTACAATAACAGTTATTTTTGTTCCCTGAAAAAAGGATACATAGAGCTCATGAAAGAGTATGAAGCTCTTGGGCACATTAAGGAAGTACCCCATTTACATCTTCCAAACCCCATTACTTTATACCCCATCATTGCGTTCTCAAACCCGACAGTCAGACAACTAAATTAAGAGTTGTATTTGACGCATTAGCAGTGACATCTTCCGGGAAATCATTGAACGATTTAATGCACAAACGTCCTACAGTGCAAAACAGTTGAAACAAACATTGAAAAAATGTAGCGGAAAGTGGGGCAATTTCGTCACAATATCTCGGAATCCATAGGTCGTAAAAATATATAATTTTTTTGTTTTAGTCCTTCAAGACGGCATGACACAACCAATGCATTTTTTTTGGACAGAAGGCCAAGATAATTAAGCTATAATATTAAATGTGTTTTATTAGTTCAAAAGTTAAATTTAGTTCTTGACGAAATTTTTTCTGTATGCCACAATTGATAAGGGATAAGATACAGGTTTTTTTTATATAATACACAGTGCACACTGGTCGGAATGACCAATTTTTTTGCATAAATTCCAAAAATGTTCATAGAGCGCTGTAATTTGGCACATTTGATAATAAGATCATTATAAAGATATATACAAACTTTCAGTTTGATCTGGACAAGCCTACATTTACCGAACATATTTTGCGAAGCTCAGTGTTAACTAAATGAGTAATAGAAAGGTAATTTTTTTTTTTTGGTTTTTTTGTAATAGAAAACAATTATATTTTAGTAAATTAAACAACAATATTTACATTTTTAAATTTCCACTGCTTTCTTCTTTACTCAGGTTATTGCGATACCAAATGTCGAGCAGCGTGCTAGGACTGAACTCAACCTTGTCTGTAGCTTGAGGGGAAAGATAGAACGGGCAGGAACGGGCAAATACAATTAATGAATTCGTATAATTTATATATTTAAACATACTGTTGCAGACTTACTTTTGTATAGCGAGTCATAGCAGATTAGTTATATTCCACAAAACACGGACACTTTGGTTAAAAATATACTATTTTAAGACAATACAAAAACGGTTAACAATATAAACAAATAACACAAATATTCAAATAATGAATTTAACCTATAATCTAGATATCTTAAGCAATATTATCCATTTTTTATACCCGTTACTCGTAGAGTAAAAGGGTATACTAGATTCGTGCAAAAGTATGTAACAGCTAGAAGGAAGCGTTTCCGACCCCATAAAGTATATATATTCTTGATCAGGGTCACTAGCCGAGTCGATCTAGCCATGTCCGTCTGTCCGTCTGTCCGTCTGTATGAACGCTGAGATCTCAGAAACTACAAAAGCTAGAAGGTTGAGATTTCCCACACATATTCTTTGGCTTCCTACGCAGCGCAAGTTTATTTTAGCCGAGCGCCACGCCCCCTCTAACGCCCACAATCGCCCACTAACGATTTTAAAATGGGTCCTGCGCCCACATCTTTAAAGATTTCCGAGAAGTATAAATGCAATTTTGTTGTGTATATTTATACCTATCGAAATGTAGAAGACATTTTTCAAATCGGACCATTCATTAAAAAGTTATACGCTTTATAAATTGTCAACATATATCTATCTCCCTCGCACTCCCTTTAGCTGAGTTACGATTATTAGTCAGGACACCAACCCGACACAGCGTTCGCACTCCCTTTAGCGGAGTGACGGGTATTAGATAGTCGGGACACCAACCCGACTATAGCGTTCTCTCTTGTTTTAATTTAAATTGTTGCACAAAATTAAAAATAGCGAATTGTCAAACTTAATTAACTATTTTCCGCTTCTTTCTGCTTGCAAGCAGCTGATCGGTCAACGAACTTTGCGGCCCTAGCAAAACTCCAGACTTGCAAATATTCAACTTAAAATTATCGATTGTTTGTAGTTGAAGAATAAGAATATTATAAGAATATTAAAGTTAATTCAATATAGGACATCAACAAAAATGGTACGCTTGATCAGTGTAGCATATTTACAGGCGTTAAACTACCTACATTTTTCGGGTGACGAAATTGCCCCAGTGGTGTGGCGATTTTAACCCCCCCCCCCCTGTGGCGGAATTGACCCCAGTTTGGTGCTAACCGCATTCAACAATAAAAATAACAATAATTTTTTATTAATCACCAAGTTAATAAAAAAATATGGGAATGTCACATTTTAAAGCTTGGTGCTAACCGCATTCAACAATAAAAATAGAAATATGATAACGTGTCTCAAGATGGACAAAAAAAGCTTTGAAAAAATGCTGACGAAATTGCCTTACTCTCCCCTACTGGCAAATTTGAATAAATCCAAATAATCAACAATATCAAATGATCGTCTGGAGAAATGATCCGTCAGAAAGGCTTAAGTTGTATCGGTTAAAAACCGTCACTTATGTCATTTGAACAAGTCAACAGTCGTGTTTTTCTGCCGCTCCGCAAAAATCAACAATTTCTTGGAGATATCCGCAATATCGTCGAACAAAATACTAATCAAAACAAACATAAAGCAACTACAAACTAAAATTGGCATTTTCG
Source organism: Drosophila takahashii (assembly GCF_030179915.1). NCBI lineage: Eukaryota > Metazoa > Arthropoda > Insecta > Diptera > Drosophilidae > Drosophila > Drosophila takahashii. The sequence continues at coordinate 31,645,028 of NC_091680.1, read as the reverse complement.
TTTTGGTTAAGCACATTAAAAACACTAAAAGCAAAAGTTAAAATCTTTAGTAGCAATCACACACAAATAAACGAAAATAAAAGCCTGCTAAAGAAAAACTCAAAAACGAAAGAATAACAGGAAACACTCAAACAGCTGTACACACTCAAAAAAACCAGAAGAAATATACTGCTACAAAATGTCGTCGACTTCCACTGCACCGCCGACGAAGGGCACCCGGAACAACGCTGGAACAGCTAGCGACCGAGTTTCTGACGTCCACAACTATTGCAGCTGCCTAAGGTCCGCTACCAAGAGCAGACCGACCAAATCGCGAACCACGTCCGGGATGCAGAGCAGCGCATCCTCAGCAGCCTCATGGATCGCCTGGAGCTGATCTCTGGTGAGGTTAAACAGATGTTTGCTCGAGTCACTAATTTGGAACGCGACGTGGTCGATCTTCGAACTCAGAGAGATCGGTTGAGTTAGCGGGTTGAGCGGCTGAACCGGGAGGTAGCGGGCTGGCGAGAACTGGGAGGTCTAGAGGCAAAACAGGCAGTCCAAAACATGGCAAACAGTGCGTGTGAACTGCGAATCCACGGGGTTCCCTTTGTGGAGGGGGAAAATGTACGAGCTCTCTACAACCAGCTATGCTATAACCTGCAACTGGCTCCTCCACCAAGGGTACGAGAAATTTTCCGAGCTCAAAAATCATAACAAAGGCATGTCGATCCCGTGATCATTATGAAATTTAAAAAACGTTCATGAGAAAATCACCCTTCTACGCGAAATCGAAATCGCAAGCATAAAAAACCACTAAGCTTGCATTTATTGAAAAAACAAAAAGTTCTCTCAGCAGTGTTTACTCGGCGTGGCCTTATACACGTCCGCTGCAATGAAAGAGAGGGCGTTCACTGCATCGATCGCATCAAAGACTTTTGTCTCTTACACTCCAAAAAAAGAAGTCTTCTGCTCTCCCCCTCTCTTCAACCGCCTCTCCCACTGCCTCTTCAGCTGGTCCTGATGGCGCTGCATGTGTTTCAAATACGCAGCACTCTTAATTAAGAAAGGTCTAGTATTAGTTTCTTATCAGAAAATCTACTTTTATTTTAATGTCAATCCTTTAAATATTGAGTTTGCGCCTCCAATAACCTTTTATTTGTTCAATGCAGGATGAGACAGGTAGTTTCATAACTGGTGCCCTGATAAAAAATATTAGTAATTACCGAAAGGGTCTTAAAGTCGTTCACCTAAATCAGGGGTGCTCAGTCCTATGGCACACGAGCACAATTGTTTTTGTAATAGCACTATGCATACGGCAGTGCACTCGCAATGCTTGCCTATGCACTAACCGAGTCCTCTTTGTGTCGCTCTCCGTAAGAGATAAGAGCGAGCCAAGCCAACAACAAATTCCATTGAACTTTTTTTTCTCCTCAACTCACAATGCAAAGTGTTGTTGTCTTGTTCTCGGCTCTACACTGACACTTTTTTTTGCTGCGTTTTTGATAGAATTTGATTTAAGTTTGATTTTAGTTTATTGTGGACCAGCGACGCGTGCATTTCATTGGATTTCTTTGGCATGTCGTTAAAATGAGTGATGCATTGGCAAATGATTACTTTGAAATTAATTTTAGAGGTGAAAGACAGTGCTTAATTTGCCACAAAGTTTTGTTGGCTGGAAGAACTTATTTTCGCGAAAGGCATTTTAAGGCTGTGCATGAAGAGGATGCAGTAAAAGGCTTAATTCCAAATTATAAAGACCTTTTAATGCGATTTTATGACTTTGATGCGCAACAAATTCTTCAATTTATTGAAACTAATTTCGAAGAAATACAGGAGCAAAAAAATAAAATATCGTCAAATTTCGAGAAAAATTATAAACCGGCATTAAAAGCGTCATACATAACTAGCTTAGCTATTGCTAAACAGTGCAAACCATTTTCCGATGGCCCGTTCATTAAGAAGGCATGCCTGGAAATTTTAAATTGTTTTGGAGAAATTGGCAGAATATCAGCTGATGTAATCCAGACTGTTCATTTGTCGAGATGTTCGGTAACTCGCAGAGTTGAAGAACTTTACAATTATTTGGATACGTTGTTAAACAACAAATTGACGCTTTGCTCTTATTTTTCCATCGCTTTGGATGAGTCTTGCGACATTTCTGACGTCAGTCAATTAATACTAGGAATTCGAATGGTTGACAAGGATTTCAATGTCACTGAAGAGATTTTCGCACTTATTCCACTTATGGAAAATACAAGGGGAGTCGATATTTTTAATGCGGTAACCGAAAGGTTACAATTAAAAGATGAAAATATCAACAAACTATCCGCAGTATGCACAGATGGTGCACCTGCTATGCTGGGGAAAAATAATGGCTTTATTGGGCAATTAATAAAAAATAATATTCGTGTGCCATCCTTTCATTGTGCCATTCATCAGGAGGCCTTGAGTACCAAAGGGACAAATAATATTCACACAATGAAAGTTGTGGTAAAAATTATCAACAAAATACGAGGAGGTCATAATTCTTTAACCCACCGCAAACTTAAAATGTTTCTTGAGGAATGCGAAAGTCAATATAAGGACCTACTTATGTTCACGGAGGTGAGATGGCTTAGTCGGGGAAAATGTCTTGAACGATTTTTTGAATTACGTAAGGAGGTGGTGGAATTTCTGGATCTCAATATGCCGAACTTTGAATTTTTAAATGAAATAAAGTCGGAAGAATTCAATATTAACCTTGCGTTTTTGACTGATGTTACAACACACCTCAATACCCTTAACAGCTCTCTTCAAGGCAAAAATAAGAACATATTTAATTTAATCGGTTCCATTGAAGGATTTAAAAAAAAAAACAGACGTATTTCTCTTTGATTTGCAATTAAACAAATTATATTCGTTTCCGTCCTTAAAATTAGTTTTTGATGAATTCAAAATTTCTACCTATAATTTCACAGCATTTAAAAACCATATAATTGCTTTAAAAGTTAATTTTGAAAAAAGATTTACCGATTTCGACGATATCAAAAATAGTATGGATATTTTTTTTAATCCAATAACCTGCAACATACTTAAACAAAATCCTGAAGTTCAATTGGAATTATGTGACCTACAATGTGACTTGGAAATGAAGACAAGCAATTTAAAAGGAATTGATTTCTGGAAATTGGAAGGTGCCAAAAAATACCCGTCTATACGGAGCAGCATATTGAGGATGTATTCGATGTTCGGAAGCACATATATTTGCGAAAGTGCTTTTTCAACTTTAAAATTAATTAAAAACAATCATCGAAGCCGTATAACCAATAATCATCTGGAGGCATTATTAAAATTATCTACAACTAAAATAAATATAAATATTGATACTTTTCTAGATCAAATGTAAATTTTTAAGTGAAATAACCAAATGAAGTAACCAAAATTATTATTTTTCAGAATTTAACTTTTTTTTTCTCCCAGTGTTCATTTTGTAGCAATAAACGGCGTCGATACATGTGTGCGTGTGTTTTCTTTTGTTTGTGTTGGTAAGTGCACTGCCGTAAGGCCGTTTTGAGCACCCCTGACCTAAATGCACAAAGCTTACTTAATAAAATATATGAGTTCAGATTAATTTTTTCCCAGTCAAATGTAGTTGTGATATGTGTGTCCGAGACGTGGTTTTTGCCTGATTTATGTGATTTGTCAATTGTTTGTGATGGTTATGTTGTATAATTCAATTCGAAATTAAAACGTAATGTTAAATGTAAACAACCAAGTAAATGTCCGATAGAATAAATTTTTTTAGAAATTACAAATAGAGTATATAAGAAACTTCTTCTCGGCTGCATATACAGACCCAACCGTACCATCGACTATGAGCCAATACTCAGCGTTATCGCAGATATTTCGCTGTTGTACTCAGACGTCATACTGGCAGGCAATTTTAATAGCAATCTGCTGAAAGAGAGCCATCTTTTGAATGGTAGTAAAATTTTACCTTTTTCCAGACATGACTTAATATTCTATAACCAATTACAGAGACTGTAAGAACATTGACCTAACAGGACTTCAGCTGTAATTTACAACTTGTGACTGGTCATCCATTTACCAAACTTCCAATGTTGATTGTCCATTGCATGTTTTAAATAATAATGTCCAGTACCTGTTTAGCAAATGTGTGCCGTTGAGAACTAAAGTGATTAAGCCGATGCAAAATCCTTGGTTCAATAACGAAATTAAAAATCTAATCTATCAGCGAGATGTTGCCTACCGCAAATGGAAGCGCTACAAAACTGAGGACTTAAACAACAATTACAATGAGGCTCGAGCAATTGTCAATAAAAAGATTAATTCTGCTAAATGCAGATTTTTTAAATCCAAATTTGAAAATTGCTCTTCTGCTAAGCTATGTTGTGCCGAAATTAACAAGTTAGGAATAGGAAAATGCACACAGAAGACTGAACCAAACGCCGATGTCAAAAAACGTAACCATAAATTTTCTGAAATTGATGTACCTGAATACTGTACCTATCTGTAATAATAGATTTAGTTTCATGTGTGTCAATTCGTGTGATGTCCTTGCTAGTATTCTTAAGGTAAAATCCAATGCTGAAGGCCCGGATAACATAATCCCTAAATGTATTAAATTGTTACTTCCCATGTTGTCCCACGTCACCCATATTTTTAATACTGCGATAACTACGTGTTCGTTCCCTACAGTATGGAAAAAAGCCAAAATTCTTCCTATTTCGAAACCAAATAATGACTTCAGCCCCACATCAATACTTCCCTTCCTGTCAAAAGTTCTTGAAAACCTTATGTCCTCCCAAATACGTTTGTATTTTTTGCACGACAATTCACTGTTACACGACAAACAGTCTGATTGAAGAAGTTGTATTAGTGCCATTACTGATATTGTGGAAGATGTCAGCAGCTTGATAAAAATTGTGTTACATTTTTGACTCTACTTGATCACAGCATAGCCTAAAAATATTTTTAACTTTTCGAGCACAGCGGTCAAGCTTGTTAAATCCTACCTAACAGATCGAGTGCAAGCTGTAGTCTCTGGGATGAATATGTCCTCCTTTAGGCAACTTACAAGGGGAGTACCTCAAGGATCTGTGTTAGGGCCATTGTTGTTTTATAAGTATAAGTAACAAAATGTTATCCATAATTGAGAAGTGGGCTAACAATAACGGCTTGGGAATAAATCCAAAAAAATCAAAGTGTATCGTAATCAGTAGAAGGGTGATCAACACAAGTGTTCTCCCAAAGTGGGCTAACAATAACGGCTTGGGAATAAATCCAAAAAAAATCAAAGTGTATCGTAATCAGTAAAAGGGTTGTCGACACAAGTGTTCTCCCAAAATTATATATAAATAATACGGCTATTAGCTAAGAAGATCATGTTGTAAATTTTGGCATAACTTTCAGCAAAACCTTATTATGGAGCAAGTATAAAGCTAAAGCAACTGATCGAACATATGGTTTGTTGCGTCAGCTTTCAGGATCAAAATCATTTGTACATGAACAAATAAGATTACACTGTGCAGCATTTTTAGTGCTTTTTAAATTTACCTCGATGGATGCTATATTTTTGGATTCGTTACGAATTCCCAAGTTAAACTGCGTTTTTCAAAAAGTTCCCCGACGCAAGGATTCTTAGCAAAAGGACCTCAAAGTTCGAAAAACGCTGAAATTGGCCAACTTTGCGGAGCTCTCAGAGGCAAATGGATGCATGGTTTGATTCGATGTTAAAGTTTTTTTAAAGATACGCCCTTTATCTTTTAAACCCCATACTTAAAAAATTTTTAAGATTTTTTTTAAGGCAGAAACAAATTCTAGAAAACATAGTCAAAAAACTTAAAAACATACAGCTGCGGTCAAAATAGTAGTAGTGTTGCCGCCCTGTGTTTTTAAAAGTTTGTTGTTGTAATTCATCTTCTTCTGGTGATATTGTATTGATTATAATTTTACTATTGGACTAATTGGATAAGAAAAAATTACAACATCAAACTTTTAAAAACACAAGGCGGCAACACTGCTACTATTTTGACCGCAGCTGTATGTTTTTCAGTTTTTTGACTATGTTTTTTGGAATTTATTTCTGCCTTAAAAAAAATCCTAAAATTATTTTATGTATGGGGTTTGTAAGATAAAGGGTGTATCTTTTAAAAAACTTTAACTTCGAACCAAGCCATGCATCCATTTGCCTCTGAGAGCTCCGCAAAGTTGGTCAATTTCAGCATTTTTCGAACTTTGAGGTCCTTTTGCTAAGAATCCTTGCGTCGGGGAACTCTTTGGAAAACGCAGTTTAACTTGGGAATTCGTAACGAATCCAAAAATATAGCATTCATCGAGGTTAATTTTTGATGCTGCATAGTGTTATTAATCTCTAAAGCTATTCTTGTTCCCACTCTCTTCTATGGCATAGAAATTTTTGGTCACTGTGACGTGCGTGATACGCGCACACTAGTAGTTGCCTTCAACGCAGTTTCCCGTTATGTTTTTAATTTAAGACGATGTGACTATGTATCACATTAGGTTAGCTTAGGTTAACCCGGACGGCCCTCACGGGGCCACGCATAGGCCAATATGGCCCTTAGTTATCCGGTTGATGCGCATGAACCTTGAGATAAGTTAAGAGGTTTTTATGTCCATAAGGATCGAGGTGTTTTTGGCGATGGCAAGTAGTTCTCCTGGTTCCTTGCTGGAGGCGTCTCCTAGTGATGCCAGTACTGGGGCACCGAGGTATCTTCTTCTCGCTCTTGATAGAGTCGGGCAGTTGCAGATAAGATGTTCCAGGGTTTCGATAGCCCCCGATTCATTACATTTTCTGCAGGCGCGGCTGTTGAGTATTCCGAGTGTGGTTGCGTGTGATGCGGCCAGACAGTGGCCTGTAAGGATTCCCACTAACAGTCTGCAGTCTTACCGTGGTAGACTCAGTACATACTGGCTGAGTTTGTCGTTGCGCTCTTTGCACATAGTTCTTGAGATTCGGCAGGTCTTGGTATTCCTCCACCTGCTTTTTGCTCGCGTGTCCGCCTGTTTCTCCAGGGCGCTTTGGAGCGTTCGGAGGGAAACAGGCACGTTCTGTCGTTCGCCAGCTCTGCGCCCTCCTTTGCAAGAACGTCAGCTGTCTCGTTGCCATCGATGCCCTGGTGACTGGGAACCCAATAGATCCGCACTGACTTTGTCGTGCTACGGTTGTCTAATGCCTCCCTGCTCGCCATCACATTTTTTGGAACTGACTGTTGACGACTTCATGGATTTTATCGCCGCTTGGCTGTCCACGACCAAGTTGACCACATCGTGTGGTCGGTTTATATTTTGAACCACTTCAGCAGCTTTCCTTATGGTGAAGACTTCAGCCTGGAATATGCTGCAGTCGTTCGGTAGCTTAAAAGACAGCCTTTTTGCAGGGTCCGTACAGTATACGCCCGCTCCTACTCCTCCTTCCATCTTGAAGCCGTCCGTATATATATTGAGGTGTTGAGACTGGTCCCGACCCGTTTTCCAGTCATCTGGGCCCATGAACGAGGTTGTTTTAACCTCCGGGAACGTTCTGGGGGTCATATTGTCCGTTTTGTTGATCATGCTTTGGCCGATTGAACTATGCCCGAAGCTTTGCGCCGTCATGTTACCTGATGCAACTAGACGTTGTGCTGCCTTTCCTGCAGTCAGTTGTGCGTGGTTGTCTATTGGGTCGACTCCGAGGATCGTTTCTAGAGCTTTAGTTGGGGATGACTTCACCGCCCCCGTTATGCAGACCAATGCCTGCCGCTGAATTCTCTCCATAAGCTCGGTGTACGTCGTCTTTTCAGTGGCTTGCTACCACACTAAGGCTCCATACAGCAGAGTCGAACGCACCACCGAGATGTAGATCCAGTGCATCAGAGCAGGTGACAGGCCCCATGTGCTGCTAAGCATTTTCTTGGTTGTACATAGCGCAATGGTGGCCTTGGCCACCACTACATTGGGTCTCCATGCCAGCTTGCAGTCCAGTACTGTGCCTAGGTTCTTGACCTGTGTTTTTGGGGTCAGCCTGGTTATGCCGATTTTCAGGGGGGTCCATTTTGGTACCTTGTATCTCTTTGTAAAGAGAATGAGGTTCGTTTTGTCCGCATTGATACTGAGTCCCACCTTTTCCGCCCACTCACATATCTCCCTGAGTGTTGATTCCATTATAGAGCTAAGGATCGATGGACAAACTCCCGTGATAATTATGCCTATGTCGTCGGCATAGGCTGTTATTTTTGGGGCTCTCCTCTCGAATCTCTTGATTAGATCGTCGACCACCAAATTCCATAGGAGAGGCGAGAAGACCCCACCTTGCGGTGTGCCTCTGAGTGCCCCCTTTACCATGGAAGCCATGGTGAAACTATACAAGGTGGTCTCGTCAGCTCTGCTGAGGACGTTAAATATGTTTACCTCTCTGTCTCTCTTAAGCGATAGAATGAGAAAGCTAGATAGATAAATGGCACAAATAACGTCCTCAAAAGAGGGCAGCTCTCGCGACGAGATCACCTTGTATAGTTCCACCATGATGGAAGCGGTGCCCCACTCTGAATGTACCCGCCAGCAGCTAAGCAGGTTTCTTATCCAGAGGCTTATTGCGGGGTGCGTCCATCTTGACATTGTTGAATGCTCCGGATACTCCAAGCGCATATTCCTTAATGTGTAGGGCTCTCTCAACGGTTGCTACTAGCTACCCCTTGGTGTAGGCGTGCTGGTTGGATGACATGAGCCTCCCTACATCATTCCTGATGTGTAGATCCAGCAGCTTTTCCAGTGTCTTGAGTATGAAAGAGGTGAGGCTTATCGGCCTGTAATCCTTGGTGCTCGCGGGACTGCACTTTCCCGCTTTTCAGAGTAAGAAAATCCGAGACGTCCTCTATTGGATTGGGATATAGCCCGTGCTTAGACATGCAGAGTATATTTCATATAGCCATGGGGTGATCCTTTCCTTGGTCGCCTGTAACATGGCTGGAAATATTCCATCTAGTCCTGGTGCCTTGTAGCCCGCAAAGGAGTCTATGGCCCAGTTGATTTTCGTAGTTGTTATTAGATCGTTTGGAGTCGTTCTTCGGCAGTTGCTATGTCTTGGTGCGTGCTGGCGTCTAAGACATCCGTGCATCCTGGGAAGTGCGATTGCATAAGTGCTGTTGGGGCCTCTTCACTGCCCTCAGTCCACTGTCCGTCGTCGCGTTTTAGCTGACTCTGTATGGTAGGTTGCTTTGAAAGCAGCTTCCGGAGTCTAGCTGTTTCCGGGACATTCTCGATTCTGGAGCAGAAGTTTCTCCACGAGCTTCTCTGCGCCCTGCGTGTTTCCTTCTTGTAATCCCTCAGTAGGATTTTGTATTCCTCGTTAATGATCTCATCGTCTGCCTTGTTGGCGATTTTGAAGAATTCTCGGAGGTTATGTCTTTGGAGTGTAAATCCCGATTCCACCATGGTGGCCTGGTCTTCTTCCTTTCTATTTCTCTCTCGGATTTTACTACGCTTGGACTGGTCGCGAGTTTCGAGGTCACTGTCCTTGTAAACTTTTCCCAGTTCGTGTTCCAGGGGTTTCTATAGACAGCTACCTTTTGAGTGCTTTTAAAATCATATCTGAACTGAACCTATGGTCCGAAAAAGATGGCGTTTTTAGGACCTTCCATTCGGAGACCGAAGTACTCTGTCCCTTTACAGGTGTTATTTCTAGCACGTTTGACGAGGGGGGACCTACGAAGGTGTGCTCCTCCCACACTTTTGCTATATATAGATTAGTAGATAGAATAAAGTCTAAGAGTGACTCACCTCTGTCGTTGATGTCTGAGCTTCCCCACACGCTGTGGTGTGCATTGGCATCTGCACCAATGAGGAGGTCCTTCGAACCTAGCTCCACCAAGCTGCTCAGCTGGTCTGGTGGCGCCGATCTGTCGTGTGCCATGTAGCAGGAGGCTACTAAGAGGCGCTGCTCCTCGCTTTCTAGCATCACCGCAGTAAAGTCTTCAGAGCTGTAAAGAGGCATAAGGTTAGCATGGATACCCTTCCGCACAAGTACGGCGCTTCTGTTCCTGCTTACCGTTGGTGAGTAGAATGTATTGTAGTTTGAGGACCTTAGTCCGGCCACGATATTGCCCGAGGCAATCCATGGCTCTTGAACCAAAGCTATGTCGACGGGCCCTTGCTCTAGGGCAATCAGGAGCTCCGCCGATGCGAGTCGAGCTTTTACGAAGATTGAGCTGGAGCACCCTCAACGTCATGGGTGGCTGGCTCATCTTCGCTCGACGGGTTGGCTATTACAGTCAGGTCACCGTTCTCTTCGTCTTCCGAGTCGTCCTCGCCTGCCTGCAGGATGTGTACGCCTTTGTCGTTGGGGTGTCGCTTCTTGAGGCGCAGGTAGACGCTACCCATGCCCCACGCCATCTTCCCGAATCTTGAGTACAGCAGATCCTCCGCCTCCTTGTTGATTTGGAGAACCACACTTTGGCCCCCCTCGTTGGGTAGAGGGCTGGCCATGTGCAGAATTTTCCAATTCGCCGTTGGGACGTCTGGATTCTGCAGTTGAAGCAGCTTCAGCGCCCGATCCCCTTGGATTGCGACGGGGTATGGATGGGATTAATTCCCTGTCCACAACCTCTAGCTTGTCGCCCTCCCACAGCGCCTCCAGTTGGCAGACCGTTTGCGTCAGCTACTTCCTGTTCGGATCGTCGTGCACTTCATGATTTTCACGCCGTTCAACCACCCTGCACCATCGAATGTGGGCATGGGGGCTATGGGTGATTCATCCATCCGTGCAAAGAGAGACTCGATCAGTCGTGCATGGACGATCTTCCAGCGCGCCTCCGTCATCTTCCCATTTTCGTCGTTCTTGTCAATGAGTCCCACCATCAGGTGTCGGTTGGCCCTCTTGTTGTGCTTCTGTTCTGCTTTAGGTGGCGGAGGGCCTGTCTCCTTGGGCCCGCGTTTCCGCTTGCTCACCGGAATGTCCTTGGCGGCACTCTCGTGTGAGCGTTGCCTTTTTTTTGGCAAGCATCTTCTCCACCTTGTTGGCAAATCCGCCTGTCGACGCCATCGCGAGTTTGATTGCGAAGTGCAGCCTACTTTCCTCAATCCTTTGCTCTGCCCAGGCTAGCTTTTCCTTCTCCTCCTGGGAAAGGTCCGCTTTGTCCTGGAGCCGGCTCTTGATCTTGAGGGCTGCCTTGTATTGCGTCTTGGCCTTCATCCCCTCGCTTGTACGCTTCGGCCCTTCCCTACGCGGGTAGTTGGAACCTGGTACCGGCAAGCGGGTATAGCTTGTTTTGGCTTCGTGTAGCACGCTCTCCGAGTCCGAGTCTACTACAACTACGGCACCCGTGCGGCTTAACTTTGCCTGAGATGTTATGACAGTAACATTGCCGCTAGAATGACCTGCTCCCGTCATCCCAGGGGTTCGACCGCTGGCGACACGCAGAGAGGATTGCTCCTGCCCGTGCCCGCCGATGGTAGCAGTCGTACTTCCCACCGACGTTTGGGCTGACATCCCAGCCCTGATTTGTTCCTTATCTCCGTCCATACTGGTTTGTTTATGCCTACCGCCAGGCACCTCCAACCATGGCTACTGATTCAAGGGGGTTGAACCAGTTGCCTTAGCTAGACACTGAATTGCCCCGGGCAGGACAAGCGACAATGCATTACCCTGATCGGGGTAATGCAGTGACCATTGCCCAGCCGGCACCCTCGTGGAGGGTTCAGCTGGAGGATTTTCGCACATTTAACTTATAAAATTCTTAACCTTAACTTGACCAACTGGATAGATTTTAGACCTTGGGATAATTTCACAAGATTGTGACGACTCGAGAACCGATTTACCTATATCGGAAGCTACTTACTGCTACTACCCAAAGAATGAAAAATTACCTATGCCCTCGTACTTTAACGCTTTGTTCGAAGAGGCAGTTTTTTATTAACAGCATCCGTTTATGGAACAATCTTCCCCATCAATGTGTGTTCTCTTTAAAATGATTTTAGGTCAACGACTGTATCACCGGAGTTGATACAATACCAGAGGCCCTTTACGTTCTGGATTTAAATTAAGAAAATCGTGCGCAAATAGTAACCATATTCTTCAAGGATTGGGTAAGGAAGATATCATTCCTACAGTACAATTTGAAGATGCTGCCTATGAGGACTGCAGCATCAAAACCTTGGAAATCACTTTGAATCCTACGATTGACACACTCTGTGGAAAAACACAAGCTGTGACCACAGACAAAATAACAAGACGAGATGTGGTTTCAGAAATATTCAAAATATTCGATCCTCTCGGACTATTTTCTCCAGTAGTCATAAAGGCCAAAATATTTATGGAAGGCTTTACAAAGAAGAAATTTAAATATATAACGAAGAATTGCCAATGCAGCTACAATCGGAATGGAAGCAATTCCGGGAAGATTTAAAAATGTTGAATGACATTAAAATTCCTTGTTATGTGTTTAATGGAAAAATTCCTGTGTCGAAGGAGATTCACACCTACGTATTTCCAAATTCATTATTACTTAAAAGGGTATATCAGGATCACTAGTCTGGATTAACGCAAAGATCTAGGCAACTATAAAAGAATTACTTTTGACATTACACAAGCAGATTCTAGGGTTCCTACGCATCGCATCTTTGTTTCATCAAGGTGGCACGCCCATTCTAACGCCCACCATCGCCCTTAGCGTTAAAACCTTTCTAGCGCCGACATTTCCTCCTTGAATGTTCAGTGGTACTAATATTTTTCGATAGATTGAAATTGACTTATTTTTCCCCCATGGACATGCATTGGATCATTATGGGCAGCTTTTAGGGCAGCTAACGCCAGCGTTCGTGGGACCCACAGCTTCAAGCAGGCATCGTCGGCTATTTTCGTTCCAGAGCTTTAAGATTAAGAATTTGTTCCCTTTAAACTCAGTAAGTATAAATGTGCACTTTTGCGCACTTTCTCTGAAATAAATCTTTTAAGGCCACCATCAGAACATGAATAATTCCCATATTTTTGTATGGTGAATGCCAGTTAAGGTGCAATCTTTGCAAGAGCGGTATGCAACTATATTTGTTATTAAATATTAATTATTTAAAAATTATGTTACATCATTGTTTCACTGAAATAACTTTGTTATAAAGGTTTATAGTATTTTTGTTAGGAATTGTAATGGTAATATGTATAAAAATAAAATTCAAATAAAAAAAATGATTAAAATAATTAAAAAAAAGATTTTTTTCTTTGCGTTAATAAAACAATTTTTTTTTTTAAGGTCCTGCCTTCTTCTTTTCCTAAAAAATTTATTTTAAATTATATATAGTAAAATCAAAAAACAAAACTGTTAAATATTGCGTCGTTTTTAAGATATTAATTAATGCAACAAAAAGTGGTCAAATTACCCATAGTGGAGTGGCAAAAGTCGCCGCAATAAGTACAGAACAAATTGGGCTGCGGAAAAGTGAATACGTCAAGATTTCTTTTCGTACTGATGTTATTGAGCATGTATTCGGGTTTATATACATGATTTTGGGTTACAAGGATATTAACTTAGTCTAGGTTACGTCTGGCTGGATGGTTTATGACCCGTTTATCACTTGCATACTATATGTATTTTATAGACATATATACATATTGATTAGGGTCACTGTTTTTTTTATTAGGAAAGCAAATATACAGGTATGAGCGGTAGAAGAGGAAGAGGTTGAATAGTTCCGTTCCTGCGGGACCCCCGCAAAGCTATACTTCGCGGGACGGATGGCGGTCAGATTGCCGCTCGTCCTTATGTCTCGTTGCGTCGACTCTGTTCTCGACGCCTTAAGGCCATCAGGATGCCGACAGCCATATTGGCTACCGCATCCCAATTCCTCTGGTTTTCCAGCATGCAGTTGATCACGTTATCCACTGTCAGGAAACGCTCGGTCTTTAATTCAGCCGCAGTGGTCGCAGCAGGGGTTTGGCTCGTGCTTGAACCTGTGCAGGTACGCTTTAAAGCATCCGTGTCCGGAGATCATCTGAGTGAGGTAGAAGTCTACCTGTCCGTGCCTCCTCTGCAGCCAAGGGATGGGACTGGGGATTAACCTGTGCGTCCAACGTCCTGTGTCCGCATTGGTCCACCTCCTTTGCTTCCTGTACTCCCCGTCCATCGTTCTCCCACCAAGAGGTCTATTGGTAGTGTACCGGCTATCAACAGAGCGGCTTCCTCGGATACCGTGCAGAAGCTGCTCGTGTTGCGCATTGTGCGGCGTCTGTAGATAGCTTCGGCCCATATGGGCGCGGCGTACAAGATGGTCGAGGTCATTACTGTGGCTATGATCCTTCTGCTGTGCTGCCTTGGTCTTCGAGTGTTGGCCATTATCCTTGAAATGGATGCAGTCGATCTCGATGGTTTTGCTGCTGCATACGATAGGTGGGTCTTGAACGATAGCCTGTGATCGATCAGCACCCCAAGGTACTTGATTGAATTGCTTGTTACTATTGAAGTTGAACCGACTCGAATTGTTGCTTTCTCAACGATCTTCCTGCTGATTATGAGCACTGCCTCCGTTTTGTGCTTGGCAAGCGATAGCCCGTTGTCTGCAAGCTAGCTCATAAGGGTGTCTATCGAGAGGCTGCACCATTCCGTGACCTCTTCAAGGCTTTTAGCTACTGTTACCAGCGCTATGTTGTCAGCAAAGCCCACTACGGTGCATCCTTCGGGTAGTGCCTGCCTTAATATACCGTCGTACATGGCGTTCCATAGAATAGGGCCCAGGACTGAGCCTTGAGGTACTCCACCTGTTAACTGGTACTCATGCTCACCGAAGTCAGAGGAGTATGTGAGCACTCTGTCCTTAAAGTAGTTCGCTACGAGGTCGGTAAGGTAGTCTAAAATTCCCATGAGATAAATCGCTTGCAGGACAAGGCTCCAGTTGGCAGAGTTAAAGTCATTCTTAGCCACCTTTCTCCTTCAATTGCGTTAGCAGCCAATTGGGTGACCACTCAGATCGCGTCAATGGTACTTCTTTTTCTCCGGAAACCAAACTGGTGATCCGAGAACGCTCTGAGCTCGTCGAGCTCCTTTTCGAGGTGCGTGCAGATTATGCGTTCAAATATCTTTCTCATCGTAATTAGCATACATAGGGGTCTGTATGAGGATGCGTCGTCATTCATCTTGCCCGGTTTTGGGATAAACATCGCCGTCTTTGCCGCTTCCGTTCTGTGGGGAAGGTTCTTTTGGTGGGACACTTGTTGTACATCTCCGTGAATATACCCGGGTAAGCTGCCACCATTGTGGGATGCCATCGAGACCAGGGGAATTTCCAACCTTGGTTTTCCTAAGTGCAGCCAGTACTTCGGCTTCGTTGGTAAGAAGGGTATCGCCTACGCCGGTAGCTTGCCGGCTGTGAGCGGATTTGATTGATTTGATTTCCGCGTCCTCTGCTTCTCTGACTCCTGCGTCTGGCCGCTAGGCAGTCTCTTCTCGCTCTGTCTATCTCCTCGATCAACCACGGAACTGGTCTACGGTGTGGGCTTTGTAGGACGTTAGGCGACAGCTTAAGGAGGCCAATCTGGGGCTTGTCAGCCGTGGTCGCTGAACGTGTAGATGTCTGACAGCCTTCATGCGCAATTACGTGCCAGTTCTGGGCTAGCGAAGGTCAAGTCGACTCCCGACCTGTCTTGCTAAAGGTTGGTATGTTCCCTTCGTTGAGTAGGCATACATTTTACGAAGCCACTGCCTCAAGGAGGATGGTTGAGTATTGGAGACCTGCCGCGTGCGTCGTCAGTGATCTCCTGCATTATTGCTCTGAACTCGGTAATGCGTACGCTCGGGGCAATGTAGCAGCTGTAGATTGTTAGTTATAGCATCGGCTGGGCTCCACATTCTGACTTATGCGGCAGACGACCCATCCAACCCTGATTTTTTCCTTGTCGAGGATCCGCTGTGCATGCTCAGGTCTGAGGTGGACCGTCGCCGTTTGGGTTCCGCCATAATCCTTTCGCATCCTAGTTGCAGCGCACGTTGGCGCATTCCTCCTCAGTGTAGACTGTAGTACCTTTTCGCAGGTGGTCATCTCGTCCAGGTCGCGGAGTTGATCGTGACGACCTTCTTGTTGTTACTCTTCGTGTCCGTGAATTTCGCGATCATTTCGTCGAGCATCTTGCCCAGTTCATCGATGAGAGCTGCGGCGTTTTTCTGGACCCGCTGCTTGCTATGGGCTCCATTGATCGCCTCTTCAGAGCTGGTTGGTTCCCGACTTCTCTTCGGCGTGGTTTGTGCATCTTCATTACTGCTGAAGTTGAACATTGTCCAGGTTACTTTGGGAGGCGCTGACAATTGGTGAGCCTCGAAATTCTGTTTTAACCTCGTAGGAGACCGCGGCACCTTCTGTTTCATCATTTGAAACTTCTTTAACAGCTCTGCAAAAGCTTGGGTCTCGTCATGTCCGGACCCTTTCTCCGTGTCCATCGCCTGCACCAGTCGGAGGTCGCTCGGTGAATCGGGATCTCCCCCGGTTTATGCCTGATGGGAGCTATACCGCTCCGACTCGAGCTGGCGCCGCTATCGCGGTGGGGTTGGGAATTGGCCGGTATCTTGGCTTTTTGCTCACCCCTGCACATAGGTCCCAATGCCCAATATTTTTGCAAAAACCTATTTTTTTTTAAGTTACGAAAAAAACAAGAAAGGAAGCTACCTTCGGCCAGCCGAAGCTTATATACCCTTGCAGATAAAGTAATGCTCACTCGGTGCAGTTCCAGGGATTCCAGATTCAGCGTTTCTATTTAAATTTTTTTTTTAAGTAGTCAAGAATGCAAAACGCCTACTTCCTACAAAGTTACAATGAATTTTCTTATATTTGTTTGAACATTCCTATGGAAGCCTTAAGAAATAGTGGTCCGATCCGGCTCCCTCCGACATATGTACTACCTGCAATAGAAAGAAGACTTTCGGGAAAGTTTCATCGCGATAGCTTTAAAACTGAGAGACTAGTTCGCATAGAAACGGACAGACGGACAGACAGACAGACGGACAGACGGACATGGCTAGATAGACTCGGCTATTGGTGCTGATCAAGAATATATATACTTTATGTGGTCGGAAACGACTCCTTCACTGCGTTGCAAACATCTGACTGAAATTATAATACCCTCTACAAGGGGATAAAAACATTTTATCTCCTTAGAATAATATACGCTACATTTAAAAATCGCAATTTCGTTACTAAAATTGCAGCCATGCTAAATTTGGTGGCCCTGAAAGTCAACTGTATGTTAAACAGAAATTTTGACTTTTTGACAAGCTGAACAATAGCACATTTTAAAGTAAGATTGCAAAACATTTTAAAACAAAGTAAAATGGAAAATATTAGTAGAAATATGTAAAACTTAAGTGTTTAGTGCAATATTTGTTTAATGTGATGTGTCTTTGTGTATACGTGCTTTTGTAAAGTTGTATATTTAACAATTTTAGCCTAGCATTTTTCGTCTTTCGTGGAATAAAAGTAGGTTGGATTGTGCCGGATTATAAAAACTAACAACGCAGTTTTGTTCTTAAATGTATTTACAATACTATGACATAAACCTTTTTTGCTCGATTTTGCTCCTTTTTAAAAAAAACAAACTTTTTGCTAGACAACATAGACCTAAGCTATGCAGAAATGCTAGAGTATTGGCTGGCAAAAAAATGCTTTCGGATAATAATGATAAAGATGACTTGAAAACATGTGGCCCCGGTATTCCGTTTAATAACGAGTGTTCGTCATTAGACGACGTTGTATTATTATAAAACTGTTTATTATATGTATTATTGATATTTAGGCTAGAGATTACAATTTTAATTGCGGTTTTAAAGTCAGTCTTGACATTGACTGAACTTTACTCGCTTTTTGTACTCTCGATCGACTGTTCTAGAAACGCCGACCACTACGAGTTTGTCGTCCTATTTGCTCTTCTCGTATCGATGCCTATTTCTTTGATTTAGATAGAGAAAGTGACTAAAAATCAATTAAGATAATATGTTATAATTGTTTAAGATGCATTATTTAGTTTAGAAGTATAAGATTTGAGGGGCGGGAGGGAATAGGAAATTGAGGCGATATTTACTAAACTTATTTTATATATATTTCAAATTTATTGTATATATTGGCCCAATTTGAATGGATATTTTGTAAATTTTTGTCCGAGGGTGCATTGGTTTCTGTAGGGCGGAAAGGAAGGCGTGGCCCGATCGGCACAAAATTTTGTGCGTGTCCACCAAGCTTGGCCGCCTGTTGGAAGCATAGCAGTGTGTTTTGTTGGGTGGATAGAACCTTCCTGTCGCGTCTGTGCACTATGGGGCATTTGACCTGTTTTTTTGGCATTAATTAATAATTCCAAAACAAAGCAACTTTTTTGAGTTTGGTTTTTTGAAACATGTTTATAATAATTAAATACATCTTTTTGAGCAAAAATTAAACACTATAATAAATTTATTCAAAAAAAAAAATTTTTTTTTCCTTAAACCTACAATAAAAAAATTTTTTTTTATGCTTTCTAATAATGAAGAAACATATTAAAACAAACAAAAAAAAATTTTTTTGAAAACTTTCTTCTTTGAAGAGATATTGACTTTTTCCTGTAAAATCCGACATTTTTGTATGCCAAATACTGGATATGCCGTATAAAAAAATATTTTCCATAAAAATAAGACGCGGAATGTTTTTAAATCAAATATAATGCTATGGCGAAGACTTTTGCATTAAATTTATTTAACATTTCATCTTACAAAACAAGAAGAAGACAAATAAAGTGTTAATTTGACAATTTTTGGCAGTGCCGTAAAAACTGAATTTCTCTTAAAGTCGCAAAAAGTGCACATTAAGACTGGATGTCCCGAATAGAGAATTGACCTCCTTTAAAATGATTCAACCCACAGGCTCAACAAATTTCAACATTTCTTCTAATCTCTATTCAAAGTTGAACTTTCTTTTTCCAAACCTTTAAGAGAGACTACTTGGAATATGAAGCCATTGCTACAAATACACTCACGAAATAAGCATCACAGTAGTATTAACATAAAGTAGAGACAGTTTTAATGAATATCCATTTCAAATTTTATGGTTATACGTCTTGTCGTTGAAGAGATATTAATTTATATATGCCCTGCAAAATCAAGCAAAGTATGAACACGTTGTGTTCCCTTGCTGCGCCTGACTTTAACAGCTGTTATTTTAACATTGGACTGTTAACTTAACATTTGCGGTATGTAACATTTCATTTTGATCTATTCTTAATACGTTTCCAATAATGTTTCAAAAATTTGAATACTTGTAAAAAACACATTTATGCCAAAAAAAACAGGTCAAATGCCCCATAGTGCTGTGGTACGTACCTGCAACCTGTGGTGTTCCGCACTAAACAAGTCACACTTTTAGTTATTTTAGGCCTTTGCGCCGCACACTGGGCCAGAAAGTTAATTTTTTGTCAAAAAATCTTAATTTCTTTCCTAGGACAGTTAGAAGGATGCAGTTTTTTGCGTTTTTTTCCTAATAGATTGATCTTCCCAACAACCTAACAGTAAAATTTCTTGAAATTTTATATGATAAAGATAATTCAAACCAAAGTCGGAAAATTTTACATATTTTATTATTTAAAAAAAAATAACTAGAAGGCGCTCTCGATCCGTTTTCATTTACGATAAAGTATGAGATAAAACAAAATAAAAAAATTAACATCACTAAAAAATATTATCTCGTTTAAGATTTATGAACCGTTAAAAACTGCAACTTTCGGAGGCTCCAACATCAACGTTTGTCAAACAATCGATAAAAAAAAATTTTTATATTTTTTTATTGTTTTCTTTTAAGATTTTTATAATCAAATTATTAAAAAAAAATTGTTTTAAAAATATGGTTTTTTTAATTTGTTTACTGTTTATTTGACATATTTTCAAGTCATCACAAAAGTATGCTACATTTATACTTGCATAGTTCAGATTAGATATTTCAGTTCTCATCTGAAAAAATTACAAGAAATACTGCATACCTTTGGGCATACTTAAGTCCCCCCTTAAATCCCTTAAGCCTTAAGCGGGCATTTCGCCTCTGCGCTGTAATTTTCTGTTTAATAGTTTCCGGATATAAACTATTTAGATTTCGAAAATACCATGATCAATTAGAGTACGTAAAAAGTAGATTTTAGATCTTAGTTGCCCTAAAATCAAGTTTTGGGGCGCAAAATGTTTACTGAAACCTGAAGAATGTTCACGCCAAAAAGGCTTTTATATGTCCACATCTCGCTCGCTCGCACTGCCCTTCGCTCTCCCTCTCCAACTCTCCCCAAAGTCACCGCTACTCTCAGGAGCCTCTAAGCTAAGATTATTGTACTCAGTATATATTTCCAAGTGTACCAATAAATAGCCACACGCCGCGCAAAACCCCGAAGTATTTTCACCCGTGTTTTCGAATTGATTTCTGCGAGGATGATCGCGCATTTCTTCCTGGCATTTCAGCTTCTTTTATCGAGCCACCCCCGCCCCAACAATGACAAAGAAGTCGATTTTATTTTGTAAACTGGTGTAAGCGAACCCATTTTACTTTACAATTATTTTTAAATAAATATTTACGGACAGTCAAGAAATCAGTCCTTAATAGTATATTTAAAACTCGTATTAAATGGTTTTATTTTTCTTGTTTGTATTTGTTTTGTTCTTGATTATTTACAATTATATTTTTAATGAAAAAACCATACTTAAAAATTGTTCATAATGTATGGTTATGATCCCATCCATATCAGTGTCGTGCTGTCGGAATGCAGTTGTTAAAGTCTGCAATAAAAATTTATAATAACATTAATAGACAATATTAAATATAAAAGGATATACACAGTTAAAATGGGTCGATAAGTTTGAGGTGTGCAAATATTCCATACTAACTACATTCTTAACTGTATTTTTGGTAACCACAAACCTAAATGAGCATAAAACATATAATTTCAGACTTGAGTTTTCTGAGTAAAAAACAAGAAAGGAAGTTAGCTTCGGCCAGCCGAAGCTTATATAAAGTAAATACCTATAGTTTAATGCTCACTCGGTGCAGTTACAGGGATTCCAGATTCTGCGTGCCTATTTAAACGCCTACTTTCTACAAAGTTACAATGAATTTTCTTATATTTGTTTGAATATTCCAATGGGAGCCTTAAGATATAGTGGTCCGATCCGGCTCGCTCCGACATATGTACTACCTGCAATAGAAAGAAGACTTTCGGGAAAGTTTCATCGCGATAGCTTTAAAACTGAGAGACTAGTTCGCATAGAAACGGACAGACGGACAGACAGACAGACGGACAGACGGACATGGCTAGATAGACTCGGCTATTGGTGCTGATCAAGAATATATATACTTTATGTGGTCGGAAACGACTCCTTCACTGCGTTGCAAACATCTGACTGAAATTATAATACCCTCTACAAGGGGATAAAAACATTTTATCTCCTTAGAAT
The DNA here is from genome assembly GCF_030179915.1 of Drosophila takahashii. NCBI lineage: Eukaryota > Metazoa > Arthropoda > Insecta > Diptera > Drosophilidae > Drosophila > Drosophila takahashii. Next base: position 31,623,621 of record NC_091680.1, on the reverse strand, counting down.
AATATACGCTGCATTTAAAAATCGCAATTTCGTTACTGAAATTGCAGCCATGCTAAATTTGGTGGCCCTGAAAGTCAACTGTATGTTAAACAGAAATTTTGACTTTTTGACAAGCTGAACAATAGCACATTTTAAAGTAAGATTGCAAAACATTTTAAAACAAAGTAAAATGGAAAATATTAGTAGAAATATGTAAAACTTAAGTGTTTAGTGCAATATTTGTTTAATGTGATGTGTCTTTGTGTATACGTGCTTTTGTAAAGTTGTATATTTAACAATTTTAGCCTAGCATTTTTCGTCTTTCGTGGAATAAAAGTAGGTTGGATTGTGCCGGATTATAAAAACTAACAACGCAGTTTTGTTCTTAAATGTATTTACAATACTATGACATAAACCTTTTTTGCTCGTTTTTGCTCCTTTTTAAAAAAACAAACTTTTTGCTAGACAACATAGACCTAAGCTATGCAGAAATGCTAGAGTATTGGCTGGCAAAAAAATGCTTTCGGATAATAATGATAAAGATGACTTGAAAACATGTGGCCCCGGTATTCCGTTTAATAACGAGTGTTCGTCATTAGACGACGTTGTATTATTATAAAACTGTTTATTATATGTATTATTGATATTTAGGCTAGAGATTACAATTTTAATTGCGGTTTTAAAGTCAGTCTTGACATTGACTGAAATTATAATACCCTCTGCAAGCGTATAATAACATTTGGACTTTCCGTAGAGTATTTTTTTAATAACTATTTTTCTTCAGTACATTTTCTAAAAATTTGGGTGTCTTTATCAAAAACATTAGTAATTTTTCATAAATAGCGCTGAAATTGTATCCGAATCGTGTATGTATTTATTTAGATATATATATTAAGAGTACTAAGAATTGATGTACTTTATTGTAAACTAGCAATACCCAAAGCGACGTTGTCCGCTACTATTAGCAAAGCATTTATTGCTGATTTTTTCATATGTTCAAATTTAAATTAATACCAGAGTAAAAACCCGCCTAACCTTAGCTAAACAGTAAACCCACCTAGAACGCACTAATATTCTATCCATATCCTTCTACCCATAACATACCTTACCTTAACACCGCATTAGCCCTAATATTTCCTCACCTTAACCCCACCTATTTTATTCTAACCCTTAGTAAAACTTGTTTGTCACCTTGACCCACCTTATCCTCACTAACCTTACCTTTCTCACCTTCACCCTTCCCTTACATTACTTCTACCCTAATCTATCTAATACCTCCTTAATCGCAACTTAGCCCCGCACTAACCTCACCTTATTCTCACCATATCTACACCGTTCTGGTAGCCTAATTATATAATTTTGGTTAGCTAATCGAATGCAGAGAAAAACTCTTACTCATTTTTACCGTTTATTTCGAACAGATCTAACCCCCAAAACGGATCCGCTCGCAAGACCGGTAGGTAAACAAAAAAAGAAGTGCCACAATGTTGGCTGGGGATCAACAGGTGGAGTTACATAATTCCGGAAATAAAGAAAATTAAAAAAGCGCCTAAAGCTTTAAATCTTTTGGGTGAAAACTGTGGGTGTAATTTTGGAGACGAAAATTTCCAACAATTTTTTTTTTAATTTTTGCAAAATATTTGATTCAGAATTGCATCCTTTAGGTGATCCGTTGTTTTATCCTAATTTAATCATTACATACTTATGTACATGACAATTTATCCATGTGTGTGTGTCTTTGCGTTTCTCACATGCAAATGTGACGACTGAAAGCTTTTCCTTGCTCTCCCCTTGAAAACCAATCCAACATTTTTTTAAAATCAAAACAAAAATTCCTTGTCCTTTCTATGGGTTGGCTACACACTTTGACTTAGAATTGCATCCATTAGATAACACTAGTTTACAGCCAAAATGCTCCCCAGCAATTGATGGCAAATTCTGTCAGTGTTTCTGTCAGTTTTTTTTCGATGGCACAGTTTTTTTTTAAAGATTTTTTAAAGTTCAAAATGTTAAATTTCGGACTTTATTCGAATTTATTCTTATATTTCGGCAGATATCATCCCGATTGGGCCAGTTTTAAATTTATTTTTAAGTCAATAGATCAGAGCTTAACTTTGCCATACAGATCAATATGATTGGACTAGTAATGGCAGCGCAGAAGCTTGACACAGATGAAAAATGAGTTTTTTGGTCGACTGTAAGTCGGCTGTACATGTCGTAAAAACTCGAAATAAATCCGTTGAAAAATCATAACGAATACAAACTTAAAGTTTACATCCTACCAAATAAAACAAGCCGGATATGGCCCAAATCCGTGGAAAACTGGATTTATGGTGGATTTTTAAAGTTAGGATTTTTCCACTGTTTTCGGTTGACAGAGTCCAAATTTAAGATTTATCATAGGCGGCGACACGTAAACATAAATGAGTGGTGACGGCAACGGCGTCAAAAAAAAAGCTAAATTTAAAAGCTAGAAAATTATATAAATGAATTTAATTTCTAAAAATTTCTAAAAAAAAAATATAAAATTGCTTGCGTTATGAATGTACGTATTTTTAATAAGTAACATCCATTTGGATAATTAATAAATTTCAAATATTAAATTCACTTTTGTAATATTTTAGCTATTAAATATCTGATTTAGCTATTTTTTGACCCGGCTGCCATCACCACAAATTTTTGTGTACATGTCGCCGCCTACGATAAAACTTAAATTTGAAATCTGTCGATCAAAAGATGTGGAAAATCCTAACATTAAAAATCCACCATAAATCCAATTTTCCATTAATTTGGGCCATACCCGGCTTGTTTTATTCGGTAGGATGTAAACTTTAAGTTGGAACCCATCATGATGACACATTTTTCATCTTTGTCGAGCTTCTGCGCTGCCATTACTTATCCAATCTTATTGATATGTATGGCAAAGTTAAGCTCTGATCTATTGACTTTAAAATAAAACTAAAACTGGGCCAATCGGGTGGATATCTGCCGAGATACAAGAAGAAATTCGAAAAAAGTCCGAAATTTAACATTTTAAACTTTAAAAAATCTTAAAAAATAAAACTGTGCCATCGAAAAAAAAGTTAGTGGTATTTTTGTGATCTAAGGGGTCCATCGCTAAAAGAATTTGCCATCAATTGCTGGGGAGCACACCAAGAATATTATTTTGTAAACTAGTGTAATCCGTTCATTTGCCGCCTCTCTTTCGCTTCAAATGACTCTCTCTCTGCTCACTACTCCTCACTCTGCTTCAGCTGACGTTCGTGAGTGGTGCGAACTGCCGAAGCATACAAAAAACAACAAGAGAGAAGTATAGTCCGGTTGGTGTCCCGACTATCTAATACCCGTCACTCAGCTTAAGGGAGTGCGAACGCTGTACTCGGGTTGGTGTCCCGTCTATCGTAACTCAGCTAAAGGGAGTGCGAGGGAGATGGATATATAACTTTTCTTGATTGCGCATAACTTTTAAATGAATGGTCCGATTTGAAAAATGTTTTCTACACTTTGATAGGTATAAATATACACAACAAAATTGCATTTATACTTCTCGGAAATCTTCAAGGATGTGGGCGCAGGACACATTTTAAAATCGTTAGTGGGCGATTGTGGGCGTTAGAGGAAGCGTGGCGCTCGTCTGAAATAAAGTTGCGCTGCGTAGGAAGTCCATGAATATGGGTGGAAAATCTCAACCTTCTAGCTTTTGTAGTTTCCGAGATCTCAGCGTTCATACAGACGGACAGACAGACGGATAGACGGACATGGCTAGATCGACTCGGCTAGTGACCCTGATCAAGAATATATATACTTTATGGGTTCGGAAACGCTTCCTTCTAGCTGTTACATACTTTTGCACGAATACAATATACCCTTTTACTCTACGAGTAACGGGTATAACTACTCCTGATAATTTTATAATTAACAAATTTAATTTTAATCACACGCGTAAAATTTCCTCATTTAAAATTTTCCTTCCCGACAGTCTTCTAGCAGAAGTTTTGATTCCTGCATTTAGAAAAACCTTAAATTCTGCGAAACTGGAGGCAGTACTTTTTGGGTTTTTTTCCAGAATTTTTGTTAAAATGTTGCAGAGCTATTATACGTGTTACTAAAGTTGTACTGTAAAGTTTGGTTAAATTACACTGTGCAGCATTTTTAGTGCTTTTTAAATTTACCTCGATGGATGCTATATTTTTGGATTCGTTACGAATTCCAAAGTTAAACTGCGTTTTCCAAAAAGTTACCCGACGCAAGGATTTTTAACAAAAGGACCTCAAAGTTCGAAAAATGCTGAAATTGGCCAACTTTGCGGAGCTCTCAGAGGCAAATGGATGCATGGTTTGGTTCGATGTTAAAGTTTTTTAAAAGATACACCCTTTATCTTTTAAACCCCATACTTAAAAAATTTTTAAGATTTTTTTAAGGCAGAAACAAATTCTAGAAAACATAGTCAAAAAACATAAAAGTATACAGCTGCGGTCAAAATGGTAGTAGTGTTGCCCCCCTGTGTATTTAAAAGTTTGTTGTTGTAATTGATCTTTTCCTGGTAATATTGTATTGATTATAATTTTACTATTAGACTAATTGGATAAGAAATAATTACAACATGAAATTTTTAAAAACACAAGGCGGCAACACTGCTACTATTTTTACCGCAGCTGTATGTTTTTCAGTTGTTTTTTGGAATTTATTTCTGCCTTAAAAAAAATCCTAAAATTATTTTATGTACGGGGTTTGTAAGATAAAGGGTGTATCTTTTAAAAAACTTTAACTTCGAACCAAGCCATGCATCCATTTGTCTCTGAGAGCTCCGCAAAGTTGGTCAATTTCAGCATTTTTCAAACTTTGAGGTCCTTTTGCTAAGAATCCTTGCGTCGGGGAACTCTTTGGAAAACGCAGTTTAACTTGGGAATTCGTAACGAATCCAAAAATATAGCATTCATCGAGGTTTATTTTTGATGCTGCATAGTGTTATTTTAGCCTTATTCACCTCTTTTTAATAGAAACATAGTTATACCCGTTACTCGTAGAGTAAAAGGGTATATTAGATTCGTGCAAAAGTATGTAACAGGTAGAAGGAAGCGTTTCCGACCCTATAAACAATATATATCAGGATCACTTGCCGAGTCGATCTAGCCATGTCCGTCTGTCCGTCTGTCTGTCTGTATGAACGCTGAGATCTCGGAAACTATAAAAGCTAGAAGATTGACATTTTGCATGCAGATTCTAGGAGTTCCTACGCAGCGCAAGTTTGTTTCAAAAGGGTGCCACGCCCCCTCTAACTCCCACAATCGCTTATATACGATTTTAAAAATTGCAATATTTCGGAAAAGTAAAAATTCAGTTTTATTGTATTTATGAATACCTATCGAAATGTAGAAGAAAGTTTTTAAATCGGACCACTCGTTAAAATGTTACGGCGGATCAAAGTTTTTATCTCCTTTGCACTCTCTTTAGCTGAGTAACGAGTATCTGATAGTCGGGGCACCCGACTATAGCGTTCTCTCTTGTTTTTATATAGCTTGTTCTATGAAAATTAAATGACAAAGTAGTTAGAGTTTAATTAAATTCTGATAGTAAGTGCAGAAATTTAGCCAAAGTACAACTGTTAAAAAATATATCCCTTTTTAAAAAAAGTTAATCCTAGAAATATGTTGCACGTATAGAGTATTTTATTAAATTATGTTTTTAGTTGGAAAGGCTGTAAGGCCCATACAAATTTCGAATTGTCTGGTAATGGATGGCATACGGACAGACAGACAGACGGACATGGCTATATCGTCTCGGCTAATGACCCTGATCAAGAATATATATTTTTTATAGGGTCGGAAACGCTTCCTTCTCCCTGTTACATACTATTGCACGAATACAATATACCCTTTTACTCTACGAGTAACGGGTATAAATAGTATTAATATAGAAATATTTGTGAAAAGGTAATAAAATAAGCTTTATTTTTGCATTATTATATTTCTTTGATCTACTGTTCCTCTGCACGAAATAAGCTGTAAGTCACTGTATGTACAATGTTTATTCTATACATTGTACATATACATATTAAGAAAGGAATGCATGTCTGAGAAACAACTACTATACTTACATATAGCACAATGCAACATTGAATAAAATCATCGAACAGGATTGTACCACGTCCAAAACGATCAAACTTGCGTAGCAAAACGTTAATTAAATGGTCGGATAAACGATACCCAAATGATGTCAGCGCTGTCTTCAACTCAGTTTTGTCAATGTTTCCAGAACTATCGCGATCGAATGATCGAAAGCAATTTTGCCAATCCGTCACGTATTTCCATAATGCTCCGAAGTCTTGGAAGGATACGGTGCCTGTATTTTCGCGATCAAACATTCCAATCATCAAACGGATCGTTTCGGGATTAAATGCAGACCATGTACCATTCGAAAGGGCCACTTGTAGCTCATCAGCGGAAATATGACCACTCCTGTCTTTGTCCACTCTAAACGTAATTTCGTTTTAGCCAATACAGAACCTTACATTTTCGACACTTGCCTTTGAAAAACATCCCACAAAAATTGTTGATCTGGCATTCCGTCATTCTGAAAGGTCATTGTTACTGACTTATTTTATTCTTTACGGAAAGAAGTTAGCTATGCTATTCCCGATTTTCATCATCAATAAATTTTAATGAGTAATTTCATCTTAGACTCTATTCCTAAAGAGTTTTAAATCAGATTTCCACTATTCGGTATTATGTGAAAATAGCAACTTCCCACAGAGATCACACCAACTTCCATCATAGCTAGAAAAATATTTATATGTGTTGAAAACTATTGGATCTCGGTAATACTATACATTAGCGGACTCACCCCCGAAATTCGCGAAAAAATTATCCTAGATGGTTGCTTTTCTCATATTTTCAATCAAAGTAATTACTCTTTAATGAGTTCCTATAAAATTAATATATTGTTTAAATGAGTTCCTATAAAATTATTTAATTGTTTCAATAAGTTCCTATAAAAAAATGTAGAATTTTTTTTTAATTTAAATAGTTTTAATGAACACTTTTCCGCACCACCATTGAGGTAAAGTTCCAGGTTTTTTCTTTAATAACCTTTTATGGCCTAGAAATCTCTCTGCTGAAGTATTCCCGAATAGGAAGTATTTGAAAGTAGTGCATTTAAAAAAGAAAGGAAAAGAAAGACTGCGCCGGAGGCGAAAAAAATTTATGAAAAAATCGCGCGATTATTTCTTAAATTTTTTTCGCCTGCGGTGCACTTTTTCTTTTTCTGTATTAAACAAGTAGTTTTAGCTAAATAAGGGTTATTGTGTCGCTCAGAAAAACAAATTCAATCTTTAAGTTTGGTTTTGGGTGGAAAAGACTAAAAGAAAGGTTAAAATATATATTCCTCTTTGGACCGCGATTTCTTCTGATTATCATTTTAAAAACGCAAATGTGGTCATCCATGGTTATGAGAGTTCTTAAGAAATCGCTGTCCATCGAGGATCATTTTTACGCGGTTGTGAGGACTACTTCCCTCTAATACCAATAACTCAGATGTTTGGAATTTTAAATTAGTCCTATTTTGACAAAAAAGGAAAAGGGTACATATATACACATATGATTTTTATAGCAAACGTTTGAAAAACATACTTGTTTTTTATAGCAAACCCGAGAACTTTGAAATTCAATTACAAGAGAACCATGGCCGACCGCCAAGTTCTTTTTGCACGTAAATTCTTAAGAAATCGCGGTCCATCGAGGATAATTTTTTAGCGAATTTCGGGGGTGAGTCCGCTAATGTATAGTATTACCTTTATTTTTGCTCTTTGAGCTCTGAACATATGATAATCATATGCCAATAATATACCAAAAACCTTTGAAGTATTCGCGTTTTAGATTCGTTAGACTCATTCGTTGGTGACAAAAAGTGGCATAAAGTGTTTATACAAGGTCATAATTTTCTAAGGGATTCGCGATTTTGTTTTTATGTAATAAAGCGTCTTTAGTGATGACAGTAAAGTTGGAAACAAATTTTACAAAGTTAAGGGGGGAGATACATATAGAACTGTAATTTTTTCAAGTTTTTCGTGAATTTTTTAACCAATAAGGAATTGTGCTGGAATTTCGTAACTTGGCTTGTTGATTACATTGTTCTTATATAATTTAATCTTTCAAAATGGCGGCCGTGGGAATTTTTTTGACAGGCTATATTAAAAAAAGTAGTCCAGCTGCGGATCGTCCACAGGTCGCTGTGTAGATCCGATTTTTTATGAAACTAAGTTTATTTTGTTAAAAAATAGAATTACATGGAATATCTCAAAAACTATGGTTGTGGCACTCTTTCAAAGTTAAAAATCTATTGTTTTCATAATTTTTTTTGTTGTTTTTGGCTATCAAAAAATACTTTGACGTAAAAATTTCTACATTAAGTAGGTTCAGACAGTGGCCAATTTTATTACAAATATTTCTGTAAAAGCAGCATGATGATCGAGGTATTACTTTTTGAGATACACGATCCGCAGCTGAGGAAAACGTGGTTTCGAGAGAAACGCATTTAAAGTAATGAAATATACCTGCTGCACAAGGAAGATGGGTGCCGTCATCCTGTTATAAGTTCAAAAATATTTCGAATTTCTTCGTGAAATTTTCATGACACATTTTTCAAGAGTTAATCTAGGAATTAAAAAAAATTGAATTATTATTTTTCTATATGTATCTCCCCCCTTAAACCTTTTTGTCTTTATACGGTTTACCCCCTTGGGCATTAAATAATGTTAATATCGAAGTATTTATATCTAATACTTATAGGGTCTTCCCACAGGGCTTCATCAACCTTCAATCCGTTGAACGGATGGTCCGTTTTACCGTTTCGAAAATTTCCCATTTAGTCCGCCATCCAAATTTGACGGACTAAAACTGTGCAACTCGGAATTCTTCCTCTTTACTGTGAAAAATGGAACAATGACTGCGAGAACAAATAGAATCGATGGCGGGAAAAATTTAATAATGCATAAGCTAATTGTTTTTCGGCTATTAATAGTAAGTTAGGCTATCCCCCAGTCAGCATATCTGTCTGTCTGTCTGTCTGTCTGTCTGTCTGTCTGTCTGTCTGTCTGTCTGTCTGTCTGTCTGTCTGTCTGTCTGTCTGTCTGTCTGTCTGTCTGTCTGTCTGTCTGTCTGTCTGTCTGTCTGTCTGTCTGTCTGTCTGTCTGTCTGTCTGTCTGTCTGTCTGTCTGTCTGTCTGTCTGTCTGTCTGTCTGTCTGTCTGTCTGTCTGTCTGTCTGTCTGTCTGTCTGTCTGTCTGTCTGTCTGTCTGTCTGTCTGTCTGTCTGTCTGTCTGTCTGTCTGTCTGTCTGTCTGTCTGTCTGTCTGTCTGTCTGTCTGTCTGTCTGTCTGTCTGTCTGTCTGTCTGTCTGTCTGTCTGTCTGTCTGTCTGTCTGTCTGTCTGTCTGTCTGTCTGTCTGTCTGTCTGTCTGTCTGTCTGTCTGTCTGTCTGTCTGTCTGTCTGTCTGTCTGTCTGTCTGTCTGTCTGTCTGTCTGTCTGTCTGTCTGTCTGTCTGTCTGTCTGTCTGTCTGTCTGTCTGTCTGTCTGTCTGTCTGTCTGTCTGTCTGTCTGTCTGTCTGTCTGTCTGTCTGTCTGTCTGTCTGTCTGTCTGTCTGTCTGTCTGTCTGTCTGTCTGTCTGTCTGTCTGTCTGTCTGTCTGTCTGTCTGTCTGTCTGTCTGTCTGTCTGTCTGTCTGTCTGTCTGTCTGTCTGTCTGTCTGTCTGTCTGTCTGTCTGTCTGTCTGTCTGTCTGTCTGTCTGTCTGTCTGTCTGTCTGTCTGTCTGTCTGTCTGTCTGTCTGTCTGTCTGTCTGTCTGTCTGTCTGTCTGTCTGTCTGTCTGTCTGTCTGTCTGTCTGTCTGTCTGTCTGTCTGTCTGTCTGTCTGTCTGTCTGTCTGTCTGTCTGTCTGTCTGTCTGTCTGTCTGTCTGTCTGTCTGTCTGTCTGTCTGTCTGTCTGTCTGTCTGTCTGTCTGTCTGTCTGTCTGTCTGTCTGTCTGTCTGTCTGTCTGTCTGTCTGTCTGTCTGTCTGTCTGTCTGTCTGTCTGTCTGTCTGTCTGTCTGTCTGTCTGTCTGTCTGTCTGTCTGTCTGTCTGTCTGTCTGTCTGTCTGTCTGTCTGTCTGTCTGTCTGTCTGTCTGTCTGTCTGTCTGTCTGTCTGTCTGTCTGTCTGTCTGTCTGTCTGTCTGTCTGTCTGTCTGTCTGTCTGTCTGTCTGTCTGTCTGTCTGTCTGTCTGTCTGTCTGTCTGTCTGTCTGTCTGTCTGTCTGTCTGTCTGTCTGTCTGTCTGTCTGTCTGTCTGTCTGTCTGTCTGTCTGTCTGTCTGTCTGTCTGTCTGTCTGTCTGTCTGTCTGTCTGTCTGTCTGTCTGTCTGTCTGTCTGAACTTTAATTCTTAAATTCTTAAGAAATCGCGGTCCATCGAGGATACTTTTTTAGCGAATTTCGGGGGTGAGTCCGCTAATGTATAGTATTACCTTTATTTTTGCTCTTTGAGCTCTGAACATATGATAATCATATGCCAATAATATACCAAAAACCTTTGAAGTATTCGCGTTTTAGATTCGTTAGACTCATTCGTTGGTGACAAAAAGTGGCATAAAGTGTTTATACAAGGTCATAATTTTCTAAGGGATTCGCGATTTTGTTTTTATGTAATAAAGCGTCTTTAGTGATGACAGTAAAGTTGGAAACAAATTTTACAAAGTTAAGGGGGGAGATACATATAGAACTGTAATTTTTTCAAGTTTTTCGTGAATTTTTTAACCAATAAGGAATTGTGCTGGAATTTCGTAACTTGGCTTGTTGATTACATTGTTCTTATATAATTTAATCTTTCAAAATGGCGGCCGTGGGAATTTTTTTGACAGGCTATATTAAAAAAAGTAGTCCAGCTGCGGATCGTCCACAGGTCGCTGTGTAGATCCGATTTTTTATGAAACTAAGTTTATTTTGTTAAAAAATAGAATTACATGGAATATCTCAAAAACTATGGTTGTGGCACTCTTTCAAAGTTAAAAATCTATTGTTTTCATAATTTTTTTTGTTGTTTTTGGCTATCAAAAAATACTTTGACGTACAAATTTCTACATTAAGTAGGTTCAGACAGTGGCCAATTTTATTACAAATATTTCTGTAAAAGCAGCATGATGATCGAGGTATTACTTTTTGAGATACACGATCCGCAGCTGAGGAAAACGTGGTTTCGAGAGAAACGCATTTAAAGTAATGAAATATACCTGCTGCACAAGGAAGATGGGTGCCGTCATCCTGTTATAAGTTCAAAAATATTTCGAATTTCTTCGTGAAATTTTCATGACACATTTTTCAAGAGTTAATCTAGGAATTAAAAAAAATTGAATTATTATTTTTCTATATGTATCTCCCCCCTTAAACCTTTTTGTCTTTATACGGTTTACCCCCTTGGGCATTAAATAATGTTAATATCGAAGTATTTATATCTAATACTTATAGGGTCTTCCCACAGAGCTTCATGAACCTTCAATCCGTTGAACGGATGGTCCGTTTTACCGTTTCGAAAATTTCCCATTTAGTCCGCCATCCAAATTTGACGGACTAAAACTGTGCAACTCGGAATTCTTCCTCTTTACTGTGAAAAATGGAACAATGACTGCGAGAACAAATAGAATCGATGGCGGGAAAAATTTAATAATGCATAAGCTAATTGTTTTTTGGCTATTAATAGTAAGTTAGGCTATCCCCCAGTCAGCATATCTGTCTGTCTGTCTGTCTGTCTGTCTGTCTGTCTGTCTGTCTGTCTGTCTGTCTGTCTGTCTGTCTGTCTGTCTGTCTGTCTGTCTGTCTGTCTGTCTGTCTGTCTGTCTGTCTGTCTGTCTGTCTGTCTGTCTGTCTATCTGTCTGTCTGTCTGTCTGTCTGTCTGTCTGTCTGTCTGTCTGTCTGTCTGTCTGTCTGTCTGTCTGTCTGTCTGTCTGTCTGTCTGTCTGTCTGTCTGTCTGTCTGTCTGTCTGTCTGTCTGTCTGTCTGTCTGTCTGTCTGTCTGTCTGTCTGTCTGTCTGTCTGTCTGTCTGTCTGTCTGTCTGTCTGTCTGTCTGTCTGTCTGTCTGTCTGTCTGTCTGTCTGTCTGTCTGTCTGTCTGTCTGTCTGTCTGTCTGTCTGTCTGTCTGTCTGTCTGTCTGTCTGTCTGTCTGTCTGTCTGTCTGTCTGTCTGTCTGTCTGTCTGTCTGTCTGTCTGTCTGTCTGTCTGTCTGTCTGTCTGTCTGTCTGTCTGTCTGTCTGTCTGTCTGTCTGTCTGTCTGTCTGTCTGTCTGTCTGTCTGTCTGTCTGTCTGTCTGTCTGTCTGTCTGTCTGTCTGTCTGTCTGTCTGTCTGTCTGTCTGTCTGTCTGTCTGTCTGTCTGTCTGTCTGTCTGTCTGTCTGTCTGTCTGTCTGTCTGTCTGTCTGTCTGTCTGTCTGTCTGTCTGTCTGTCTGTCTGTCTGTCTGTCTGTCTGTCTGTCTGTCTGTCTGTCTGTCTGTCTGTCTGTCTGTCTGTCTGTCTGTCTGTCTGTCTGTCTGTCTGTCTGTCTGTCTGTCTGTCTGTCTGTCTGTCTGTCTGTCTGTCTGTCTGTCTGTCTGTCTGTCTGTCTGTCTGTCTGTCTGTCTGTCTGTCTGTCTGTCTGTCGGTCTGTCTGGCTGTCTGTCTGTCTGTCTGTCTGTCTGTCTGTCTGTCTGTCTGTCTGTCTGTCTGTCTGTCTGTCTGTCTGTCTGAACTTTAATTCTTAAATTCTTAAGAAATCGCGGTCCATCGAGGATACTTTTTTAGCGAATTTCGGGGGTGAGTCCGCTAATGTATAGTATTACCTTTATTTTTGCTCTTTGAGCTCTGAACATATGATAATCATATGCCAATAATATACCAAAAACCTTTGAAGTATTCGCGTTTTAGATTCGTTAGACTCATTCGTTGGTGACAAAAAGTGGCATAAAGTGTTTATACAAGGTCATAATTTTCTAAGGGATTCGCGATTTTGTTTTTATGTAATAAAGCGTCTTTAGTGATGACAGTAAAGTTGGAAACAAATTTTACAAAGTTAAGGGGGGAGATACATATAGAACTGTAATTTTTTCAAGTTTTTCGTGAATTTTTTAACCAATAAGGAATTGTGCTGGAATTTCGTAACTTGGCTTGTTGATTACATTGTTCTTATATAATTTAATCTTTCAAAATGGCGGCCGTGGGAATTTTTTTGACAGGCTATATTAAAAAAAGTAGTCCAGCTGCGGATCGTCCACAGGTCGCTGTGTAGATCCGATTTTTTATGAAACTAAGTTTATTTTGTTAAAAAATAGAATTACATGGAATATCTCAAAAACTATGGTTGTGGCACTCTTTCAAAGTTAAAAATCTATTGTTTTCATAATTTTTTTTGTTGTTTTTGGCTATCAAAAAATACTTTGACGTACAAATTTCTACATTAAGTAGGTTCAGACAGTGGCCAATTTTATTACAAATATTTCTGTAAAAGCAGCATGATGATCGAGGTATTACTTTTTGAGATACACGATCCGCAGCTGAGGAAAACGTGGTTTCGAGAGAAACGCATTTAAAGTAATGAAATATACCTGCTGCACAAGGAAGATGGGTGCCGTCATCCTGTTATAAGTTCAAAAATATTTCGAATTTCTTCGTGAAATTTTCATGACACATTTTTCAAGAGTTAATCTAGGAATTAAAAAAAATTGAATTATTATTTTTCTATATGTATCTCCCCCCTTAAACCTTTTTGTCTTTATACGGTTTACCCCCTTGGGCATTAAATAATGTTAATATCGAAGTATTTATATCTAATACTTATAGGGTCTTCCCACAGAGCTTCATGAACCTTCAATCCGTTGAACGGATGGTCCGTTTTACCGTTTCGAAAATTTCCCATTTAGTCCGCCATCCAAATTTGACGGACTAAAACTGTGCAACTCGGAATTCTTCCTCTTTACTGTGAAAAATGGAACAATGACTGCGAGAACAAATAGAATCGATGGCGGGAAAAATTTAATAATGCATAAGCTAATTGTTTTTTGGCTATTAATAGTAAGTTAGGCTATCCCCCAGTCAGCATATCTGTCTGTCTGTCTGTCTGTCTGTCTGTCTGTCTGTCTGTCTGTCTGTCTGTCTGTCTGTCTGTCTGTCTGTCTGTCTGTCTGTCTGTCTGTCTGTCTGTCTGTCTGTCTGTCTGTCTGTCTGTCTGTCTGTCTGTCTGTCTGTCTGTCTGTCTGTCTGTCTGTCTGTCTGTCTGTCTGTCTGTCTGTCTGTCTGTCTGTCTGTCTGTCTGTCTGTCTGTCTGTCTGTCTGTCTGTCTGTCTGTCTGTCTGTCTGTCTGTCTGTCTGTCTGTCTGTCTGTCTGTCTGTCTGTCTGTCTGTCTGTCTGTCTGTCTGTCTGTCTGTCTGTCTGTCTGTCTGTCTGTCTGTCTGTCTGTCTGTCTGTCTGTCTGTCTGTCTGTCTGTCTGTCTGTCTGTCTGTCTGTCTGTCTGTCTGTCTGTCTGTCTGTCTGTCTGTCTGTCTGTCTGTCTGTCTGTCTGTCTGTCTGTCTGTCTGTCTGTCTGTCTGTCTGTCTGTCTGTCTGTCTGTCTGTCTGTCTGTCTGTCTGTCTGTCTGTCTGTCTGTCTGTCTGTCTGTCTGTCTGTCTGTCTGTCTGTCTGTCTGTCTGTCTGTCTGTCTGTCTGTCTGTCTGTCTGTCTGTCTGTCTGTCTGTCTGTCTGTCTGTCTGTCTGTCTGTCTGTCTGTCTGTCTGTCTGTCTGTCTGTCTGTCTGTCTGTCTGTCTGTCTGTCTGTCTGTCTGTCTGTCTGTCTGTCTGTCTGTCTGTCTGTCTGTCTGTCTGTCTGTCTGTCTGTCTGTCTGTCTGTCTGTCTGTCTGTCTGTCTGTCTGTCTGTCTGTCTGTCTGTCTGTCTGTCTGTCTGTCTGTCTGTCTGTCTGTCTGTCTGTCTGTCTGTCTGTCTGTCTGTCTGTCTGTCTGTCTGTCTGTCTGTCTGTCTGTCTGTCTGTCTGTCTGTCTGTCTGTCTGTCTGTCTGTCTGTCTGTCTGTCTGTCTGTCTGTCTGTCTGTCTGTCTGTCTGTCTGTCTGTCTGTCTGTCTGTCTGTCTGTCTGTCTGTCTGTCTGTCTGTCTGTCTGTCTGTCTGTCTGTCTGTCTGTCTGTCTGTCTGTCTGTCTGTCTGTCTGTCTGTCTGTCTGTCTGTCTGTCTGTCTGTCTGTCTGTCTGTCTGTCTGTCTGTCTGTCTGTCTGTCTGTCTGTCTGTCTGTCTGTCTGTCTGTCTGTCTGTCTGTCTGTCTGTCTGTCTGTCTGTCTGTCTGTCTGTCTGTCTGTCTGTCTGTCTGTCTGTCTGTCTGTCTGTCTGTCTGTCTGTCTGTCTGTCTGTCTGTCTGTCTGTCTGTCTGTCTGTCTGTCTGTCTGTCTGTCTGTCTGTCTGTCTGTCTGTCTGTCTGTCTGTCTGTCTGTCTGTCTGTCTGTCTGTCTGTCTGTCTGTCTGTCTGTCTGTCTGTCTGTCTGTCTGTCTGTCTGTCTGTCTGTCTGTCTGTCTGTCTGTCTGTCTGTCTGTCTGTCTGTCTGTCTGTCTGTCTGTCTGTCTGTCTGTCTGTCTGTCTGTCTGTCTGTCTGTCTGTCTGTCTGTCTGTCTGTCTGTCTGTCTGTCTGTCTGTCTGTCTGTCTGTCTGTCTGTCTGTCTGTCTGTCTGTCTGTCTGTCTGTCTGTCTGTCTGTCTGTCTGTCTGTCTGTCTGTCTGTCTGTCTGTCTGTCTGTCTGTCTGTCTGTCTGTCTGTCTGTCTGTCTGTCTGTCTGTCTGTCTGTCTGTCTGTCTGTCTGTATGTATGTCTGTCTGTCTGTCTGTCTGTCTGTCTGTCTGTCTGTCTGGCTGGCTGTCTGTCTGTCTGTCTGTCTGTCTGTCTGTCTGTCTGTCTGTCTGTCTGTCTGTCTGTCTGTCTGTCTGTCTGTCTGTCTGTCTGTCTGTCTGTCTGTCTGTCTGTCTGTCTGTCTGTCTGTCTGTCTGTCTGTCTGTCTGTCTGTCTGTCTGTCTGTCTGAACTTTGAAATTCAATTACAAGAGAACCATGGCCGACCGCCAAGTTCTTTTTGCACGTAAATTCTTAAGAAATCGCGGTCCATCGAGGATAATTTTTTAGCGAATTTCGGGGGTGAGTCCGCTAATGTATAGTATTACCTTTATTTTTGCTCTTTGAGCTCTGAACATATGATAATCATATGTCAATAATATACCAAAAACCTTTGAAGTATTCGCGTTTTAGATTCGTTAGACTCATTCGTTGGTGACAAAAAGTGGCATAAAGTGTTTATACAAGGTCATAATTTTCTAAGGGATTCGCGATTTTGTTTTTATGTAATAAAGCGTCTTTAGTGATGACAGTAAAGTTGGAAACAAATTTTACAAAGTTAAGGGGGGAGATACATATAGAACTGTAATTTTTTCAAGTTTTTCGTGAATTTTTTAACCAATAAGGAATTGTGCTGGAATTTCGTAACTTGGCTTGTTGATTACATTGTTCTTATATAATTTTATCTTTCAAAATGGCGGCCGTGGGAATTTTTTTGACAGGCTATATTAAAAAAAGTAGTCCAGCTGCGGATCGTCCACAGGTCGCTGTGTAGATCCGATTTTTTATGAAACTAAGTTTATTTTGTTAAAAAATAGAATTACATGGAATATCTCAAAAACTATGGTTGTGGCACTCTTTCAAAGTTAAAAATCTATTGTTTTCATAATTTTTTTTGTTGTTTTTGGCTATCAAAAAATACTTTGACGTACAAATTTCTACATTAAGTAGGTTCAGACAGTGGCCAATTTTATTACAAATATTTCTGTAAAAGCAGCATGATGATCGAGGTATTACTTTTTGAGATACACGCAGCTGAGGAAAACGTGGTTTCGAGAGAAACGCATTTAAAGTAATGAAATATACCTGCTGCACAAGGAAGATGGGTGCCGTCATCCTGTTATAAGTTCAAAAATATTTCGAATTTCTTCGTGAAATTTTCATGACACATTTTTCAAGAGTTAATCTAGGAATTAAAAAAAATTAAATTATTATTTTTCTATATGTATCTCCCCCCTTAAACCTTTTTGTCTTTATACGGTTGACCCCCTTGGGCATTAAATAATGTTAATATCGAAGTATTTATATCCAATACTTATAGGGTCTTCGCACAGAGCTTCATCAACCTTCAATCCGTTGAACGGATGGTCCGTTTTACCGTTTCGAAAATTTCCCATTTAGTCCGCCATCCAAATTTGACGGACTAAAACTGTGCAACTCGGAATTCTTCCTCTTTACTGTGAAAAATGGAACAATGACTGCGAGAACAAATAGAATCGATGGCGGGAAAAATTTAATAATGCATAAGCTAATTGTTTTTTGGCTATTTATAGTAAGTTAGGCTATCCCCCAGTCAGCATATCTGTCTGTCTGTCTGTCTGTCTGTCTGTCTGTCTGTCTGTCTGTCTGTCTGTCTGTCTGTCTGTCTGTCTGTCTGTCTGTCTGTCTGTCTGTCTGTCTGTCTGTCTGTCTGTCTGTCTGTCTGTCTGTCTGTCTGTCTGTCTGTCTGTCTGTCTGTCTGTCTGTCTGTCTGTCTGTCTGTCTGTCTGTCTGTCTGTCTGTCTGTCTGTCTGTCTGTCTGTCTGTCTGTCTGTCTGTCTGTCTGTCTGTCTGTCTGTCTGTCTGTCTGTCTGTCTGTCTGTCTGTCTGTCTGTCTGTCTGTCTGTCTGTCTGTCTGTCTGTCTGTCTGTCTGTCTGTCTGTCTGTCTGTCTGTCTGTCTGTCTGTCTGTCTGTCTGTCTGTCTGTCTGTCTGTCTGTCTGTCTGTCTGTCTGTCTGTCTGTCTGTCTGTCTGTCTGTCTGTCTGTCTGTCTGTCTGTCTGTCTGTCTGTCTGTCTGTCTGTCTGTCTGTCTGTCTGTCTGTCTGTCTGTCTGTCTGTCTGTCTGTCTGTCTGTCTGTCTGTCTGTCTGTCTGTCTGTCTGTCTGTCTGTCTGTCTGTCTGTCTGTCTGTCTGTCTGTCTGTCTGTCTGTCTGTCTGTCTGTCTGTCTGTCTGTCTGTCTGTCTGTCTGTCTGTCTGTCTGTCTGTCTGTCTGTCTGTCTGTCTGTCTGTCTGTCTGTCTGTCTGTCTGTCTGTCTGTCTGTCTGTCTGTCTGTCTGTCTGTCTGTCTGTCTGTCTGTCTGTCTGTCTGTCTGTCTGTCTGTCTGTCTGTCTGTCTGTCTGTCTGTCTGTCTGTCTGTCTGTCTGTCTGTCTGTCTGTCTGTCTGTCTGTCTGTCTGTCTGTCTGTCTGTCTGTCTGTCTGTCTGTCTGTCTGTCTGTCTGTCTGTCTGTCTGTCTGTCTGTCTGTCTGTCTGTCTGTCTGTCTGTCTGTCTGTCTGTCTGTCTGTCTGTCTGTCTGTCTGTCTGTCTGTCTGTCTGTCTGTCTGTCTGTCTGTCTGTCTGTCTGTCTGTCTGTCTGTCTGTCTGTCTGTCTGTCTGTCTGTCTGTCTGTCTGTCTGTCTGTCTGTCTGTCTGTCTGTCTGTCTGTCTGTCTGTCTGTCTGTCTGTCTGTCTGTCTGTCTGTCTGTCTGTCTGTCTGTCTGTCTGTCTGTCTGTCTGTCTGTCTGTCTGTCTGTCTGTCTGTCTGTCTGTCTGTCTGTCTGTCTGTCTGTCTGTCTGTCTGTCTGTCTGTCTGTCTGTCTGTCTGTCTGTCTGTCTGTCTGTCTGTCTGTCTGTCTGTCTGTCTGTCTGTCTGTCTGCCTGCCTGCCTGTCTGTCTGTCTGTCTGTCTGTCTGTCTGTCTGTCTGTCTGTCTGTCTGTCTGTCTGTCTGTCTGTCTGTCTGTCTGTCTGTCTGAACTTTGAAATTCAATTACAAGAGAACCATGGCCGACCGCCAAGTTCTTTTTGCACGTAAATTCTTAAGAAATCGCGGTCCATCGAGGATAATTTTTTAGCGAATTTCGAGTCCGCTAATGTATAGTATTACCTTTATTTTTGCTCTTTGAGCTCTGAACATATGATAATCATATGTCAATAATATACCAAAAACCTTTGAAGTATTCGCGTTTTAGATTCGTTAGACTCATTCGTTGGTGACAAAAAGTGGCATAAAGTGTTTATACAAGGTCATAATTTTCTAAGGGATTCGCGATTTTGTTTTTATGCAATAAAGCGTCTTTAGTGATGACAGTAAAGTTGGAAACAAATTTTACAAAGTTAAGGGGGGAGATACATATAGAACTGTAATTTTTTCAAGTTTTTCGTGAATTTTTTAACCAATAAGGAATTGTGCTGGAATTTCGTAACTTGGCTTGTTGATTACATTGTTCTTATATAATTTTATCTTTCAAAATGGCGGCCGTGGGAATTTTTTTGACAGGCTATATTAAAAAAAGTAGTCCAGCTGCGGATCGTCCACAGGTCGCTGTGTAGATCCGATTTTTTATGAAACTAAGTTTATTTTGTTAAAAAATAGAATTACATGGAATATCTCAAAAACTATGGTTGTGGCACTCTTTCAAAGTTAAAAATCTATTGTTTTCATAATTTTTTTTGTTGTTTTTGGCTATCAAAAAATACTTTGACGTAAAAATTTCTACATTAAGTAGGTTCAGACAGTGGCCAATTTTATTACAAATATTTCTGTAAAAGCAGCATGATGATCGAGGTATTACTTTTTGAGATACACGATCCGCAGCTGAGGAAAACGTGGTTTCGAGAGAAACGCATTTAAAGTAATGAAATATACCTGCTGCACAAGGAAGATGGGTGCCGTCATCCTGTTATAAGTTCAAAAATATTTCGAATTTCTTCGTGAAATTTTCATGACACATTTTTCAAGAGTTAATCTAGGAATTAAAAAAAATTAAATTATTATTTTTCTATATGTATCTCCCCCCTTAAACCTTTTTGTCTTTATACGGTTGACCCCCTTGGGCATTAAATAATGTTAATATCGAAGTATTTATATCCAATACTTATAGGGTCTTCGCACAGAGCTTCATCAACCTTCAATCCGTTGAACGGATGGTCCGTTTTACCGTTTCGAAAATTTCCCATTTAGTCCGCCATCCAAATTTGACGGACTAAAACTGTGCAACTCGGAATTCTTCCTCTTTACTGTGAAAAATGGAACAATGACTGCGAGAACAAATAGAATCGATGGCGGGAAAAATTTAATAATGCATAAGCTAATTGTTTTTTGGCTATTTATAGTAAGTTAGGCTATCCCCCAGTCAGCATATCTGTCTGTCTGTCTGTCTGTCTGTCTGTCTGTCTGTCTGTCTGTCTGTCTGTCTGTCTGTCTGTCTGTCTGTCTGTCTGTCTGTCTGTCTGTCTGTCTGTCTGTCTGTCTGTCTGTCTGTCTGTCTGTCTGTCTGTCTGTCTGTCTGTCTGTCTGTCTGTCTGTCTGTCTGTCTGTCTGTCTGTCTGTCTGTCTGTCTGTCTGTCTGTCTGTCTGTCTGTCTGTCTGTCTGTCTGTCTGTCTGTCTGTCTGTCTGTCTGTCTGTCTGTCTGTCTGTCTGTCTGTCTGTCTGTCTGTCTGTCTGTCTGTCTGTCTGTCTGTCTGTCTGTCTGTCTGTCTGTCTGTCTGTCTGTCTGTCTGTCTGTCTGTCTGTCTGTCTGTCTGTCTGTCTGTCTGTCTGTCTGTCTGTCTGTCTGTCTGTCTGTCTGTCTGTCTGTCTGTCTGTCTGTCTGTCTGTCTGTCTGTCTGTCTGTCTGTCTGTCTGTCTGTCTGTCTGTCTGTCTGTCTGTCTGTCTGTCCTGTCTGTCTGTCTGTCTGTCTGTCTGTCTGTCTGTCTGTCTGTCTGTCTGTCTGTCTGTCTGTCTGTCTGTCTGTCTGTCTGTCTGTCTGTCTGTCTGTCTGTCTGTCTGTCTGTCTGTCTGTCTGTCTGTCTGTCTGTCTGTCTGTCTGTCTGTCTGTCTGTCTGTCTGTCTGTCTGTCTGTCTGTCTGTCTGTCTGTCTGTCTGTCTGTCTGTCTGTCTGTCTGTCTGTCTGTCTGTCTGTCTGTCTGTCTGTCTGTCTGTCTGTCTGTCTGTCTGTCTGTCTGTCTGTCTGTCTGTCTGTCTGTCTGTCTGTCTGTCTGTCTGTCTGTCTGTCTGTCTGTCTGTCTGTCTGTCTGTCTGTCTGTCTGTCTGTCTGTCTGTCTGTCTGTCTGTCTGTCTGTCTGTCTGTCTGTCTGTCTGTCTGTCTGTCTGTCTGTCTGTCTGTCTGTCTGTCTGTCTGTCTGTCTGTCTGTCTGTCTGTCTGTCTGTCTGTCTGTCTGTCTGTCTGTCTGTCTGTCTGTCTGTCTGTCTGTCTGTCTGTCTGTCTGTCTGTCTGTCTGTCTGTCTGTCTGTCTGTCTGTCTGTCTGTCTGTCTGTCTGTCTGTCTGTCTGTCTGTCTGTCTGTCTGTCTGTCTGTCTGTCTGTCTGTCTGTCTGTCTGTCTGTCTGTCTGTCTGTCTGTCTGTCTGTCTGTCTGTCTGTCTGTCTGTCTGTCTGTCTGTCTGTCTGTCTGTCTGTCTGTCTGTCTGTCTGTCTGTCTGTCTGTCTGTCTGTCTGTCTGTCTGTCTGTCTGTCTGTCTGTCTGTCTGTCTGTCTGTCTGTCTGTCTGTCTGTCTGTCTGTCTGTCTGTCTGTCTGTCTGTCTTTGTGTCTGTCTGTCTGTCTGTCTGTCTGTCTGTCTGTCTGTCTGTCTGTCTGTCTGTCTGTCTGTCTGTCTGTCTGTCTGTTGATTTTGATCCGCCGTACCTTTTTAACGAATGGTCCGATTAATAAAATTTCTTCTACATTTCGAAAGGTATACACAAAAAAAACTGCATTTCACTTTTCAAAAATATCGGCGTGGCACCCCTTTGGTAACGGGGGCACCCGACTATAGCGTTCTCTCTTGTTTTAAGTATTTTTAAAGAATTTTTATAGATTTTCTAAGTTATTGGGTTGCATTTTGTGGATCAAATGCTTAGGTTTTATTTAAAAAAAAATATTTTTCATTTGTAGCAAAAGTAAGAGCTTTATTTAATTTCCACCATGGAAGAAGATAAAAAATTACTACAAATTCTGCAAACAAAGCCAAAATGTTTCCAAGTTAATTATTAATCTTAAGATTCGAACTTTTCATCAAATACGTATGTAGGGGAGAGTGGGGCAATTTCGTCACTGGGGCAATTATGTCACCTCCAATATCTCGGAATTCATAAGTCGTAAAAATATATAATTTTTTTGTTTTAGTCCTTCAAGACGGCATGACACAACCAATGCATTTTTTTGGAAGAGAAGGTCAAGATAATTAAGCTATAATATTAAATGTGTTTTAATAGTTCAAATGCTACAATTAATTTTCGACGGAATTTATTTGTGTATGCCACAATTGAAAAGGGATAGGACACAGTTTTTATTATATAATACACAATGGAATAATGTGCATTTCTGTTTTAGTGATTTTTAACTTCGCGCCTAATTTCGGCAGAAAAATAACACTGTGCAGTATTTTTAGTGCTTTTTAAATTTACCTAGATGGATGCTATATTATTGGATTCGTTACGAATTTCCCGACACAAGGATTCTTAGCAAAAGGACCTCAAAGTTCGAAAAATTCTGAAATTGGACAACTTTCCAGAGCCGCCGTACCTTTTTAACGAATGGTCCGATTAATAAAATTTCTTCTACATTTCGAAAGGTATACACAAAAAAAACTGCATTTTACTTTTCCAAAATATCGGCGTGGCACCCCTTTGGTAACGGAGGCACCCGACTATAGCGTCCTCTCGTGTTTTAAGTATTTTTAAAGAATTTTTATAGATTTTCTAAGTTATTGGGTTGCATTTTGTGGATCAAATGCTTAGGTTTTATTTAAAAAAAAATATTTTTCATTTGTAGCAAAAGTAAGAGCTTTATTTAATTTCCACCATGGAAGAAGATAAAAAATTACTACAAATTCTGCAAACAAAGCCAAAATGTTTCCAAGTTAATTATTAATCTTAGGATTCGAACTTTTCATCAAATACGTATGTAGGGGAGAGTGGGGCAATTTCGTCACTGGGGCAATTATGTCACCTCCAATATCTCGGAATTCATAAGTCCTAAAAATATATAATTTTTTTGTTTTAGTCCTTCAAGACGGCATGACACAACCAATGCATTTTTTTGGAAGAGAAGGTCAAGATAATTAAGCTATAATATTAAATGTGTTTTAATAGTTCAAATGCTACAATTAATTTTCGACGGAATTTATTTGTGTATGCCACAATTGAAAAGGGATAAGACACAGTTTTTATTATATAATACACAATGGAATAATGTGCATTTCTGTTTTAGTGATTTTTAACTTCGCGCCTAATTTCGGCAGAAAAATAACACTGTGCAGTATTTTTAGTGCTTTTTAAATTTACCTAGATGGATGCTATATTATTGGATTCGTTACGAATTTCCCGACACAAGGATTCTTAGCAAAAGGACCTCAAAGTTCGAAAAATTCTGAAATTGGACAACTTTCCAGAGCCGCCGTACCTTTTTAACGAATGGTCCGATTAATAAAATTTCTTCTACATTTCGAAAGGTATACACAAAAAAAACTGCATTTTACTTTTCCAAAATATCGGCGTGGCACCCCTTTGGTAACGGAGGCACCCGACTATAGCGTCCTCTCGTGTTTTAAGTATTTTTAAAGAATTTTTATAGATTTTCTAAGTTATTGGGTTGCATTTTGTGGATCAAATGCTTAGGTTTTATTTAAAAAAAAATATTTTTCATTTGTAGCAAAAGTAAGAGCTTTATTTAATTTCCACCATGGAAGAAGATAAAAAATTACTACAAATTCTGCAAACAAAGCCAAAATGTTTCCAAGTTAATTATTAATCTTAGGATTCGAACTTTTCATCAAATACGTATGTAGGGGAGAGTGGGGCAATTTCGTCACTGGGGCAATTATGTCACCTCCAATATCTCGGAATTCATAAGTCCTAAAAATATATAATTTTTTTGTTTTAGTCCTTCAAGACGGCATGACACAACCAATGCATTTTTTTGGAAGAGAAGGTCAAGATAATTAAGCTATAATATTAAATGTGTTTTAATAGTTCAAATGCTACAATTAATTTTCGACGGAATTTATTTGTGTATGCCACAATTGAAAAGGGATAAGACACAGTTTTTATTATATAATACACAATGGAATAATTTGCATTTCTGTTTTAGTGATTTTTAACTTCGCGCCTAATTTCGGCAGAAAAATAACACTGTGCAGTATTTTTAGTGCTTTTTAAATTTACCTAGATGGATGCTATATTATTGGATTCGTTACGAATTTCCCGACACAAGGATTCTTAGCAAAAGGACCTCAAAGTTCGAAAAATTCTGAAATTGGACAACTTTCCAGAGCTCTCAGAGACAAAGGGATGCATTGTTTGATTCGTTGTTAAAGTTTTTTAAAAGATACACTCTTTATCTTTTAAACCCCATACTTAGATTAATTTTAGGATTTTCATTAAGGGAGAAACAAATTTTAGTGTTGCCGCCCTGTGTTTTTAAAGGTTTGTTATTGTAATTTATCTTCTCCTGGTAATATTGTATTGATTATAATTGTACTAACAGACTAATTGGATAAGAAAAGTGACAACTAAAAAACTTTAAAAAACACAGGGCGGCAACACTACTACTCTTTTTACCGCAGCTGTAAGTTTTTTAGTTTTTTGACTATGTTTTTTTTTAAATTTATTTCTTTGCCTCTGAGAGCACTGGAAAGTAGGCCAATTTCACCATTTTTCGAACTTTGAGGTCCTTTTGCTAAGAATCCTTGCGTCGGGGAACTTTTTGGAAAACGCAGTTTAACTTGGAAATTCGTAACGAATCCAAAAATATAGCGTCCATCGAGGTAAATTTTTGATGCTGCAAAGTGTAATTATTTCTAAAAAAGTACTGTGTGGGGAAATTTCGCCACCCTATGCTTAGGGTAAATTCGAACCTATTTTAAATACACATTGTTGTATTTGACGAGCTGGCTAACGAACAGACTACCAGCAACAGCAACAAATATAGGACGTCAACAAAAATAGTACGCTTGATGAGTGTAGCATATTTACAGGCGTTAAACTCCCTACATTTTTCAGGTGACGAAATTGCCCCAGTGGTGTGGCGATTTTACCCCCCTATGTGGCGAGATTGCCCCAGTATATTGGTTTTACTTTTAAATTTTTTATAAGTCACCAAGGCAATTAAAAAAAAGGGAATGTCACATTTTAAAGTTTGGTGCTAACCGCATTCAACAATAAAAATAGAAATATGATATCGTGTCTCAAGATGGACAAAAAATAGTTTTGAAAAAATGCTGTCGAGATTGCCCCACTCTCCGCTACATGAGCAGATAGTTCTCAGAACAATTCGTAAAAAATTCATGAAAATTAAACGCACAGTTTTTGAAAAAATTGTTTTACAGTGTGAGGATTATATGGTCAAATAACATAAAAAGTAACATGCCCCTTCGTTCTCTGTCTGCGCAGCAGACTTCGTTTCCTCTCGTTTTGGTTTTTTGTTGAGCCCTTTACGTTGAGCTGTTCGTGGCTGGCCTGTTTAGGGCCTCTCGTTCCTTATGCGTTCTTTTTCCGCAGTAAGACTGCATACAGCTGTCCAGTTATCCTGACTCTCCAGCATTCTAGGTACAAGTCCCTCCACTGTGATCGAAGTCCCCATGATTTGTTCAGCTCTTAGGCGTTCTTCTCCGAACCTCACACAAGTGGTTAGTGCGTGTTCGGCATTTTCCACTGTTCCGATGCCGAGTTGAAGGCGTTTATGATGTCCAGAGTTGCCACCAAACAGTATTGTTTGTTTCCTCCCCGCCACCTTTTGAAGGCAAAATGCCTGCCTAGCTAGGCGGTCCACGGCCTCCAGTGCATCTAGGGTTAAGCGAGCCTTTCTAAAGCCATACTGACTTTCTGAGAGCCCTCCGGCAGCCTCTATTGCCTAAATATACTATATTTTTATACTATACTTCTATACTTTTTCTGGCTTTGGTATAAGCACCAGCTTTTGCTGTTTTTACCGTTCTGGGAAGCAGGCTTGTGCCAGGCACTTACTGTATGCACTGGCAAAGGTGCTCAGGTACATGCTGATGACCAGCTTGAGTGCCCGGTTTGGGTTCCATCTGGCCCTGGTTCCTTGTTGTTTGGTACCATCTGGGCTATGTTGTCCAGCTCCTGTAGGGTCACCTCTGGGAACTTTGGGCCCATTTTATACCCGTAAAGTAAAAGTAAAAGTGCATACTGTATTCGTGCAAAAGTATGTAACTGGGAGAAGGAAGCGTTTCCGACCCTATAAAGTATATATATTCTTGATCAGGGTCACTAGCCGAGTCAATATAGCCATGTCCGTCTGTCTGTCCGTCTGTCTGTCTGTCCGTCTGTCTGTCTGTCCGTCTGTATGTCTGTCCGAATGAACGCTGAGTTCTCGGAAACTACAAAAACTAGAAGGTTGAGATTTCCCACACATATTCTTTGGCTTCCTACGCAGCGCAAGTTCATTTCAGCCACAATCGCCACTTACCAATTTAAAAATTTGACTGGCGCCCACACCTTTAAAGATTTTCGAGAAGTATAAAAGCAGTTTTGTTGTGCATATTCATAACTATCGAAATGTAGGAGACATTTTCGATTTAGCGTCGCTTGTGAGCGGTTGTGTTTCCTTTTGTGCTCTGAGTTATTTGTGTTTTTCAGTGCTTTTTGCGAGTGTCTTGTGATTGTTTATAAAGAAAGCATAGCCTAACAATTGTGTTAGTGTTTTTAACTAAATCTCCCAATTAACGGGCGCATTGTTTTAGTTATTTTAACATTTTTATTTGGATTTGTTTGAATCGCTTGTCTTTGTTAGTGTAAATTACACGTTCTAAACTTGCTAAAACTCTTGTTATCTCTCTCCCACTTTCACTCTCTCTGAAAATGCTGTACTTCTGATTTCTCTCTCTCTTGCTTGCTTTACATTTGTAACTGTTCGTGTGTATAGTTGTTGGTGCCCCACAAGCCACGCTCAGTCGATAGAAGTTTTTTCTCTCGCGCTCTCTGGTTTCTAATTAAACTCGTGATCTCGCGCTCTTATACCTTTCGTTGTTTTGTGTCTTTGCGGTTTTTCGAATTGATCCCAGTGTCAAATTTACTTGAGGTATTTTTCATTATTTTCATATTTATTCCCTTGCAGAGGGTATTATAATTTCAGTCAGATGTTTGCAACGCAGTGAAGGATATGTTTCCGACCACAAAAAGTATATATATTCTTGATCAGCACTAATAGCCGAGTAGAGGTGCAGAAACATCGATGACAAGACATCGATGATTTTCGATTTTTTTTTTAGCAACATCGTTGTTTTCCAAAATAGTTTTATAATTTAAAATATACTTAAAAAATCTCAATAAAAATTGTATTAAAAATAAAAAACATGTAAGCTGTGTAATTTCAGTATATAATATTAATTAGTATATTTAGTGCAATCTGGTATTAATCGATTTAGTTTTTAAGGAAATTGTAAATAATGTTGGACGGGCACACTATCCAAGAGACGCCGATCGAGAAGATCAAAAACGTGCCAAAATAAAATATATTTAAAAATTCAAAAACCTACAAGTTTACAAATCAGGTGTGGGGTTTGCCCAAGTGTTACGCGATGTTACCATACAGCGATGTTATTAAGATGTCCAAAGACGAGCTGCTGAAACTCCTTTCCAAGCTGAACGTAACGTTCGGGGCCGATGCAACAATTTACCAACTCCGTGCGGCGTTGAACCGTGCATGGAATCTAGGGGCTATCATCGAGGACAATGAGAATGCAGAGATCGAGAGTCATGATGAGGAGCAGGATTCCCCGAACATACCGAAGCTTGCAAACCACATGCTAATGCTGATAGGGGGTGAAGAATTGCAAATGGCCGACGCTGTGACGCCGTTCTCGGAACCTTCTGGAAGTTGGCAGCAAACAGTTATAAACAAACAGTTAAACATTCGTGCAATTGCTCAGGAAACATTGGAAATAAATCAGATGATGCAACTGTACACCGCCAGAAAGAAGCTAGCCGAACTGAAATTGAAAGTCGCCGAATTGGAAGGCATGACTACACCGAAAGCTTCCGTACATTAAGGCGATCTAAGGGATGTTGAGGCCATGATCCCGGAGTTCTCTGGAGATGACAACTTGTCAGTGCAAGTTTGGATCGGTGAATTGGAAAAAACCGACGAAGTCCATAAACTAAGCGTTACACAATGCCTATTTATTGGCACCCGTCTTCTCCGAGGATCAGCTAGGCAATACATGCTGTACGAAAAGGTGTCTTCCTGGCCAGAAATGAGCGCCATGCTTACTCAAGTTTTCGGAAACAGAATGTCAAACCAGGAAATTGCGAAACAACTGCAAGAACGCACAATTGGGAAGTCCGAGACCTTGATGCTGTATTTCATCACGATACGCAATATTGCACAGCAAGGGAACTTTGATGAAGTAGACTTCGTAAAGTACATTACTATTGTATCACGTTGGATGAACTACGCCAAAAGCTAATGCGATTCCAGTCTGTACGTCCGGAGCCCAATCGTAAATCCATCACCATGATCCCTCGCCCAGGAGCCGTAATTCCGAAGGATATTAGATGCTACAACTGCCGACAAATGGGGCACACCGCCAAGGACTGCAAGAAGCCGAAAAGACCGGGCAACGGATGCTTCATCTGTTTTGAAGTGGGCCATACGCACCGCCAGTGTTCCAAGCGCACCGTGGGCTTCACCTTGCCAGAAGCTGAAGAAACCATGGATGACAAGCCGTTTATTCAGTTAGTAAGTTTAAGATTAAGTTGTTTAGCAGGATGCACTGATATTAAAGATGTTTTCGCTTTATTAGATACCGGAAGCCCAATAAGCTTTTTGGGAAAGTCATACTACCCATATTTAAATGATGATTATCAGCTAAAGAAAAGCCCCAAAAAGTATTATGATTTAGAAGTCTACATTATTCCCGATCTCATCCTACCTACAGTGCTCCTTCTTGACAGAGACGCCCTTAAGTTACTCAATATAAAACTTGTTGTGAAAAGAAATCATGAAATGAAATCAATAAACAATCGTATTGCTTTCGTTAATGAATCATTCTCTGCATTTTTGCTAGGCGATATAAACAATAGATTAATTTTAGATAAAACGTAACCTTTTAAATCAAGTACTGATTCTGTAAACCCGAATGCTCCCTTGATTCCTGATAATTCCCTCGCTGATTGGCTCTTTGATATGAAAAGCATTTGTGGAGCTATGTCGAGTGACTTTGATAACGTAAATATAGGCCTTGATTTTGGTGTTTCTTCGGCTGAGACATGTAGTGGTATCATTAAGCATTACTTAGATAATATACCTAATACGTACGGGTCGCCTAAATGTTTAATGAGCATACGATTAACAGATTCTACAACGTTTCATAGTGCACCAAGAAGATTATCATACTTATATTGCTAGCTAGCAATATTATTAGACCTAGTCAATCCCCTTATGCATCTCCCATCGTCCTTGTCAAGAAAAAGAATGGAGAAATCCGCATGTGCTTTGATTACCGAGCGTTAAATAAATTAACAGTTAGAGATAACTTTCCGTCCCCATTGATTGAAGATTGCTTAGAATATCTCGAAGGCAAAAAGGTTTTTTCAGTTGTAGATTTAAAGAGTGGATTCCACCAAATAGGTATGGTCCCCGAGTCCGTGAAATACTCTGCATTCATAACACCCGACGGGCACTATGAGTATTTGCGTATGCCATTCGGCCTAAAAAATGCACCTGCCGTGTTTCAGCGATTCATTTCCAACGTACTTCATGAAATGATACGTAATCGTCAGGTTTATGTCTATATGGATGATATCATCCTAGCGACTTGTACAGTAGAAGAACACCTTGTTTTGCTTTCCAAATTACTAGACCGTCTAAATAAAAACCGTCTTGAAATAAATTGCAAGAAAAGTGTATTTCTAAAAAAACTCATTGATTATTTAGGATACAATGTCTATATGAATGGTATTCTTACGAACGAGACACACCTAAAAGCCATTCGTGAATACCCTGAACCTCTGAATTGTAAATCTCTACATTCTTGTTTAGGCCTTTTCTCATACTTCCGTAAGTTTGTTCCGTCATTTTCACGTATTGCTAAGCCACTGTCCGATCTGCTAAAAAATGGTTGTCCGTTCCCGATGGGAAAACTTGAAGAGAAGAAGAAGAAGAGAAGAACATCTGTTGGTTACTATCGATGCTTTTACCAAGTTCGTGAAATTGTACCCGGTTAATTCTACAAGTACCAAATAAGTTAATTGCAGTCTTTCGAAATACTTTGAGTATTATAGCCGACCGCGACGAATTATTTCAGATCGTGGTACCTGTTTTACTTCATTTGAGTGTTCTAGTTTCCTAAGTGATCGAATTATAGAACACGTTAAAGTTGCTACCGCTGCCCCTCAAGCGAATGGTCAGGTAGAACGCATAAACCGAGTGTTAGCCCCGATGTTAGGAAAACTATCTGAGCCGTTGAACCAATCCGATTGGTACAAGATGGTCAACCGAGTTGAATTCCGTTCAAATTTCCGTTCAGAAGAGTAAGACTCCTAGTATTTTGCTTTTTGGTAGTAACCAGCGAGGACCCGTTGTAGACGAATTATCCGAGTATATTGAGGAGAAGTTTAGCCTTTTCAACCCGTGTGACATTACCTCTGAAAGGATAAAAGCTAGTGAGAATATTAAACGGTCACAAGAACCAAATGAGTTTCGATATGCTTTGAAACAAATGGCACCCATCCGTTATAAGGTTGATGATTTTGTAGCTATCCGAAATGTTGACGTTACTCCAGGATCTTGTAAGAAATTCTCGCCGAAATACCGTGGTCCTTATAAAATCAACCGTGTGTTCCCGAATGATAGATACGAAGTGACCGACATAGGGCATAGGGCATTCTTGAATCCGCCAGACTTAAACCTTGGGTGCAATCGTGTACAAAAATCGTTTATCTGTGTAGTTGATTATGTAATTAGTAAATATGTAAGATCGAGGTCGATCTAGAGTCAGGATTGGCCGAATGTAAGCTGTGTAATTTCAGTATATAATATTAATTAGTATATTTAGTGCAATCTAGTATTAATCGATTTAGTTTCCAAGAGACGCCGATCGAGAAGATCAAAAACGTGCCAAAATAAAATATATTTAAAAATTCAAAAACCTACAAGTTTATTCATTTATAAAATAAAAAATTAAATTAAAAATAAAAAACAAACTTAAAAATTAAATGAGATCATAATTCTTATTAATGAACATAAGTTGGTCTACGATGTTACTCTTTAAACGGGTACGGCGATCGGAAATTATTTGACCCGCCGTGCTAAAAGCTCGTTCGGACTCGCAGGACGTGGCAGGAATACACAAAATTTTTTTTGCAAGCTCCTGGTGAGGCTCCATGATCTTTGAACATTGCTGGAATAAGAATAATTTATTTTAAAATAATCGCAATAGGCAATTTATATATTTACCATACAAAAATTTAAGGGATCACGTGTTTCGGGCTCATTTGTGCTTTCTAAATGCTGTCTGAGCAATATGATTGCATCAGAACGAGTCGTAGTGGTTCTTGCGTTTAGTTTTAATTGAAGCGTTGTGAAATAGCTCGAAGAATCAGTTGGATTGGGTGGTGTAGGAGACGCTGCTTAGGAATGTTCTTGAGCCAATTTGTTTAAAACATTTAGAAGGTCGTCTGCTAAGGCGCGACATGCTTGTTCAGCGTTACTTGTTTTTTGAAACCCTTGCTTTTTAAATCTTGCGCCTATCAGTGTGGCAATCCTTGGAACGGTGCGTGTCTCATAGTGCCCAAAGCGATCTATGAAGCGATCACTCAAAGTGTCGAACGCTAGAATCGCTTCTGGGGTTTTAAAGCTATTTTTGTAAGACAATACTTGTACTTGGATTTTCGCACACCATAGGAATAACGAGAGACATTGTAGGGTACTTTCCGCCGGATATTAACTTTGTCGCTTTTTCAAACGGATGAAGTAACACACAAAGTTCTTCCAATATATTGACCTCGTCCGCTGAGAAAGGAGCAGGAGCCTTTGCAGTCCTTAGTAATGCTATGAGAGTGCCTCGTTGGTCTGTAAAATTCGTTTGATCATTTGGAAGGCACTGTTCCATCTTGTTGGTACCTCCTGAATTAATCCGAGGGGGTCTGCCACTATCTGAGCGTCCTTAAATTTTGCCATTGCAGTCGAGCTGCGCTTAATGAATGCGACAATAGCCTTGCACTTGGTTAAAATAGGTCGAATTATCTCCATTTTCAAAATTTCTTGAACCAGCAAGTTAATAGTATGTGCAAAGCATGAAAAATGTTTAATTTCCAGATGCTCGCACGCCTTTTTCATAGTTGCGTCGTTATCGGTAACAATAGTTACAACTTTATGAAGAAGACCCCACTCGTTTAGGACCTGTCGAAGAGTATCAGCAACATTCACTGCCGAGTGATTAGTGGGCGTTAAAAAATCGACAAGGCCGCAGACACTAACTTGAACTTCTTGTTCACAAAATGACACGTTACTGTTATATAAGTTAACTAAAGTCAACCGGACAGAGTCGATGACCGACTGTCCGAATAACATGCACCGGCCAAATCGCTGACACAGCATTTGACCGGATGCTCATGCATAGCCGGCAAACACAGCACTTTTGCGTGGCCGCTATGAGTTAGCTTCTGTTAGCTTTAAGTTGAGAATTTGTATTCAGTACTGTTTCATGTCTTAAATAAAGAGCACGCTGCTCGTTGACTTTACTCCGGCATCGCCGTCAAACTTATTTACATTCGTCCACTGAGCTTAAGGCCAGGGGCATAGGGGGACAGTCATCCCCTCACCATAATCTTCAGTTGACTCATCGGTGGCCATAGTTGCCCAGCAGCCGACCCCCAACTACTCGGAAGAGAGTTACGCAGCGGCTGCCCCCATCCAGTGTATCAGCGATTAAAGTTGCCAGCAGCCAACCCCCAACTACTCGGAAGAGAGTTACACAGCGGCTGCCCTCATCCAGTGCATCCGCGATTATAGTTGCCAGCAGCCAGCTCCCAACCACTTGGACGACAGCCACGCAGTGGTTACTCTCCGTCCAGCACATCAGCGATCATAGTTGTCTAGCAGACAGCCATAACCCTGCCTACGACAAGCACCCTGCCGGTGCCCTTACTTACAACAAGCACCCCGCCGGTGCCCCCGTCTACCACTGGCCCGTCCAGGAGCGGCACCGCCGCAGGGCCAGTCACCGAAGATATTAATTGGCGCTCAACGTAAATTAATTTTGGAATAAATTTGAGGGAACACACACACAGAAAAAAAAAACATGTAAGTGAGCCCCTTATTTAAATATTTTCTAATCTGCACAAGGTTATAAAACAGTTAAAAAAAAATATATATATTTTTCTAAAAAAGGAAAAAACTTATTTTAAATTAAAAAAAAATTTTTAATTTGTTTAATTAAAAAGAACAATAACTTTTTACTTATAAAAACTAATTCTGCAACTCCATGTGAAAAATCGATGCCTTAATAAATAATAAATAAAAGAGTTACAACGGACTCAGAATTTTGGAATCAGAATTTGGTTGACGATTTAGGTATTGCAGATAAATTTTTCCCAACAAGAGTTATACAACGCATCGCTCTTATTTACGCTATATCCCAAATAATTCATATCAATTTATTATTAGTAGCTAGCTTTGAATTTAGTGAACGGAACCACCCGTTCGCCGTCTTAAAGAAATATGACCCCGCATTCCTCGTCGTCTTTTTGTCTTTGTTGTTCTTTTGTTTAATTGCTTACGTTCGCATATCGTTAGGGTATTTAAGCCCATGAGTGCACAATTTCGTCAGTATAGAAACGCTGACCAGTACCCGAGCGATTCAGATTCCGATAACGAAGAATTCCTTCGGGCTTCAACTCCGGTAAACGCGGGAATAGACCCCCCAGCAGGTAGTGGGATGGATCCCGAGCAACTTAGGCTGGTTGTGCAGGCGGCCATTGACAACGCGTTGACAGAGCAGGCCGCCTTAAATCGACAAAGGGAGGAACAACTAAGGTTAACTATCAATACACTGGCCAGCGAGGTGGCAGAGTTACGCGTGGCACCCGCCGCAGCCCAAGCACCGGCGCCGGCCCCAGAAATTAGGGTATACGCGGCCATACAAATCAGGGATGACGTTCAGTGTAGCGAGCCCCTCGACGCAGTCAAATGCCTACCCGAATTCGCGGGGGCACAAGAAGCGTATGTTTCTTGGAGACAGGCGGCCACGGCCGCATATCACATATTCAGACGATATGATGGTAGTTCGCGCCACTATCAGGCGGTAATTATTATTAGAAGCAAAATTAGGGGACCTGCCGACGCAGTACTATCCTCATTTGGAACTGTGTTAAATTTCGACGCGATCGTAAGTCGTCTTGATTTTACTTACAGCGACAAAAGACCGATGCACGTCATCGAACAAGAGCTAGGCACCCTCAGGCAGGGTAGCCTAACCCTATTACAATACTACGATGAGGTTGAGAAAAAGCTGACCTTATTGACCAACAAGGTTAACATGTCCTACGAACAAAGTATGGCGAAAATTCTATGTGAAAAATTCCGTGATGACGCGCTAAGGGTTTTTATTTCGGGCCTAAAACGCAGTCCCACTTTTCTCGGCAAAGCCGAAGGATATGCCATCGGCCCTAGCCCTGGCACAAGAGGTGGAATCAAACCACGAGAGATATCAGTTCGCGACTACGTTCGCAAGAAGCCAAGAGGAGCGAAAATCAAGTCCAAAGACTCAAAGTCGTCAACAGGACAAGACACCCGCACAGGCGGAGCCACAAAATAGTGCCGGCAAAAACCCGCACTATAGCAAAACGTTTAAAGCACAGGTTCATAATGAGCCGCGCAACAACAAGTTTCAAAATACGCAGGAGCCCATGGATGTAGATCCATCTGTCTCCAAGGTAATCCACCCTGTTCAAGTCCCTACTTATCAGAACAGAAGACCCGCAACTTCCGATCGCACGGGTAACCCAAAGAAACAACAGAGGGTTAATCATGTCGTTCAGAACGACGAACAAGTCGTAAAATCCTATGCCGATGCTGCCTCTGTCGCAGCTGCGGGAATAATCGATGACTCAATTTACGAGTACGACTCAGACACAATAAATTTTTTAGGGGAAAATCCCTGCTACCCGTCATCGGACGCAGAGTAGCGGGGGTGAACATGCAGTTCCTCATTGACACGGGCGCGTCCAAAAATTTCATCCGACCACATAAAGGGTTGAAAGGCGTTCGCCCGGTAGAATCAAAATTCTCAGTTCATTCCATTCACGGCAAGACCAAAATCACAGAGAAATACTGTGTGGCACTGTTTAACACGAATGCCACATTTTTTATTTTACGGGATTTAGAAACATTTGACGGGATAATAGGCCTCGACCTGTTAAAACAGGCAGGGGTATCACTATGCTTGGCGTCGGGTCAACTTAAATGGGGCACAGAGGTGGAACAGATTTCATTCCACACCTGCCCAGACGTCAACTTTACTAAGGTGGACTGCTCAGAGGCACCTCCTTTAGTAAAGGCAGCGTTCCAGAAAATGCTAAAGGACAGAAAAAAGTCCTTCGCTGACCCTAATGAAGCCCTGCCATATAATACGTCGGTAATAGCTACCATCAGGACTCTCGATGAAGAGCCCATTTACACCAAATTGTACCCTTACCCCATGGGGGCGGCGGATTTCGTCAACAAAGAGATAGACGATCTGCTTAAAAACGGCATAATCCAAAAATCGGTCTCCCCCTATAATAACCCAATATGGGTTGTGGATAAAAAGGGAATCGATGAGGATGGGAACAAAAAAATGCGGTTAGTGTTGGACTTTCGCAAACTAAACGAAAGAACAATACCTGATCGTTATCCCATGCCGAACATTTCAATGATATTAGGAAACTTGGGAAAAGCCAAGTATTTCTCAACGCTGGACTTAAAGTCCGGCTACCACCAAATTACTCTCGCGGAAAAAGACCGTGAGAAAACTGCCTTCTCGGTGAATGGGGGGAAATATGAATTCCGCAGACTACCGTTTGGCCTCAAAAATGCAGGCAGCATTTTTCAGAGGACCATCGACGACATCCTACGGGAGCAGATCGGCAAGTTCTGCTATGTTTACGTTGACGACGTAATCATTTTTTCGGAGGATGAGAACGCTCACATAAGGCACGTGGATTGGGTTCTTAAGAGCCTGCACGATGCGAACATGAGAGTATCGGGAGAAAAGTCCAGCTTTTTTAAGAAAAGTGTGAGCTTCCTTGGGTTTATAGTCACCTGTAACGGTGCTACAACAGACCCAGAAAAGGTAAAGGCCATAAAAGAATTTCCGGAACCCAAAAATATTTTTGAGGTACGATCATTTCTAGGCTTAGCCAGTTATTATCGATGTTTTATTAAGGACTTCGCAGCAATAGCAAGGCCTATATCGGACATCTTGAAGGGGGAAAACGGAACAGCTAGTAGACACAGGTCACGAAACATTCCGGTTCAGTTCTGTGAGGCGCAACAACAAGCGTTCCAGAAACTACGAAATATCTTGGCATCCGACAACGTGATGCTAAGGTACCCCGACTACAAAAAGGCATTTGATCTAACGACAGATGCCTCGGCCTATGGCATTGGGGCAGTATTGTCCCAAGAGGGACGCCCAATAACAATGATCTCAAGGACATTGAAAGATAGGGAAGTTAACTACGCCACAAACGAGAGGGAACTCTTAGCCATAATTTGGGCACTGGCCAAGCTGCGTCACTACTTATATGCAGTCAAAGATATAAACATCTTTACTGATCATCAACCATTGACCTTCGCGGTGGCAGAATCTAATCCAAATGCGAAAATCAAACGGTGGAAAGCTCGCATCGACGAGTCCGGCGCTAAAATCTTCTATAAGCCCGGCAAGGATAACCTCGTCGCAGATGCCCTCTCCAGACAGCAACTTAACGTTGTGGAGCAGGAAGAAGCTTATTCGTGTGCGGCCACTATTCACAGTGAAATGTCACTTACGCACACCATTGAAACTACGGATAAGCCGTTAAACTGCTTTCAAAACCAGATAACTCTGGAGGAAGCACGCTTTTCCTCTAAACGCAGCTTCGTTCTTTTCGGAAACAAGAGACGACATAGCATTGACTTCACATGCAAGGAGTCGATGCTTGAGGAGCTTGCAGACGCAATTGTCCCAAAAGGCGTAAACGCCATTCACTGCAATCTTCACACGCTGGCGATGATTCAGGACGTATTGGTCCGGCAATTCCCAGCCACCAAGTTCTGGCATTGCAAGAACCGTGTTACGGATATTTTTGCAGTCGATGAAAGACGGGAAATCCTCACAGCCGAGCATAATAGAGCTCACAGGTCAGCGCAGGAAAATGTTAAGCAAGTACTTTCAGAATACTACTTTCCAAAAATGACCAAGTTAGCAAACGAAATCGTCACTAACTGTAAAACCTGCGCTAAGGCAAAATACGACCGTCATCCAAAGAAACACGAGCTCGGCGAAACGCCAGTTCCATCTCAGGTGGGAGAAATGCTACACATAGACATTTTCTCCACAGATAAAAAATATTTTCTGACATGCATTGACAAATTTTCAAAGTTTGCAATGGTCAAGCCAATTCCCTCTAGAACCATAGAGGATCTTAAACCGGCTCTGTTACAACTACTTAACGTCTTCCCCAAAGCTAGAGTCATATATTGCGACAATGAGCCATCATTGAACTCGCACACCATTTTGGCCATGCTGGAAAATCACTTCGGCGTCAGCATTTCGAATGCACCGCCTCTCCACAGCGTCTCGAACGGACAAGTGGAACGCTTCCACAGCACTCTGGTAGAGCTGGCCAGATGTCTTAAAATCGACAAAGGCATCAGCGACACCGTTGAACTGATTTTGCTGGCCACTGCTAAATACAACAAGTCTATCCATTCGGTCATCGACAAGAGGCCAGCCGACGTAGTTGTAGCACAGTCAAGTGATCCACAGTACGAAATACAGGATAAAATAAAACAGGCCCAGGACAAGCTGAGAACAAGGGAAAATGCTTCTAGGCAAAATAGGGTGTTCAAGGTTGGCGACAAAGTCCTGGTAAAATCCTACAAAAGGCTAGGCAACAAGCTTTCACCATTATGCGAGGAGAAAACTGTGGAAGCGGACATGGGGACCACGGTCCTCATTAAGGGGAGGGTGGTCCACAAAGACAACCTGAAATAATTTAACCAACCAGAAAAAAAACAATGTCTTTTATTTCTGTTTAGCCACTTGGCACAAATTTTTAATTCTTTTCGTAGCCAATTGGCCCAACTTTTAATAGTTATAGGCATAGATGGTAAAACATATTTTTTAAGTTTAAGCTAATTTCCGTTGGTGGTGGGCAACCTTGTCATAAACAAAAATATAGCTTCGAATTCATTTCACAGGTTCAAAATCGTCCTCTTCATCTTGTCTCTAACTACGGCGTCGACCCACATAACTGACTATTCCCAGGCGAAATACATTCCCATCATTGATGGTCGCATCCTGGTTTGGGAAGAGTATGCGTTCGTAAGACACTCGGCAAATCTGTCTGAATATAGGCGCGTAGTTGAGGAAACGGACAACATGAGCGAAATGTTTCCCCTATCGCACATGAAAAAGCTTTTGAGCGTGGATACCGCTCATCTCCGAGACCTACTTGACTCATTGGGCGTACACCATAGGGTGGCTAGAAGTTTGGATTTTCTAGGGTCAGCATTAAAGATCGTGGCATGAACACCAGACGCAGAAGATTTAGAAAAGATCAAATTTACTGAATTGCAACTTATTAACTCAAACAATAGACAGGTGGAAATTAACAATAGAGTACAAGATCAAATTAATAAGCTTACCGCAACAGTCAACCAAATCCTGAAATCAGCTAAAAATTCACAAATTGACACTGGTCATCTATACGAGACATTGCTTGCTCGGAACAGGATGATCATGATGGAATTGCAGAACTTAATACTTGCGATCACACTTGCAAAAATTAACATGGTTAGTCCAAATATATTAGACCACGCAGACTTAGAGAATGTTTGGCTTGAGGAGCCCACCGACACTCCCATAAGGGACATTTTGTCTGTTTCGTCCGTAAAAGTTCTACAATCCGATAACATTTTACACTTCATCATTAAATTTCCTAAGGTCAAACTAGCATGTAAGAAAATCACAATTTTCCCCGTAGCACACCATAATGTGATATTACGATTGTTGGTAATACAATAGCCGAGTGCAACGGAGAAGTCCACTCGATTAAGAACTGCTCGGTGGCACCAGGAGTCACCTTTTGTCGACTAACGGCGGAGAGCTCGTGCGCAAGAGAGCTACATGCTGGTGGAATAGCGCACTGCGAGTCCCAGCCAAGTGATCTACATCCAATCACCTACGTCGACGAGGGAATCATTATCATCAATGACCGGTCAGCCCAAGTGCAGGTGGACAACGGAACCAGCGTCTGGGTACATGGAACGCACCTTGTCACTTTCGATGAACTCGCCACCGTTAACGAAACCCTGTTCGTAAATCACGACACTGTCCGGAAGAGGACTGCAGGGGTGGCCAATTCGCCATCTCTAAATATCACCATCAGTCGAAGCACTCTGAGTCTTCCCTACCTTCATCGTTTAAGTGAACGTAATTTGGAATATATTCAGAAGTTCGGAGAAGAAATTAATACCAATCGAACACACATGGTAGCGCTAATCGCAGGAGCAATATTTTGCGCATTGATTTGTGTCGGTCTCACCTATCAGCGACTCACCAGGGCCAGAAGATCAGCGATCCAACTAAGGGAGGTGATTGCCACAATAGGGTCGGCTGAAAGCGGCCTCAATCTTGAGGGGGGAGTAGTTAACTAAAGTCAACCGGACAGAGTCGATGACCGACTGTCCGAATAACATGCACCGGCCAAATCGCTGACACAGCATTTGACCGGATGCTCATGCATAGCCGGCAAACACAGCACTTTTGCGTGGCCGCCATGAGTTAGCTTCTGTTAGCTTTAAGTTGAGAATTTGTATTCAGTACTGTTTCATGTCTTAAATAAAGAGCACGCTGCTCGTTGACTTTACTCCGGCATCGCCGTCAAACTTATTTACATTCGTCCACTGAGCTTAAGGCCAGGGGCATAGGGGGACAGTCATCCCCTCACCATAATCTTCAGTTGACTCATCGGTGGCCATAGTTGCCCAGCAGCCGACCCCCAACTACTCGGAAGAGAGTTACGCAGCGGCTGCCCCCATCCAGTGTATCAGCGATTAAAGTTGCCAGCAGCCAACCCCCAACTACTCGGAAGAGAGTTACACAGCGGCTGCCCCCATCCAGTGCATCCGCGATTATAGTTGCCAGCAGCCAGCTCCCAACCACTTGGACGACAGCCACGCAGTGGTTACTCTCCGTCCAGCACATCAGCGATCATAGTTGTCTAGCAGACAGCCATAACCCTGCCTACGACAAGCACCCTGCCGGTGCCCTTACTTACAACAAGCACCCCGCCGGTGCCCCCGTCTACCACTGGCCCGTCCAGGAGCGGCACCGCCGCAGGGCCAGTCACCGAAGATATTAATTTATACATTCCGTTGCATATAACTATCCATCAGAGAGCTGCAACGAGTCAATCATTTTCGGGTACACCCGATCATTTACTTGTATCCGTTTTGATTAACCGCTTCGGGTGAGCGAAATGAAATGAGCGGTGAGCGAATGCGATCGTGCCATGAATGATCGTTTGTGATCGTTCAAGTGTGTGATCTGATCGTGTGTGAGCGTTCGGCTTGAAGATTTTACCCGTTTGTGATCGAATATTTTGTGCAATCGATTGGTGTGATCGTGCTTTGCGCTTATCGGTATGACCGTGCAGTTCGTGTTATTGCTTAATATTTTGCACAACATATTTATACCCGTTACTCGTAGAGTAAAAGGGTATACTAGATTCGTGCAAAAGTATGTAACAGCTAGAAGGAAGCGTTTCCGACCCCATAAAGTATATATATTCTTGATTAGGGTCACTAGCCGAGTCGATCTAGCCATGTCCGTCTGTCCGTCTGTCCGTCTGTCCGTCTGTATGAACGCTGAGATCTCAGAAACTACAAAAGCTAGAAGGTTGAGATTTCCCACACATATTCTTTGGCTTCCTACGCAGCGCAAGTTTATTTTAGCCGAGTGCCACGCCCCCTCTAACGCCCACAATCGCCAACTAACGATTTTAAAATGGGTCCTGCGCCCACATCTTTAAAGATTTCCGAGAAGTATAAATGCAATTTTGTTGTGTATATTTATACCTATCGAAATGTAGAAGACATTTTTCAAATCGGACCATTCATTAAAAAGTTATACGCAATCAAAAATTAGATATCTATCTCCCTCGCACTCCCTTTAGCTGAGTTACGATTATTAGTCGGGACACCAACCCGACACAGCGTTCGCACTCCCTTTAGCTGAGTGACGGGTATTAGATAGTCGGGACAACAACCCGACTATAGCGTTCTCTCTTGTTTTATATATGCACAAAAGGACAACAAGTAATAGATTTTGAAAGCGTTTTAGAACTAATATCAAATGAAACCTACACGTTGTCAGGCCAACGGAAAGGGAAAAGTTCCATATGGAATAAATATTTCTCAATAAACATATAATACATTGAAGTGCACTCTCCCCCTATTTTATTTCGTCGTCACAAGAAATCATATTAATCCGTTCACAATCGATTCATGTACAACTGACTCGAGGTCGCAATCATCGGGAACGATTGAGCGCTTCGGAATGATCATTTTGTTCACCTACACCCGAAGTTCAAAATCACATCATTGATCGTTACGAAGCGTGTCGTGTAGTTGATCAGATCGTACTTTGGCTTTCGGGTTTGTTCGTGATTATTCGTTGCCGAGTGAGTTTTCCGGATTAAACGAAAATGATCGCGCGATGATCGATCGTACTCGATCATACTCGTTGCAGCTCTCTGCTATCCATATAACTATTCCTATAATGGCTCTTGTCTGTACTAAGAAATTGTAAATTGTAAAACGTCAACTTATGACCCGTTTGTTTACTGTTGGTTCTGCGAAGCGATGATGCATTCTAAATGTGCAGGATTCACTGGTAGAGTTAAAGAAAAGTATGTGAGTCCTGAAGGGCATTGGCAGTTGAGATGAGCAGCTTTATGAGGCAGACTAGAGACGGCCTATTTAATCTTTCACGAGTTTTTAAACAGCTCAATGATGGGTTAAATTCCGTTTGTGAACAATTTAAGAATAAAAAATTATTAACCAAATGTAATGTAAGTAGATTTTGCCTTAAATCCAAACCTGGTAGCTGCTGCAGTTTCTGGTGACACAGGGATAAGGGAACATCCTGTGCCAATGGATACTGCTAGTTCCGGTGTAGTCCCGGTATCTGAAAGTCAGGCTCTAATATCTAAGATCTCCAGAGCCGGCGGAGTCAACCAGTTTGGTGCCGACCATACCCATAGGTATAGTAGGCGCCGTTTCTGCCTCTCAGCCAAATGAGATTCAGGCTGCTGCTGGGGGGCGCAAAAATCTCTCAGTTGTATCCAGAGGTACAGTAGGTGCCACTTCTGGCTCTCAGATGAATGAGGTTCAGACTGCTGCTGGGGGGCGTAAGAAACTCTCAGTTGTTCCACATAGGAAGCAATTATTTGTTTCAAGATTTACGCCTGATATTACATCTGAGGATGTTTTGGAATTTATTCGTGAAGAATTCCCAGCCAAAGATATTGCGGTTGATCAATTTCGATTTTCATACGCCCGCAGGATATCGTCTTTCAAAATTTTTGCTCAGCCTGATGTGTTTAAAGTACTGCTATCTGAAAGCTTTTGGGTTAATGAGGATTTGGTTATAAAAGAATTTGTTCCTAATAAACCGAGAACAAATAATTTGCCTTCCACGGTGCCAAAAACTGAAAAGTTTATTCTTGGCTTACCAAAATGTTAGAGGACTTAACAGGAAGCTATCCAAGCTTTATGCTGACTCCTCGGCATTTACGGACGATATTTTAGCTTTTACAGAAGCTTCGCTGAAACTAGAGATAAACGACTCTGAAGTTCTGTCAAACAACTTTAATACCTACAGAACCAATCGCCTTTCCCATAGGGGAGGGGGTGTTCTGATCGGCGTTACCTCTACCCTAAACTCTGAGAGAATTCTCTCTCATGTCCCTAATGACATAGAGTTTGATAGCGTAAAAGTTTCCCTCCAATCCATGTCTATTTTTGTTACACGTTCTTATATTCCACCTGGCTCTGACTTAATAATTTATGAGCAACATCTATCTGCAATTATAACTATTCTATCCTCTTTTTCCAACAGAGACCTTTTGATTGTTTTGGGTGACTTCAATCTCCCTGATATTTCTTGGTCCCCTCCTACTGACTCACTTGTCGCTATTCCCTTATCCGCCCATGTTTTTGTGGATGGCCTTTCTGAATTATCGTTACAGCAAGTTAGCTTTCTACGAAATTCATTAAATAGGCAATTAGATCTTGTGTTTGTTTCAGAGCCGTCTAAAGTCACAGTATCTTGAATTGACGCTCTTGTGGTACCAGAGGACTGATACCATCCAACTATGGAATT
Source organism: Drosophila takahashii (assembly GCF_030179915.1). NCBI lineage: Eukaryota > Metazoa > Arthropoda > Insecta > Diptera > Drosophilidae > Drosophila > Drosophila takahashii. Next base: position 31,579,968 of record NC_091680.1, on the reverse strand, counting down.
GACAGTTTGCCTACCCTATCTTGATACCACCTCTTCTTCAGTTTCTCCAAGTAAAAAAAAGAAGCTTTCGGAAATGTGACTATAATAAACTTAACTTAATGATTTCGCAATATAATGAAATATAATGCAAGAATTTTGCATCACTAATCAGGTATCAGGTAGCGTAGAAATAGTACGCTACCTTTTCTTGATACATGATACATGGCTTCTGGCATGTATCGATAGTCGAAATATCGAAACTTATTAACATAATAATTTAAAAAACAAGAAAGGAAGCTAGCTTCGGCCAGCCGAAGCTTATATACCCTTGCAGATAAAGTAATTACCTATAGTTTAATGCTCACTCTGTGCAGTTCCAGGGATTCCAGATTCAGCGTGCCTATTTAAATTTTGTTTTTAAATTGTCAAAAATCAAAACGCCTACTTTCTACAAAGTTACAATGAATTTTCTTATATTTGTTTGAATATTCCTATGGGAGCCTAAAGATATAGTGGTCCGATCCGGCTCGCTCCGACAATGTACTACCTTCAATAGAAAGAAGACTTTCAGGAAAGTTTCATCGCGATAGCTTTAAAGCTGAGAGACTAGTACGCATAGAAACGGACATGACGGACAGGAATATATATACTTTATGTGGTCGGAAACGTCTCCTTCACTGCGTTGCGTTGCTGCAGTTGCGGAGGCAGGAAAAATATTTTTTTTTAATTCCGCGCGCACTGTTTGATATATTTGTTTACTTTTACGTCATTGCAATGCATCATGAGCGTTCAGCAGAACAAATTTGATAACTGATTACTGATCCATCAGTGATGGATCATCAGCTTTGCCTTCACCGGTTCGTTTTAACTCAATGGAGGCATCGACAGATTCTGAAATTGCTCATTTATTTGCCGACTTTTTCCAAACTACCTATAGCTCCTCTTCTTGATCAAAATCAAATTACCCTAATCCCTTAAATTGGGCAAATTGTATATTTTCCCCTATAATTACCGAAAGTTCTCTCTTACGTGATTTAACAACAACAACGACAACTTTTTCTCCCGGTCCTGATGGACTTCCTGGGTGTGTGCTTAAGTTTTGTGCATCAACCATCTGCGAACCTATTCTTAAACTATTCCATTTGTCTATTTCATCATCAGTTTTTCCAACTATCTGGAAGGACTCTTTTATTATGCCCAGAATTATAGAGGTACTAGCAATACCCGAAGCGACGTTGTCCGCTACTATTAGCAAAGCATTTATTGCTGATTTTTCAAATTCAAATTAATATTAGAGTAACATCCCGCGTAACCTTAGATAAACAGTAAAACCACCTAAAACGCACTAATATTCTAATCCTTCTAACCATAACATACCTTACCTTAACACCGCATTAACCCTAATATTACCTCACCTTAACCCCACCTATTTTATTCTAACCCTCGGCACACTTTTTTAGCACCTTTATGCTGTTTTCACTATTTCCTAGTCTTAATCCACCTTAGCACCAGTTTTTCCTCTTCTTAGCTAACCTAACTTTAGTCTCAACTGAAAAAAAATTTTCATTACTGTACTTACTTACTTTAACTTCACTTTTTCTTAGTAAAACTTGTTCGTCACCTTGACCTTATCCTCACTAAAGTCCAAAGGAAGCTTACCTTTCTGACCTTCACCCTTCCCTTACATTACTTTTACCCTAATCTATGTAATACCTCCTTAATCGCAACTTAACCCCTAACCTCACCTTATTCCCACCTTAACTCCACCGTTCTGGTAGCAAATTATGATTTTGGTTAGCTAAGCGAATGCAGAGAAAAACTCTTACTCTTTTTTACTGTTTATTTCGAACACATCTAACCCCCAAAAACCTTAAAAACATAAAAAAGAATTTATAAAAAATAACACACAAATACCTATGAAAGACTACGGCCAAAATGGTTTAAGCGAAAAACGGTTCCGCTCGCAGTCGGCCTGAGATCAACAGCTGGAGTTAAATATTTCCGGAAATAAGGAAAATTAAAAAAAGCACCCAAAGCTCCAACTCTTTTGGGTGAAAACAGTAGGTGTAATTTTGAAGACGAAATTTGGCAACAATTTTCTTCAGGCGCCCCTCGTCTTTGAAATAATTTAAATTTTTGCAAAATATTTGATTTAGAATGGCATGCATTGGGTCATCCCTCATTTTATCCTAATTTAATCATTACATACTTATGTACATGCCAATTTATCGATGTGTGTGTGTGTCATTGCGTTTCTCACATGCAAATGTGACGACTGAAAGTTTTTTCCTGGTCTCTCCTTGAAACCCAATCCAAAAATCAAAACAAAAATTTCCTATACATTTAATGGGTTGGCTACACACTTTGACTTAGAATTGCATCCATTAGATAATCCGTTCTGGTATCGAAATAGTACAAATTTTATCAGGAGTTTCTAAGCCAGAAAAAAAAACATTGGCCGCCTCTCTTTCGCTTCAAATGACTCTCTCTCAGCTCACTACTCTCTCGCTCTGCTTTTGCTGACGTTCGTGAGTGATGCGAAAAACAAAAACAACGGGCCCCCCGCAACCCCCGCAAACAAAAAAATCATATAAAATCAACCGTGGGTCCAAAAAAAAAAAATAAAAATACCTTACTGATTGTATGGCATACAGTGGCTCACAGCTTATTTCAACCAGTCTACACCAAAAACTTTTACAGCCCATAAAAACTAAACAAAACATGTTATCAAAATAATTTAAACGCAGAATACATCTATGAGGATACACATTGGTGTATAATAATTTTATGATTTTTTAAATATTTTACAAATTTTTTTTTATGAATTAATTACAAAAAAAGCCAAAAAAAAAGGCCACAGCTTATTTCAACCAGTTAACAAAAAAATCGAATAAATTAACATAGTGGCCAAAACCTAATTTTTTTTTTAATTTGGCATGACTACCCTTTTGTTTAACAACAATTTAAAGTTAACTTTATATGGAAACAACGCCTTTTGTTGTTGTTGCCAAGTAAAAACTACTCCCGACCCTTGGGAAGGACTTTTGGCATAGTTTCGTCTAAAAATATTGTGTTTTCTAACATTTTTTCGTTAAGTGGACTTCCAATATTGTTTTGTGGTAATGTTAAGACACATTTAATTCATAATCATTAGCTTTCGACAGCTCTGGATGAGCTGAATCTGCGAAAAAATATGCACTTCCCATGGGTAATTTCTTTAGTTAAATCAAAAATTAATTTATATTTCAAAATCCTTTCAGTTTTTAATTCATTTATCCTTTTGAATGTGAAGATGAACTCAAATCTTAATCGCGGAGTAAAAAAAAAAAATTATGAAAGGACCTGTTTGACACTTATAGGCCCAAAACAATTACCGTTCGCCGCTAGGCTTAGGGCTCATTTGGATACACACGAGAAACTCACTTATTAGTGTCCTTAGTATGTTTGAAAAAATGTATTTGAAAGAAATACTTGAATTTTGATACATTTGAGTCGGAAAAATATATCTAAGCGGAGAAAATCCCAATGACGAGCCTAAATTGGGAAGTCAAATTGCTATTTTAAAGTCTAACGGCGAACGCTAATTGTTTTGGGCCTATAAGTGTCAAACAGGTCCTTCCATAATTTTTTTTTTTACTCCGCGATTAAGATTTGAGTTCATCTTCACATTCAAAAGGATAAATGAATTAAAAACTGAAAGGATTTTGAAATATAAATTAATTTTTGATTTAACTAAAGAAATTACCCATGGGAAGTGCATATTTTTTCGCAGATTCAGCTCATCCAGAGCTGTCGAAAGCTAATGATTATGAATTAAATGTGTCTTAACATTACCACAAAACAATATTGGAAGTCCACTCAACGAAAAAATTGTAGAAAACACAATATTTTTAGACGAAACTATGCCAAAAGTCCTTCCCAAGGGTCGGGAGTAGTTTTTACTTGGCAACAACAACAAAAGGCATTGTTTCCATATAAAGTTAACTTTAAATTGTTGGTAAACAAAAGGGTAGTCATGCCAAATTAAAAAAAAAATAGGTTTTGGCCACTATGTTAATTTATTCGATTTTTTTGTTAACTGGTTGAAATAAGCTGTGGCCTTTTTTTTGGCTTTTTTTGTAATTAATTCATAAAAAATATTTGTAAAATATTTAAAAAATCATAAAATTATTATACACTAATGTGTATACTCATAGATGTATTCTGCGTTCAAATTGATAACATGTTTTGTTTAGTTTTTATGGGCTGTTAAAGTTTTTGGTGTAGACTGGTTGAAATAAGCTGTGAGCCACTGTAGCTCCATACTTTAAACCAAAAACGGATCCGATCGCGTAATCGGTGCGGAAAAATTAATTAAGTGCCTACAAACAAAGCTTAAAAAAAATTTGTTTGGTTGAAAACTGTGGGAATGGTTGATGTTTTAATCAACCAATTTTGCATTTTTCGAGAGTCCTGGGAGTCCTTAAGAATTTTAAAAAATCCTTTCTTAGTGCACACCTTCTCTAACACACGATTCAGACCCAATTTTTCCCAGAATTTTAGGTCTTATGGTTTGGGCTGGGGGAACATGACGCAAATCGACATTTACTCTTTTATAGTAATACTCGATAGAAGATAAGAAAGGCAGGTGGAAGGGGATACCGTGAATCAAATTGTTTAAACATTTCCATTTGTTTAAACAATATGAGGCACGTGTAATAAAGAGCAAGAGAATCAATTGGTTTGAATATTAATGTTCCTTTAATATTATCAATGCGATTTGAATTTTAGTTCACAAAAATCGGTTACAAAATGTCTTATGTAAGTATGTTGTGGAAATGTAAATGAAATATTCTTTTAGCAAAAGGATATCAGTATTATCTTGAATTTGAATTTGAGCGAATCTCAATTCCTTAGGGCCGGTTTCTCGAGTCCCTGTCAAAGTCCCTGATAGCTGTCTGTTTGAAAAACTTAAATACCAGATAAACTGTTCGTAAAAGCAAATCGGCTTTCTCGACTGCTTTAATTTATCTGAACGAGAAACAATTACAGAGTGCTGTTAACGCACAGAATTGTGCTGTGAAGCGCAAAAAATGGCGTGCTCCGATTATTTCATCAGCTGTTTGGGTATAATTCAAAGGAAAAGTCAGCTGTGATTTCGTTTCTTCTTCTTAGTTGGCTTTGGGAAATCAGCTGTCATTCTATCGAGTCGAAAACGCTTAACAGGGACTCCGAGTCCCTGTCAAAGTTAGCTCTCACATTTATGCTCGAGAAAGCCAAAATGCCTTAGCAGGGACTTTATCTGTTCGAGAAATGTTAGCCGGCACTCGAGAAACCGGCCCTTAGTCAGCTGCAATGCACACACACAAACGTACACACGCATATATCTATCTAATGGCTGTGTGTGTAAAATACGCATTTTTTTGATATATTTATTGTGTGCGTTTGTGTGTACATAGCAGAGCAAATCATTGTTTGTTTTTGTTTTATACAAAACCAAAGTCTGTCGATAACTCAACATTTGAAAACTAATAAATAGTTTGCTGATCGGGCTTTTGCATTTTAAAAAAAACAAAAGCAATTTTAAGGAAAATTTCGACTGTAAAATTCAGCTTAATGGGATTTCTGTAAGGTCTACCGATATTTTAAAATTTAACGTTTACTTAAGATTTGCGATATAATCGATTTTTTTTGGCTGTGGTATTTTCGTTTTCCCCTTGCGCGGTCACACTTAAATTGCGACAGCAGGACATACATATGCACATACATACATGCGCTAGCAGAACATACATACAAACATATGGGGACGCGTGACGTCACATTAGGTTAGCCAAATTTGAAAATATTGGGGACTTGGTTAAGGATGCTGAATCTCCAAGAAATTTAAATGCAGTTATTTGCGGGTATGCCATAAGATTATGAACATCACATTTTTAAACCATTTTAACAACATTTATAACAGAGAAATGGCAAAAGAAAGAATTAAAAAAAAAAACAAATCGAATTTTTGGGCACTTTGGGGTCGTTTTTATACCCTTGTAGAGGGTATTATAATTTCAGTCAGATGTTTGCAACGCAGTGAAGGAGAAGTTTCCGACCACATAAAGTATATATATTCTTGATCAGCACCAATAGCCGAGTCTATCTAGCTATGTCCGTCTGTCCGTCTGTCCGTTTCTATGCGAACTAGTCTCTTAGTTTTAAAGCTATCGCGATGAAACTTTCCCGAAAGTCTTCTTTCTATTGCAGGTAGTACATATGTCGGAGCGAGCCGGATCGGACCACTATATCTTAAGGCTCCCATAGGAATATTCAAACATATATAAGAAAATTCATTGTTACTGTGTAGGAAGTAGGCGTTTTAATTCTTGACTACTTAAAAACAAAATTCAAAAATAGAAACGCTGAATCTGGAATCCCTGGAACTGCACCGAGTGAGTATTACTTTATCTGCAAGGGTATATAAGCTTCGGCTGGCCGAAGGTAGCTTCCTTTCTTGTTTTTTCTAAAAAGTACCCCTTACGCGGCTCCTAATTATTACTGTGTAATTACTGTGATTTTTCTAGATTTTTAGGTCAATCCGTTCTGGGTGGAATTTTCTACTGACCGTTTTGTAGGGGTCGAATTTTATAGTAGTTTAGATAGGGAAGGCAGGTGGGCGGGGAAGCCGTGAATCAAATTGTTTAAACATTTGAATTTGTTTAAACAATATGAGCACGTGTAATAAAGAGCAAGAGAATCAATTGGTTTGAATATTTAATGTTCTTTTAATATTATCAATGCGATTTGAATTTTTGTTCACAAAAATCGGTTAAAAAAAGTCTTATGTAAGTATGTTGTGGAAATGTAAATGAAATATTCTTTTAGCAAAAGGACATCAGTATATCTTGAATTTGAATTTGATCGAATCTCAATTCCTTAGTCAGCTGCAATGCACACACACAAACGTACACACGCATATACATATGTATCTAATGGCTGTGTGTGTAAAATACGCATTTTTTTGATATATTTATTTTGTGCGTGTGTGTGTACATTAGGGTGGTCCACATTTGTATGGAAAATTTTAAGGTCCTACTCTCACCCGCTTATACGGTGCGCAATGTGGTATTCAAGGTTTATCAAAAGACAATTTTTAAAAAAATCGTGTTTTAGGGTCTGCGAATTGGTTTCAAAGTTTATCACCCATACGCACTGTTGCCTTCGATCAAAAAGTTTTTCTGATCAAGGTGGCATAGATATCAACAATTCAGTTGATGTTTTGCTCTCCTTTTTTTTACCAATTATTCCAACGAATTTCATAATTTGACAAGACAAGAAATGGGGGAGCGATTTTTTTCGACCAAATTCGAACTGTTATACATGTCGTATGAGTAATTCCAAAGCAAACTTTGAAGACATTTCGCAAGGTCTAAATCTCGAAAAAAAATTGTTATACCCGTTACTCGTAGAGTAAAAGGGTATACTAGATTCGTGCAAAAGTATGTAACAGCTAGAAGGAAGCGTTTCCGACCCCATAAAGTATATATATTCTTGATCAGGGTCACTAGCCGAGTCGATCTAGCCATGTCCGTCTGTCCGTCTGTCCGTCTGTATGAACGCTGAGATCTCAGAAACTACAAAAGCTAGAAGGTTGAGATTTCCCACACATATTCTTTGGCTTCCTACGCAGCGCAAGTTTATTTTAGCCGAGCGCCACGCCCCCTCTAACGCCCACAATCGCCCACTAACGATTTTAAAATGGGTCCTGCGCCCACATCTTTAAAGAATTCCGAGAAGTATAAATGCAATTTTGTTGTGTATATTTATACCTATCGAAATGTAGAAGACATTTTTCAATTCGGAACATTCATTAAAAAGTTATACGCAATCAAAAATTATATATCTATCTCCCTCGCACTCCCTTTAGCTGAGTTACGATTATTAGTCGGGACACCAACCCGACACAGCGCTCGCACTCCCTTTAGCTGAGTGACGGGTATTAGATAGTCGGGACAACAACCCGACTATAGCGTTCTCTCTTGTTTTGTTTTCACATACTTTTGTTGCATACTTTAATATACTATGTTAAGGGGTGAGAAAAGAATTTCATTTTTTGGACCGCCCTAGTGTACATAGCAGAGCAAATCATTGTTTGTTTTTGTTTTTTACAAATCCAAAGTTTGTCGATAACTCAACATTTGAAAACTAATAAATAGTTTGCTGATCGGTCTTTTGCATTTAAAAAAAACCGAAGCAATTTTAGGGAAAATTTCGACTATAAAATTTAGCTTAATGGGATTTCTGTAAGGTCTACCGATATTTTAAAATTTAACGTTTACTTAAGATTTGCGATATAATCGATTTTTTTTGGCTGTGGTATTTTCATTTTCCCCTTGCGCGGTCACACTTAAATTGCGACAGCAGGACATACATATGCACATACATACATGCGCCAGCAGAACATACATACAAACATATGGGGACGCGTGACGTCACATTAGGTTAGCCAAATTTGAAAATATTGGGGACTTGGTTAAGGATGCTGAATCTCCAAAAAATTTAAATGCAGTTATTTGCGGGTATGCCATAAGATTAAAAACATCACATTTTTAAACCATTTTAACAACATTTATAACAGAGAAAAGGCAAAAGAAAGAATTAAAAAAAAAACAAATCGAATTTTGGGGCTCTTTGGGGTCGTTTTTTTTTCTAAAAAGTACCCCTTACGCGGCTCCTAATTATTTTAGTAATTACTGTGATTTTTCTAGATTTTTAGGTCAATCCGTTCTGGGTGGAATTTGCTACTGACCGTTTTTTAGGGGTCGAATTTTATAGTAGTTTAGATTTCTAAACTGTCGGCAATTTCAAAAGCCTTTGAACGTCTCATCACATCCCATTTGCAACATTTATGTTCCTCGCTAATATCACCGTGTCAGCATGGTTTCGTTAAGCGAAGATCGACTACCACCAACCTACTTGAATTGTCATCTATTGTAATTAATGGTTTTAACAATAAAATGCAGACCGACGTTATATATACAGATTTCAGTAAAGCCTTTGACTCCATTAACCACTCTCTTCTTTTATTCAAACAAGACGTGCTTGGGTTTCCATGTAATCTTTTAACTTGGATTTCAAGTTATTTAAATGGGAGGACTCAGAGGGTTATATTTAAGAACGCTGTTTCTAAAATGATCCGCGTGACATCTGGAGTGCCCCAGGGTAGTCATCTAGGCCCTTTGCTGTTTACGTTGTTTATTAACGATCTTCCCTCTATCATAACAAATTCTCGCGTACTAATGTATGCTGATGATGTTAAGCTTTGTTTGACATACAATAATATAGAGTCTGGTTTCGGCTTACAATCAGACATTGATAATTTTCAAGTATGGTGTGAGTATAACCTCTTAAATTTGAACTGGCTCAAATGTAACGAAATGACCTTTCATATGGTTACTCCAACGATTATAATTCAGTAAATGATTTAGGCGTTCTTCTGGACCCGAAGCTTAAATTTGTCTGCCACATAATGCTGACTGTCAACAAAGCTATTAGTGTTTTTGGGTTTATAAAGCGTTGGTCAAAAGAATTTGACGACCAGTATATAACCAAATTACTATTTACCTCCCTTGTCCGTCCTATATTGGAATATTGTTCTTCGGTTTTCAGTGCACAACACCAAGTGCACATTGACTGTATAGAGTTGGTACAAAACAATTTTTTTTTTTTTGCTCTTCGTAATTTGAACTGGGATCAAAACGTAAGGCTACTTTCCTACCAGAGTAGATTATTATTGCTTAATTTACCGACACTTGCAAATCGTAGAAAAATGCTTGGTACCATTTTTATGCATAATCTTATAAGAGGTGATATTGATTCTGTAGAACTTGTAAGCCGCCTAACTTTTATTGTTTTTAGACGAACACGAAATTATCATCCTCTTAATTTACCACGTTGTACATCAAATTTAAGTCTGTACGAGCTCTTTCGCGTTCTTTGTAATAATTATATCATCCTTTATATTTTACTTTGCATTTCAACTTCTATTCCGGTACTAAAATCTAATATTTTAGCTCATCTACTTCACTCCTAATTCCTTCTTTACTTTTATTATGTGTCCCGTCTTTATTTGTCTTATGTATTCTTCCTCGCGAACTCGCATTTTTGCCCAAATTGATAAAAGGGTCCCGCGCGTAACAAGCACGTGCTTGGTGTCGTTGGGCTTGTTTGTTTGTACTGCTCGTAGAGCACCAACGTCCATCATTAATTTAATTAATTTTTAAAATCGAACCATTCATTAAAAAGTTAAGCGCAATCAAAAAAATTGACGGGTATTAGATAGTCGGGACACCAACCCGACTATAGCGTTCTCTCTTGTTATTTTTAATTTTCTCGCTATTTGTGGGCCGAATTGAAAAATATTTGATGCAAAATTATTTAGAATAAAAATATATATTAATCTATAAAGGTTGGGTCGAAATCCAAGGCCTAAAAGCGTTTTTTAAAAAATGCATTTGAAAAATCGGGTATCCACCATTTGGTTAACTGTTCCCCTCACAGAGGTTGTGCCACTATGAACGCTTAACCAGGCTATTAAGCGTTGATTCAAGCTTTTTGTCTGAAAGTTTAATCAAAATCAAACCCACAGATTTTTAGGAAAACGCCCAACAGTGAACCAACCTTGGATTTTCCACATACAATAGCTTTCAAGTTCTTAATAGTTCTAGGAACTGTACTGTATTCTGTAGTGCGACTCTATTCCCTTTGTATAGCTCTTTTTTGTTGCCGCCTCGGCCCATATTGGTGCTGCATACATGATGGACGACTCTGCTACGTTAAACAGTAGGTTTTGGCTCGTGGATTTTGGGACTCGATGGTTAAGCATCATTCGGGGCACTGCCATCGTAACTCATCGTGCCCTCTTATGAGTCGCCTGCAGGTCAGACCTGTAGGACAACCTGGTGTCCAGCATTACCCCTAGGTATTTTATAGCCCTTTTCGTCTCCACTTGGGCTCCGCCCACGGTGATTTTTGCTTTTCCTGCTGCTGATCAGTACCGCCTCGGTTTTCTTCTCAGCCAGTTTAAGTCTTGCGATTTGTAGCCACTCACTCATCCTGCTGATTGCTGAATTTGTAGAGCTTGGCTATGGACATTTTTACCACTAAGACCGCGACGTCATCCGCGAAGCCAACAACGTTTACGCCATGCTTGAAGTTTAGTCGCCTAGGAAACACCCTTGAGGCACTCCTTCTGTGATTTTTTAGCGTTGAGGTCCTTCGTTCGTGTCGTAGTGGAGCCACCTGTCTCTTTAATAGTCTCTAACAATCACCTGCAGGTACTTTGGTACAGGTACTGCTCCAGGATGCCGAGTTGAAGGCGTTTTTGATGTACACAGTTGCCACCAAACAGTATTGTTTGTATCCTCCCCGCCAGCTTTTGCCTTCTATGGCCTGTCTGGCTAGGCGGTCCACGGCCTCCAGTGCATCTAGGGTTAAGCGGGCCTTTCTAAAGCTATACTGTCTTTCTGAGAGCCCTCCGGCAGCCTCTATTGTTTGGGATCCCATTTGGCCATGGTGCCTTGTTGTTTGGTACCTTCTAGGCTATGTTGTCCAGCTTCTGTAGGGTCACCGGCGGTATCTGGTGGTCCGGGACACCGAGCGCTTCCTCTTGCTTCGTTTTCTGCGCTGGGAAAAGGTGCCTTATGATCTTTCCCAGTTTCTCAGAGTCTGTTGGGGTCACGTTTATAACGGCGTTGGTTTTTTTCGTGACTACCTTGTAGGCCTTTCCCCACAAGTCGTTTTTTAGCGTCATCGTAAAATTGCAGGAAGCACAGCTTTTTGCTGCTTTTTATATCACGCTTTTGGATCTTCCTCTTTTGGGTGAAAACTTTCCCAAGTATATAAGAGGCTTCGGTTCCGCGGGCCCTGTGGTAGGCTCTCCTAGAGCTTATCCATTCACGACTCGCTTGGTTCCACCAGTAGACTGGCTTGCGCCCCTTGAAGCTTTTACAGCCCTGCATGTTGGCGTCGCAGGCTTCCTTGACCTTTTCCATCAATGCCCGTTCGTTGTCCGCTAATTCAATCCCTTCCATGGCTGCTCTAAATGGTGGTATGTCAGTAGCTAGAATAAGCGGGAGCGGCGATTTTTTTTATTAGTTTTGTATAAAATCGTAAATTAGTTTACAGACGCAAACATATACAATTCCCATAATCAGTGTGTTTGATATCCGAAGGAATCCTATCGTTTTATTGCATTTCAAAATATTGTGACCCCTCGTTATCTTCTAAGAACAACCCGGAGAAACTGCACGTGCACCCACGAACTCGAGTATCACCCCCTACCCTCAAGTCCTTGTGTGTGTGTGTGTGTGTGTGTGTCTGCTTGTGCGTGGCTGCTTGTGCGAAAGGTGTGAAATTAAAATTTTTAAATTTTATATCAAAATGTACAATTTTAATTTTAGAATCATGAAAATTATACCAATGAAAAGGTCTTGAAAAATGCTTTCCAATGACACCAAACTTTTTTTTTTTTTTTTAGTGGTGGTCCAAAGATATTTGGGTGATCGGAGAATGTCGTCATTTTTGCCTGTTTTAGGGTAGTAGTGGAGATATGGATAAGCGGAGAAACCCGCTGCGGTTCTCCGCTCCCGTGTTCGGCGATCGCGTGAGCACCGCTGCCCTACCTCGGTTTTCTTATACGATAAATCTTATACGTTAATGCTCGTGGCTGGGATGAATAGCAGTCGTTATACGATTTCAGGAGTGTGTCTAGAAAAAAGGTTTATGTTGTATAAGACTTCTTGAGAACTCTTTTCATGAATGATTATAGAATTCAGAATTCCAGTAATGTTTATGTATACGAAAAAAATTCAGTGTGGTATACAAAGTATTGGTTTTCAAACTGCGAAAAATAAAACGGTACGGAGGTTTTCCCCGCTTACCCATATCTCCACTACTACCCTAAAACAGGCAAAAATGACGACATTCTCCGATCACCCAAATATATTTTGACCACCACTAAAAAAAAAAAAAAAAGTTTGGTGTCATTGGAAAGCATTTTTCAAGACCTTTTCATTGGTATAATTTTCATGATTCTAAAATTAAAATTGTACATTTTGATATAAAATTTAAAAATTTTAATTTCACACCTTTCGCACAAGCAGCCACGCACAAGCAGACACACACACACACACACAAGGACTTGAGGGTAGGGGGTGATACTCGAGTTCGTGGGTGCACGTGCAGTTTCTTCGGGTTGTTCTTAGAAGATAACGAGGGGTCACAATATTTTGAAATGCAATAAAACGATAGGATTCCTTCGGATATCAAACACACTGATTATGGGAATTGTATATGTTTGCGTCTGTAAACTAATTTACGATTTTATACAAAACTAATAAAAAAAATCGCCGCTCCCGCTTATTCTAGCTACTTTTAGCTTAAGGCTTGAGAAAATGGTTGCATTGCAACGTCTTGTGCAAATGTATCGTATCTTGCTTACACAGAGATTACCTTTCCTAAACCATCGTAACCTTGTAAACTTGTATTCCTTTTCCCTCTAATAACCATTCGACTGGGGTCTTGGTCTGCTTCGTATATTCGAGAACCAATCGGATTGGTCCTAGGAGTACAACATGCCTGTATGCACTCCCTGTAGATAACAACCTGTTAAGTGAGCATTCTAGACTATAAAAATGACACCACTCAAATTGCTCAGGATCAGTTCTTCAAATGCCTCAGTACTGAATTCTAATTGAATATTCGATCCGTTTCGGTATCTGTTATTGCGCGTAACAATTCAAGTTGTGTTTAATCGTTTACGTTGATTTCGGTTAAATTTATTAAAAATTTACACTTATTTACATATAATATATATATATATATATATATACCAATATCAATAAAATAAATAAAACTGAAACTAAAACTAAAACCAAAATGGTGTTCTCAATTGTTTGTGATTTGTGCAGTAAAAATATTGAGATAAGTGAGTTTGAAGCTCATCATGCCAAGAGCTTAAAGCGTAGGAATGCTTTCCAGGTTTTAATGGCAAAATCAAAAATAAGATGTGACTTATGCTCTACCCTGATCAACAATTATGTCTTTGATAAGCACTATCAAAACTGTGAAGGGCGCAAAAATGCGTTTGAAATATTAATGAATGGTGGAAAACGACAATCAAAACAACAACAGGAACAACTACAACAACAGGAACAACAACAACAACACAAACACCAGGAGCAACAACCTCAAGAACCACAGCACCAGGACCAATTGAATCAAAGTATATCAAATTTAGACGATCGTCCTACAACATCCGCTAATGCTCTCAAACGAATGAGAGTGGAGAAGGGTAAGGAGACAGTTGATCAACATAAAGAAGTTGAAATTACCGAAATCATAAATGAATTAGAAGATGAACTTTTATGTTATACTTGTGGAGAAAAATATCTTGCCTCAAGAGAACATCACCACAAAATTACCGAAAATGATTTGCAAGATGAACTTTTATGTTTTACTTGCGGTGAAAAATATTTGGCTTCAAAAGAACATCACCACAAAATTACCGAAAATGATTTGCAAGATGAACTTTTATGTTTTACTTGCGGTGAAAAATATTTGGGCACAAGTGAACATCACCACAATATTACCGAAAATGATTTGCAAGATGAACTTTTATGTTTTACTTGCGGTGAACAATATTTGTCCTCCAGAGAAGATCAACATATATTAAGCGATGTGCATAAAAATGCATTGAATCTAAGTATCCCAAATTTAGATGATATTCCTACGACATCCGCTAATGCTCGCAAACGAATGAGAGTGGAGGAGGGTGAGAAAATACTTGATAGTCCCAAAAAAATTAAAAAAACTGTGACCAAAAATGAATTAGAAGATGAACTTTTATGTTCTACTTGCGGTGAAAAATATCTGGCCTCACGAGAACGTCGGCATATATTAACCGAAAACCATAAAAATGCATCGCGCCGAGAGGTCCAGAATAATAAAAATATTATTCGACTTAGATCAGAAACTACGTTTCCAGTAAAATCTTATCAAATTAATAGTTCTGCGGAAAATACTATTGATTTAAAAGAATTTTACCAAAATTGTCAGAAAAATTTAATTTATATTATAAAGCATTGCATGTTAGAATATACAGCCATTAAATTCAACCTAAAAGTTTATGGTACCTATATAAAGCAAACAGAAGAAGGAGGCACAGTGGAAACAACAAAAAATTTCGCAACTGCATATAGATCGATATACCAAATTGAAAACATTATTCTTGAGTTAAACACGGCAATAGATAGTCTATTAACATTGAGCAGTGAGTTCGAAGAAAAAGACTCTAGTTGGGCAATTAAAAATTTCACATTTTTCGAAATCATGATAATAAAGCTAGAAGACATTCCTGCTAGCGGCTACATCATGGCTCCGGATTCGATAAGACACCGAAATGCACTTATAAATGTACAAAATACAGATGTATTTTGTTTTAAGTGGTGTATACTAGCATATGTAGCTAATAAACGCCATAAGAGTACTACCTTTGCAACAAAAGAATAAAGAAAGTATGAGAGAAAAAAATTGACCGACCCCAAGAATTATCAAATAAATATCAATGATGATATAATTGTATATGACGGAATTAGATTGGATTTTTCGGGTATCGAGTTTCTAATCACAAATAAAGGAATAAATCAGTTTCAAAAAAATAATGCAGACTTCAGCATTAACATTTACGAAATTGATGATAATGGTGAAAAAGTTATCGGACCAACCTTTAGAACAAAATCTATTTGTTCTAAACATGTTAATATTTTGGGAATCGACAATAAAAGTGAGGAAAATATGCATTACGCCTACATAACAAGTGTGAAGACTTTATGCTACTCGCAACATTCAAAATCGAAGGCGGGAGGATACTTTTGTGACAACTGCTTACAATTTTTCACTGTACCACGCATAACAAGCTCGAGTGCGGAAAAGTGGCCTCCTTCTATCCAGAACCGAATACCACAACATCCTTTAACACCATTCACAAAAAATTATCGCCTCCGGTGGTGATATATGCCGACATTGAGGCTGTGCTTGAAAATTACAGTACATACCTAAACTCATCAACTACTTCGTCGACAACAAAAGTGCAGAAGCATACTGCATGTGCAGTGTCATTTTACATAGCACATAAATATTATCCGGCTCTTAACGAATTATGTACCTATGAAGGTATGTATAAAAAATAAAAAAGATATAAATATTTAATACTAATACAATTTTTTTCTAAATATTATAGGCCCTGGCTGCATTAAAAAATTTTGTGAATCACTCAAAGAAAAAACTGAGAGTTTGTATTACAAATATTGGTCAACCCCGAAAAATCCGAGTACCGACTCAATCAATGAAGATGAACAGGAAGGTTGTTGCTGCGCCTATGAAAAAGGAATAAATGCTGAGGACCTGGATAATCACTACGATCAATTTACTGGAAAGTACATTGGCCCCATTCATAAAAATTGTAAGCCTAAATATAAATTAATTGATCCCTTCTTTCCTGTAGTTTTTCATAACTTATCTAAATATGATATACATTTATTTATCACTGAATTAGAAGGTGACTTAAGTCCCATACTTTGTAATAAAGAACTTTACATAGCACTAACGCAGACAATTAAAATAAATTCAAAAAGTAGATATAAAATAAGATATATAGATTCAATCAGGTTTTTAAGTTCAAGCTTAGAAAAACTATCTAGTTATTTAGAGGATAAACACTTTAAAGTTCTTAGTACTAAGTTTCAGGGTGAAAAATTTAAGCAAATGCGTAGGAAGGGTGTCTTCCCATACGACTATTTAGATAGTTTTGAAAAATTTGATGAGACCCAACTTCCTGGCATTGATAGTTTTTATAATTCTCTAAATGAAGAAAACTGTAGTACTGATGATTACAATTTTGCCCAAAAGGTTTGGAGAACTTTTAATTGTAAATCTATAAGAGATTATTTAAAACTTTATTTAGAAAGTGACGTTTTAATTTTAACCGATGTGTTTGAAAACTTTAGGGAAATTTGTAGAAGAATTTATAAATTAGACCCTATTAACTATGTAACCGCACCGTCAATATCTTGGGATGCTATGCTCAAGTATACCAATGTAAATTTAGAACTGATTAGCGATGGAGACATGTTCAATTTTTTGAAAAGAGCAACACGAGAAGGGGTTAACTCAATGCACCCAAAGAATTTCTATTGCTAATAACAAATATTTAAATAACTTCGACAACAGTAAACCAAATAACTTTCTTAGTTATATTGATGCAAATAATTTATATGGATGGGCAATGAGTCAACCCTTACCACTTTCAGGGTTTAAATTTCTGAATAGGGAACAAATAGACACGTTCGATTATAAAAATATTTCTAATGATGGAAATGTGGGATACATATTAGAAGTGGACTTAGAATATCCTACTGACCGGCATGATTCACATAACTACTTGCCATTCTGTCCAGAAAAGAAAATTCCTCCCGGAGGAAAGCAGGAAAAATTGATAGCGGATTTGACAAATAAAAGCGAATACATTATTCATTTAAAGCAGCTTCAGCTATGTATTGATCATGGATTAGTTGTAAAAAATATACACAGGATTTTATCCTTTAATCAATCATGTTGGCTAAAGCCATATATTAACTTGAATACTAATCAAAGAAAACTAGCTAAAAATGATTTCGAAAAAAACTTTTTTAAGTTAATGAATAATGCGATATATGGGAAAACAATGGAAAATGTCGCTAAGCGTAGGAGCATAGTTTTAATAAAACACTATAAGTCAAAACAAAATTCTCCAGGTTTTAGACAACGCATAGCTAGACATGACTTCCATAGCGTTGAGCTATTCGGGTCTGATCTAGCAGCGATTGAGTCAACTCCAACACAAATTTTGTATGATAAACCAATATACATAGGAGTTGCTGTTTTAGAATTATCAAAATGGCTAATGTATGAATTTTATTACAATTTTCTATTGCTTAAAAGTCCTTCTTCTAAAATTATATATATGGATACAGATTCATTCATTTTATCTTCAGAAGAAGATTTTTATGAAACTATTAAAAATAATCCAGAACGCTTCGATACCTCGAATTATAAGATAGAAAACCAATTTAATATAGTTCAGGCTAATAATAGAGAGCCAGGAAAAATGAAGGATGAACATGCCGGTAGGGTAATGACTTCCTTTGCAGGACTGAAGGCTAAGGCGTATTCCTGATTAGTTGATAAGGAAGGAAATGAAAGCGATTGTATAAAAAAAATTAAAGGTGTTAAGAAATCAGTTATTAAGAAACTAAATCATGAAGATTATATCGAATGTATAAAATATAAAAAAACATTTTATGGAGATCAGCGAGTAATTCGTAGTAGATCCCACATCCTCTATACAGAAATTATGAATAAAATTAGTCTAAATTATAAGGATGATAAGAGATATATTTTATCAGATGATTGTAACACATTAGCTCATGGTCATTATAATATTGAAAATCTTAGCAGTAACCCAACATAGTAATAAGAAATATTTGTATAATAACATTACATAAATATATAAATAAATGTAAATAAAAAAATAAAAAAAATAACAATAATAAAAAAAGCAAAATTTAATTTACTTGTGTTGCGTTTTATTACTTTAACAGGTCATTTACAGAAATCCATGAGTTGTGACTGGAATCAAAACCGCTCCACTTTACTAGCACCTGGTTATTTTTTCTCTTAAGTATTTTCTCTACTAGGAAAGCATTTTTATCTTTTACTTTTTGAAGTTCCTCTTGATAAAATGACCCTTTAATAGGGGTACTCATATAATCTTCTATTTCATATGTAACAGGGTTGGTACACTTAACTTTCAAAATTTTAAAAACTTCTGTGGTCCAATTTGGTTCATACCCCTTCATGAATATTCCCTTGTATTTAC
Source organism: Drosophila takahashii (assembly GCF_030179915.1). NCBI lineage: Eukaryota > Metazoa > Arthropoda > Insecta > Diptera > Drosophilidae > Drosophila > Drosophila takahashii. Next base: position 31,561,052 of record NC_091680.1, on the reverse strand, counting down.
TTATTCTTACGAAATCACCTACGGAAAATTTATGTTTTGGAAATGTTTTTGGAATACTATACACTGATTTTAAAATAAACTCTTCATTTTTAGAGTTGACCTCTATAGGTTTCATTTTAATTGTTCGGTGATATGAATTGTTGTATTGTTCTACGAGGCAATTGATATTATTAATCCACCTATATTTCCCCTGCATACTAAACATTTTCCACATACGATTTTTTAATGTTCGATTGAAGCGCTCACATATAGAAGCCTTAAGATGCGTATAGGTATGATAATGATTAATCTGAAATTTGGTAATTAATTCCTTAAAAGTGGAATTAAAAAATTCTTTTCCTTGATCTGACTGAATATTCTTGGGTTTAATTTTACTCTTTTTAAAAACAGTTTTCATTGCCTCTGCTACATCCTGAGCAGACTTTGTCTTAACTGCTTCAGCGTAGGCATACTTTGAGAACGTGTCAATAACGGTAAGTAAATATCTGAAACCCTTATTTTCTTGCCTAAACGGAATCATTTCAACTAAATCAATTTGCCATGTGTCATTTAACCCTTTCTGAACGAACTTTCGGCGAATAAAGTTTTTTCGCGCTGGTTTGTGAATTTCATCAACAACTTGTTGTTTGCTCATTTTAGGATGATGATTTAGTGTTTTATTTTTTATTAGATGACGATGATTTCTTAGCTAATAGTGTTTGCTTATATACAAGTACATCTCTTTTTATTTCTGTACGCATCTTTTTTGAAATTTCAAAACATAATCGCGTTAAATCTATTTGTACATCTTTGTCATAGGATCCCTCTAGATCAGATAATTGAATATCAAATCTTTGTAAAGATGCACACTTAGGAATAATATGATTATTGTAGAGGAATATTACTTGCTGTCGTAATATAGAATTCCAACATAAAAATGTAGTAAAAAATATAGCTAATCGTAGTAATGATCTCCAGGACTCAGAATCAAACTCAATTTTGTTACCATACTGATTAATTACAAAAACATACTGCTTATCTGATTTTCTAAATCTAAAATTACATATGATGGAATGCATGTATGGATGATCAATAATTGTATCAGGCATCAAGAAGTCATACTGGTCCAGCTTTAACTGAATAAATTCCTTATATGTAAGCAGTTGCATCCATTCGTCTTTGTCAAATCCAATAAAATTATTTTTACTTTGCTGCATCCAGATCATAGGCGAAAATTTTCGAGTAGTTGACAGACCACATTTCAACTTTAAGTTATGGACTACATAATATTCAAATCCAAAAATAACTTCATGGTCTTGTTTCTTTCGAGAAGTTTTATTTCGTTTTGTTACACACATGTCCATTAGGTAAGAGTACTTTATTTAAACTGCAAGTATGTCCAACTCTTACCGGTATATAAAGGAGAAAGCCCTCACAAGCACACCCTCAGTTGATTAAAAAATCTCAACCAATCATGAACATTGTTGATCGTAATTCGAGCATTATAGTAGATTTTCAATATGTACTTGGAAACAATAAACAAGTTTTTGTTAAGGAGCTGGCATTCATGGCTGCGGGAACTGTAATACCAAATTTTTTTCATTTCCAACCTCCATTTAACATAAAAGAATTGGATGATGGAGCCCTTAAGCAGCAACACCTAAATCAGCAGAATATAAACGGATTGGATTGGTCAGCTGGAGATATTCCTTATACATGTCTTGAAGAAATACTAACACCACTTAATAAGTATCATACAGTAATTGTTCGCGGTGAAATTAAAAAACATTTTTTAACTAAGTATTTATCGACAAACATTATCGATATTGATATTGGAAAAAGTTTAACCCAACTACCCAATTTTTTCACTAATTGTAGAATACATAGGAAAAAACGTCCACTACGGTGTTCACTAAATAATTTGTTTAAGCTATTTGTATTCTTAGAAAACACAAATTATGAAATATACAGTAACGGTGAAACATATGTTTAAAATTCAGTAAAACATATTTAGTGAACCAATCCGGTTCTTTTACAGTATGGAATCCTTTAAGAAATTTTTTGGAAATGATCCTAGTAAAAAGGGATATAAGCAACTTATTTATTGTAATTATTGTGGATCTGATACTCATTTCGATAAGAACTGTGCCAAGAAACGCGATCAGGAGAAACATAAAAAAGACTAGTGTAATTTATAAAACATTATATAAGAAAATAAATCAAATCTTTTAAAATTTATGTTGAATAAAATAAAAGCTTTAAATAATATATAAAAAATGTTTACGCAATTTATACATCCTTTCACAATGCTAATTTGTGGACCATCAGGATCGGGAAAAACAACCTTTTTGGAAAATCTAATTACTAAGAAGAGCGATCTTTTTAATATTTCAATAGATCGAATTATTTGGTGTTATGGAGAGGAGAGCGCCAAGCCTAATTTTAATAATGTTGAATACTTTAAAGGAGTTCCTGAAACAATTGAAAATGAAACAAATGAACATATTCTTTTAATATTGGACGACCTGATGATGGGAGCGTTTAACAAAAATGTGTGTGAACTATTTACTAAAGGTTCCCACCATAGGAATTTATCAGTAGTGGTGGTAACTCAGAACATATTTCATAAATCTTCGCACACTAGAGATATTTCACTCAATACGAAATATATTGTTGCTTTTAAAAATCCTCGTGATAAGCTTCAATTTCAATGTTTAGCAAGACAAATTTTTCCTGAAAACCCTACTGAGTTATTTAGAATATATAAGGAAGTAACGGAGCAACCACACGGATATTTACTTATTGATCTCACTCAGGGAATTAACGATCTCTTAAGATTTAGATCAGACATTTTTAATTCGGAATATACAGTGTGTTATTCAGATGAAAATGGTTTACAAAAAGAGTCTAAGTCGCTTGAAAGCGAACAAACATTTATTGTATGTGCTCAAAAAAGCCGATAATAGACTACGTAAGGCTATTATAAGCAATAGTGATAGTGAGCTCGTAAAAACAATAGTGGAGATTGTATTGAACACATTACAAGGGAACCATAAAGTTACTAAGCCACATCTAAATGCTCTTAAAAAGTATAAAACTGCTTTGCGATATCTTTCCAGTCCAAAGCGTACATTAAACTCTAAGAGAAAAGTTCTTGTTCAAAAAGGAGGATTTTTACCTATTCTGATAAGTTCATTGCTTTCTGGAATTTTTGGAAAACTTTTAAAAAATGATTAAAAATAAACACAATTTAACCAAAGTTATTTTAATGCAACCTAACTCCTATCAGAAATTGTTAAACAATGATAGAGGAAATGAGTTAATAGATATAAAATTTTTACCAATTTTAAATAATAGCAAAATAAGTGATTTCAATAAGAGGGTCAAAATTCGTCAAGAATTGAATTACTATCAAAATAAAAAACGTAATAAGTCATGGAATTTCCAGAATGAACAAAAACCGCCACTTATTTCAACCAGAACAAATGAATCTCAAACCAACGATTGGATTGATATGAACCCCAACACATTAAAATCAAAAGGTGAACATTCACCTTTAGTGAAATTACAGTTCATCCCGTTACCACCAGAAACTGATGACGAGGATTTAAATTTAAATGAAAAACAAAATGTTTTACCAGAAAAACGAAAGTTACGAGATACTTCTTTTTTGGATAGTAAAAAAGATTTTAAAAAAATAGGTTTGGAAAAAGTAGTATCAAAAGTGAGGCTAAATGAACGACAACGTAAATTAAAAGCCAAACTAGAAAAATTGAAAGAGAAAACCTCACCATATCAAGATCTTAAATATATAACAGGACGTGAAAAGTTAACCCGTTCGGTTCGAACAAAAAATCCAGTACAAACTGGTAAAAACAAAATTAATTGGATTTCGTATCAATAACTAAAATTAAGAGATCAACGATGGGTTATTTAAATGAGATTTTTATCACATTGCTTAGTAATGATTCTATGAATGTATTTCCTGATAACGTAAAGTGTGCATTTACAAACATTGTAAATATTCCTGAAGAAATGAACGATGATTGGGAAGTCGGTATTACAGATATATATTTGAATAATTACAATAAATATACACCTAATCAAGATAAAAGTATCGTTGAAGAAACCGAATTTGTTAGTCTAGTAAATGCTGAAACATTTAGATATAAAAATGCATCCGTTGAGACAAACATACCTGAAAATGGACTGATATTTATTTACACGGACATAATAAAACCAAGGTCCGTAGGTAGTAAAAAACCTAGATGTCTTCGTGTAATGCATTATAACGGAAAGGAGAAAAATATTCAATTTAAAAATATTGAATATTATCCTTTGGATATATGGTCCCCAAATGAAATTTCAATACTAATCACGGATTCAAATGGATACAAGATTCCATTTGAAACTTCCACTGTTCCTATTTTCGTTACTCTTCACTTTAGAAGAAAATAAATAAAGCATATCCAAAAACTCTATAAATAAAACATACACAACAAATATTTACTTAGAACACAAATAGTCATCATGGTGAAATCTTATCAGGAATATTATGTAAATCAGTGTGGTGGCGGGCTAAGCAACATCGGAAGTCTTTATGTATCACCCCGAATAGTGCAACAAGGACGAGGAATAGGAAATTTTTTTAGTGGTCTTTTTAATTACATTTAACCACTTTTTCTTTCGGGCATAACGGCTATAAAAAATCAGGCCGCTGAGACTGGTAAGGCTGTAATTAATGAATTTGGGAGAAAGCCTTTAAGAAATATAATTCAAGAACAGAGTAAAATTGCTTTACAAAATCTCTCAAACAAAGCAATTGATAAAATGACACGATTTCAAAATGGAAGTGGAAAAAGAAATAAAAAGCGGAGTACTAGAAAAAAACGACTTCATTTAACATCTAAACGACAACGTAAACATACCCAGACGCATCATAAAAAAAAGAAGTCAACAAGAAAATTAAATATTAGAGATATTTTTTCTAAAGCAAAATGAGTAACCACATCGAATGTATGAAAAGTGAATTAGATTTGTTTGCTCCACACCCGACGCAAAGTTCTATTCTAAGAACTGAAGAAGTCTCATATAATCCAATTGCTTCCTTGGACGGCGCCTCCTCAATCGAATTTGTCTGCTTAGGAAATGGTGAAACGTACCGAGATTTATCAAGTGTTTACTTACGACTTGTAGTGCAACTTAGAAAAAATGATAACAACGTCATTGAAGGAAATACTGTAGGTGTTGTAAACAATATTTTACATTCAATTTTTAGAAGTTCATCAGTTTACTTAAATAATATACTGGTATCGCAGAGTGATAATAATTATCATTATAGAGCGTATTTACAAACAATTTTAAACTATGGGGTTGATGCCTCTGAAAGTCACTTAGCCTCCCAAGGTTACTTCCCAAATTTTGGAAGAATAACAGCAGGGAAATATGTTTATCCGGACACTAATGAAACTCTTAAAAATGTATTCCAAAATAGTAATAAGGTTGAATTATTCGGAAAAATTCATGGTGATATATTTAATCAAACCAAACTGCTTGTCAATAATGTTGATTTAAGAATTAATTTCAATATTGAAAAAACATCATTTTATTTATTGGAAACCGGCACTGAATCAAATTTAAAAATACTAGAAGCACAACTTTTCATGAATCACATAACAATTAACCCAAGCATTTTATTGGCACATCATCATGTTTTACAAACAAAAAATGCTCTATACCCATACAGCAAAGTTGAAGTCAAATCTTTTACAATTTATCCGGGAAACAATACACTATCGATAGATAACGCCGTTATTGGTCAGCTACCAAATTTTATGGCTTTTTGTATGGTTAAAAACCGATCATACTCAGGAAACCGGACCTTAGACCCATTTAACTTTGAACATTTTAAAATTCAACGATTTAATCTATTGGTTAATGGAGTTCAAGTTCCCTCCCAGGCTCTGGAATTTGATTACTCTAACCCTGAAAAGGTGCAAAGCTCCAGAGGATATAATATGCTATTTAGATCATGTGGAAAAAGACATTATGATCGTGGACTACAAATTACAAAGGAAATGTTTGATACTAACAGTTTTATACTAGCCTTTGACTTAACTGCTGATCAATCAAATTCAACTGTTTGTTCAAATTTAATCTCGCAAGGTACTATAAGAATCGAAGGAAGATTTTCAGAACCACTTTCTGAAGCAGTTACTTGTTTGGTATACTGTGAATACGATTCCATGCTTGAAATTGATAAGCATAGAAATATTAGGACGCTTTTTTAATATGAATACTTTACAAATTCAACATTTGCTTTCTAAGCATTCAAAAACACGATCTATTTTTAAAGGAGTTTATCCTTCGGACCGGTTACCCAAATCTATATTAAAATATCCAGCTTTAATAATTGCTAACACCGATACTTCTGATCAGAATGGAACTCATTGGATTGCATTTTATTTTGATAGTCGCAAGTCAGCTGAATTTTTCGATTCATATGGACAATATCCCCAGAAAAAGGAATTTGTAAAATTTTTAAAATCTAACTCTCATAAATATTTTTTTAATAAGCAACAACTGCAGGGATATTTTTCCAGTACTTGCGGTCATTATTGTATGCTGTATGGTCTTTTTAAAAGTAAAAAGAAAACACTAAATTGTTTCTTAAAAAACTTCAAGAAAAACGACTTTTCATACAATGATAAATTAATAATAAAAATGTTTAAAAACCATTTTAAATAATAAAAAACTCTTTATTAAGTCAAATCAATTTATTTTATTTATGGTTTTTGGAGCAATTCGTTTGTTTAACCTATAATATTTTATCATAAGATTAAGGGCTTCTTTTTGTAGTACCGGCAGCATATGACACTGGCATGTGTCTGGTCCAGATGAAGCATCATCGTCGCTCCAGGGGCAAAGTTTGTAGTGGAATCCAAACTTTGAATGGATCAACTCTTTTTCCTCTAAGTCCTCCAGAGTAGCTTGTAGATATTCCATTCTTTGTTGGTGTTGTTCGAAAAGCACTCCTTCGAATTGCATTAAAAATACTTCTATTTGTAGAGCGTACATTTTTTTGTGGTTTCCTTTTTTAGACTGATTTAAGACTGTTGTTGAATCTTAGGACTCAGTCATTTATATTGGGGAATTTCATTTACTTTAGTTATGTACTGATAAAAATTCAATTTGCGCACCGCTATATCTATTCAGACCTGTTCCTTTATATACCATATGGGAAATACCATTTTCAATTAGTTTCCTAAAAGGTGTCTTTGAAGAAAATTTGTTTACATAACTTTTAGGTAGAAATATCCAAACATCTTTGTCGTCCTTATCTGTTAAATACAGGGCTATTTTAGATCCACAGCTTACATCCAGTGATCTTATACTCAAATCCAGTACATAGATTTTCAATTTTTGTATAGCCAATCACAGGCTTCAATTCATTTAGGGTCTCTAAGAAGTCCTACAAAATTCACTTGAATTAGTAGATATTTTATATATATATATATATATATTTATATATATAAACATACCATTGTTAAACAGCTTGAGATTGGATTCGTTATGCCTTAGTACCTAACCGTCGTATACTAATTCGTTTACTAAAAATTACATGGTCTTTTATACTGGTCCAAACTTATAAATATTACTAACAATACATGTAGAGCTAAAGAGATAAGAACATACCTAAATTATAGATATATATAAGTACATAGACAAAATGTCATTCAATCCATGTAATTCTTGAGATTGCGATAAGAAAGAGAGAGCAGTATCATCTATCTCTTTTCATATTTATATAAATATGTCAATAGAGAAATATAAAATAAGGGTCAATTATGTAAAAACAAGGTAGCTATGACGCTATATAAGACACTCTTTTTATAGAAAATGCAGTTTATTTTTTCCAACATCGAAATGGAAAAGTTTCATTGTGAGTTATGTTCAGAACCAAAATCCCTTACTACTCGAAACGGGCTGAAAGCGCATACCTTAAAAATACACAACTTCAACTATCAACAAGAAAGGAAGCTACCTTCGGCCAGCCGAAGCTTATATACCCTTGTAGATAAAAGAATACTCACTCGGTGCAGTTCCAGGGATTCCAGATTCAGCGTTTCGATTTATTTCAATTTTGTTTTTAAGTAGTCAAGAATCAAAAGGCCTACTTCCTACAAAGTTACAATGAATTTTCTTATATTTGTTTGGGAGCCTTAAGATATAGTGGTCCGATCCGGCTGGCTCCGACATATGTACTACCTGCAATAGAAAGAAGGCTTTCGGGAAAGTTTCATCGCGATAGCTTTAAAACTGAGAGACTAGTTCGCATAGAAACGGACAGACGGACAGACGGACAGACGGACAGACGGACAGACGGACAGACGGACAGACGGACATGGCTAGATAGACTCGGCTATTGGTGCTGATCAAGAATATATATACTTTATGTGGTCGGAAACGTCTCCTTCACTGCGTTGCAAACATCTGACTGAAATTATAATACCCTCTACAAGGGTATAAAAATCGAAATCTTCCTATTACTGTTGTTATTTCTGTCCTGAAGTACGAAAAATTTGGTTGCGAAACAACTATAATATGCACATTCTATTGATGCATAACGAAGAGATAAAAAGTATTCGTAAAGCTGAAGAAAATTATCGAATAAATAAAAAGCGTTTATAGAAACTCCATTTCAAAATTGTTTTTATTTTATATAATTTTATTAATTAAAATATATATGATTACAATTTAAAACTTAGGACTCCAGACTAAATAAAACATCCAGTAAGGCGTTATCATCCCCGTCATCCAACAAACTCAAAAACTGGTTTGTTGATTGTGGTGGCGGCTCTACAATTTCATCAAAGATTTGATCATCGTCTGGAAACAGCTCTTCTTCTACCGTGGGGAGATGTTCGTCCAATCCTATATTCTGTTCACTCAGAAATTGATCCCGGGGTTGTAGTGGGGGCTCTACAATTTGATCGAAGATTAGATCGTCATTGGGAAACATGTTGTCTTCTGCAGACGGGCTAGGTTCATCCATTTCAAATGCCTGTCCACACTGATATTGCTCCTGGCTTTCATCGTTGAGGATCATGGACTCCAGAGCAGCTTGCGTAGCAGTCCCCATCAGGTCTGAAAATTCTGGCTCCCTCTCTTGGGTCGAAGTTGCTGTAGGTTGAAACACTCCTCGTAGGATAAGATCAACCGTATCTTCTGGACCCGAATCATCCACAACCTCCTGATCCGAGTTTTCAATAATCTCGATATCAGAGTCCTGCGTCTCCGGTATTTCAATGCCATCAAGCTCAACCTCAATACTGGAATCAATAAAATCCACAGATAAATCCATTGGTATGCAATACTGAGGCATTTGAAGAACTGATCCTGAGCAATTTGAGTGGTGTCATTTTTATAGTCTAGAATGCTCACTTAACAGGTTGTTATCTACAGGGAGTGCATACAGGCATGTTGTACTCCTAGGACCAATCCGATTGGTTCTCGAATATACGAAGCAGACCAAGACCCCAGTCGAATGGTTATTAGAGGGAAAAGGAATACAAGTTTACAAGGTTACGATGGTTTAGGAAAGGTAATCTCTGTGTAAGCAAGATACGATACATTTGCACAAGACGTTGCAATGCAACCATTTTCTCAAGCCTTAAGCTAAAAGTAGCTAGAATAAGCGGGAGCGGCGATTTTTTTTATTAGTTTTGTATAAAATCGTAAATTAGTTTACAGACGCAAACATATACAATTCCCATAATCAGTGTGTTTGATATCCGAAGGAATCCTATCGTTTTATTGCATTTCAAAATATTGTGACCCCTCGTTATCTTCTAAGAACAACCCGAAGAAACTGCACGTGCACCCACGAACTCGAGTATCACCCCCTACCCTCAAGTCCTTGTGTGTGTGTGTGTGTGTGTGTGTCTGCTTGTGCGTGGCTGCTTGTGCGAAAGGTGTGAAATTAAAATTTTTAAATTTTATATCAAAATGTACAATTTTAATTTTAGAATCATGAAAATTATACCAATGAAAAGGTCTTGAAAAATGCTTTCCAATGACACCAAACTTTTTTTTTTTTTTTAGTGGTGGTCAAAATATATTTGGGTGATCGGAGAATGTCGTCATTTTTGCCTGTTTTAGGGTAGTAGTGGAGATATGGGTAAGCGGGGAAAACCTCCGTACCGTTTTATTTTTCGCAGTTTGAAAACCAATACTTTGTATACCACACTGAATTTTTTTCGTATACATAAACATTACTGGAATTCTGAATTCTATAATCATTCATGAAAAGAGTTCTCAAGAAGTCTTATACAACATAAACCTTTTTTCTAGACACACTCCTGAAATCGTATAACGACTGCTATTCATCCCAGCCACGAGCATTAACGTATAAGATTTATCGTATAAGAAAACCGAGGTAGGGCAGCGGTGCTCACGCGATCGCCGAACACGGGAGCGGAGAACCGCAGCGGGTTTCTCCGCTTACCCATATCTCCACTACTTATGTGGAGCGTATTTTCTTTGTAGTTTCCTCGAGTAATTGTCGATTTGGCGGTTCTTCGCGTGCGGATGGTGCTTATAATTGCACTATGGTCGCTCGCCGTGTAGGTCTCGCTAATTTCCCAGGTCGCCGTCGCCGCCAAGCTTGCGCTTACGCAGGTGAGGTCGATTATGGACTGCGCTTTCGCTCTCCTAAATGTAGGGGTGGAGCTCGTGTTTTGTAGGACTACGTTCAGCGATGCGAACGTCTCAGTGACCACTCTTCCTCTGGCGTTTGTTGAAGCTGACTTCCACTCCGTTGACCATGCATTGAAGTCCCCAGCAATAATCGCAGACGAGCAGAGCTCGTAAATAACTGTTAACACTTATTTCTGAAACTGTCTTGTTACTCACAGAATAGAAAAAATGTACAATTTTCTGTCAGCCTCGGACAGAAAACAGTAATTTTTTGTTCCAAAGTGTTTTCAGTTGACTGTTTTCGGCTGACACAAACCTTATTTATGTCTCTCAATAACAGAAAAAAGGAAGACTTTTGCTTTCCCCTCACTGAATAAGTGTTTTTGAATGATCAAAACCTATAACTGTCCCAGAATAAATGTCTTTTTGGATTGTGTACATATTTTTTTTAACTTAAAAATGTTAAGTCTTTTCCATAAGTTGTATAAACACTGTTTATGCGTGTGTATATATGTAAACTTCGTATTGCCGAATGATAATTTATTTGATAACAATTTGTACATGAGTGCATATATATTTCATGTGTTACAAATTTATTGAATAAACTTTATTCGGCGTTTAGCTTTACTATTAAAAGCGAATTTATATTTTCCGCAATAAGAGAGCTTCGTTTCTCATTAAGTATATAATGCAGTGAGGAAAATGCCCTTTACACAGACACCTGTGTGGCTGGTATAGCCAGCACTACCTGGACAAGAGCAGTTAAATGCGCCGATTGCATCTTCAGGTCATCAAAAATTGCAATATGTTGGAGATCAATGGTAAACGTCCGAATGCCATGTCAAAACTCTCCACATCTGCATACATTTTTGATAGTTGTTCACGGGAAGCATCTTTCTTAGTTTGGGATAATGACTGAACGCCATCTAAAAATTCAGAAAAAAAGGGTAACTTGTTGTCGGCAATTCACAATGCTCATTGAAGTCCATGTCAGAGGAAAATGATTTTCTTATACCACCGATAATAATGTTAAATAAAAATTGCTTACGTTCTTAAGTTCATAAATACGACGCACAGTTTTTTTTTAAGTTTTGCTTGGCTAACATTTTTTGTTGGTGACTTAAGACTATGTTAATTCTTGGATCCATGTATATAGCAGATAACAAGGCGTCGTTGTCAAGTAATTTACTCTCCCTTGATTTCATTTGCGTTAACAAATTTTGGCCAGATAATATTCACTCTTTTCGCATTTCAGTTTTAGCTCCATCCATATGATATAAAACTCACTAAATGGCAGTTATTTTTGTTGGAACTTTAGAGTTGCTTCATAAGCAGTGTTGGGACATACCTAGATACTTTTACCTAGGTACGTACCTAGGTACAATTTAGTGGTACCTTTTACCTTACCTAGGTATAAAAATAATTGAGTACCTTTTACCTTACCTAGATACAGATTTGTATATACCTTTGGAATTATTAAGGTACTTACATAGGTATTAAACATTGATCTGATTTAAAATAGCCAAATCTGACTGCGACACTGTAGTATCGTTTCATTGTATCGTTTCGTTTCGAAATTGTAATAGTCGGAACGCAGCATTAAAAGTCATTGGAATTCAGCCGTTCTATTTTTTGTTTTGTGAAGTTAAAACTAATCGCAGTTTTATTTTATATAATTTTGTGCACGTATGTATGTTTCCATCACTACATCAATTTATTTATGAAACCAAAGTGTATTTGGCGCGCAAAAATGGCGTATGTAAGTAAACAAACGGCATATGGGCACTTCCAAAATGTCGCTCGGGACATTTGCACACCTTTAAAGGTGAAAAAAAATTGTAAAACAATGGATTTAAATTTTAATTATGGGCTTTTCCTTTCACTCTTCCCAAGCTCTATTTTTGGTAAAAATCTTGATTTTGTTCCACTTTTAGTTTTTAAGATATCGGTAAAAAACTGCCGTATTCGCTCGGGACAAAAATAGAAGTGGATTTCGGGGAAGTTCATACAACACCAGAAATTAGCTAATTCTGATGGAATATTTGAATGCAATTTTTTTTAGAATGTCGATCAAACATGTCGCTGTGAAATGCTTTTGGTTTTACTCAAAAATTCTTTGCCGTTTTTTTTTTATGCAGTTTCAACCACATTCGCTCGGGACATGTCGCTCGGGACATTTTTTCCGACTGTTTTGTAAAGCGGATTTCTTTACCTCTATCTCTCAATTGCTGGATGTTTTGCTTTTTACTTAATAGTTTAGCATGTGAATGAAGCATTTAGTACAGAAAAATGTCACATATTAGCATTCCTATAGGATAAATTTACAACAGAAGATAGGTCCAAAAAATAACAAAAAAGTAGCCAAAAAGTGATTTTTGCGTATATTGGTGGGGTTTGTCATAAAAATAATCAAACTGTACTCCAAATTTGTAGTTAAGCTCAGTATCCAACTAATTAGAAACTAATATCGGGGCAAAATCATGTGGAAATATGTTTTATTCAAGTTTCAAGGTTTTTGGCTTGGTGGACTTTTTTTTGGAAGTGCCCATATACATATGCACAATATATAGTCAATGTTTCTACATACGGAATTTTTTAAATACATTAATGAAGTGATACGTGCATACAATTATTCATGCCGCGTGTTTTAAAAATATATTCACAAAATTAAAACATTTAACTTTAAATGAAATGAAAAGATATTGTTTGATTAAGACGACTAAAAACTGAAAACTAGTCTTATTTTAAGTTTAAATGATTACATTGAACAAAACAAAAAAATTATAAAAAATACCTTATAAATACCTTTTACCTTTACCTAGGTACTGGGTAATTTAAGTACCTTTACCTTACCTAGGTATTTATTTTTGCCCAATACCTTTTACCTTACCTAGGTAAAAAAACACAGTACCTTTCCCAACACTGTTCATAAGTGGGCTTAAATGCATTTATATAAAGCTCTACGAATTCCCAGTCTATATTTGTGCCCTTTATTATCTGCTGCACTGAAAGAAAGTTCTTAAGGTCGACCAGCTTAACAATCATAAGATATGTGGGATTCCACCTGGTCAAAACGTCCAGCGTAGGAATGGTTTTTTGCGTTCGACTAAGAATCGTCTGCTCATAGTGAATAACACTAAGGTTTATATACATGGGTTAAAAAAAACCTTCAATTCTCTTACCTGTTAGTTTCCGTACGCAACGCTTTGAATATCTTACGGCAATTGTTGATATGGCTGCTGATCTCGCTCGTTTATTCACATCAATCACGCACAATTGGAGGGTGTGAGCAGCACATCGAACAAGGTGAATATTTGCCACTTGTATCGTTTCCAGCTTTGCCATAAGGTCGTCTTCTTTTTTGTAGTCGTTCAAGAGAGAGTCATTCAGGGCATCTTCATTTAGGATTTCCACGGCCTTTGTCATATTCCTTCCATTATCCGATGTAATACTTTGTAAATAATGTTACATTAAAAATGTAAAATTAAAAATGATAGATTAAAAAATGTATATAATTTAATTTTTACCTGAAGATTTGGTCAACTTCTATTCCGTAATCCTGTAGAACTTCCAAAATCTTTTCTTTTATGTACTGGCCGGTATGCGTGTGCAAAAGCTGAATCATTCCTAATGTTTTAACAACAATCTGGGAATTGTACAGCGCTGTCGGAATGAGTTGCAAATTTACACCCAAAATGACTTGGTCCAATCTTATTGCAGCATCGATTTTCAGGGATAATAACTTTCCCTTCACTAAAGTCCGTATACTGTCTTTCATTGTCTGCTCCTTTAATTTAACATAATGCATAACATTACGCGATGTTATAGGGCTCATGGAGAGCGCGTCATACATTGGGTCCACAATCTCGCGGAACCAAAAGTAATTAGTCCTATGCACGGTAAACACATATATGTGGCTAGATAAACGCAAGTTTACCAAAAAGGCAAAAATGAGCAAAAATGGTTAATTGTATGGCAACAAGGACACTTTTGTGGTTAATTCCTTGTTTTTACTTCCTTGCAACTCTGTGCAATGAAGAAGTTATACTCCACAAACACAAACACAATCGCTAGCTCGAATCTATAAAGAATCTATACAGTTGGACAACAAGACACATAAAAGCAAATATTTAAGATAATTTACATTAACAAATACCTTTGCAAGGAATTTCCATTTTCAGATTTATGAAAGTCTTTTTTCACACCACACAATTAACAAGCAAAGTAAGCTAATTTTTCTCTGAATTTTCCGACATTGCTAGGTCTCTCTATCAGGCAAATTTGTTGCAGTGGCAAAACTACAGATTTGCCACAACAAATTTTTGGAAGGCGGTTTTCTTCAAATGAAGATGTCAAGAATCGTTTGGTGTGGTCCATTCATTAAAATAAATTATGAAAATAAATAGGTTTATGCACCAAAATTGGGATTTTTACCCATAGTGCAACCTGAAAAAAAATCCAAAGTTCCCTCAATTTTTTCGCTCAAATATATATATCTCTAAAGATTATAAAATGAAAGACCGATTTTAAGGGGGATACGACCACAGCCTAAACCATAAGAGCTAGAGCAGCCAAATTTTTTCACAGTATTCCATTGGGGGCGTAGGCGCCCACTAAGGTCCGACATGTCCTCCCAGTGGCCCCAAACAGCTCCAATATCCATATTTAGAGCAAAAAATCATTAGATTTACTTAAGCTTAGCTTCTAAAGTGTTTGGAATTTCGAAATTTTGATTTTGCAGAATTTTAGGTCTTAAAAGGACCTAATTAGAAATCTAAAAGAAATTTCGATATCCCCCATAATTTGGGGGCTACATTTAAAATTAACTTATCAATTTAAAAAATCTAAACCGCTGCTTCGATCGAGATGATTTTTTGGTAAATGGTTATTCTATGGCCCAAATGCTTAAGTTTAATTTTTTAAGTTTTTAACATTTTTTTAAAGTATTTTAAACGAATTGTTTTAGATTTCCTAAGTTATTGCGTTGCATTTTGTGGGAGCCCGCCGAGAGAGCGAAACCCAGAGAGCGGATGCCAAGGGAGCGACGGCCGAGAGAGCAACAGCCAAGAAATGGGGCGGGTTAGTGCTGCAAGAAAAGGGGAGGGGAATGCGGCAATTTAAGTTAAATTTGTTTTGGATTTTAAAAACTTAAGCTCCGATCAAAATGATTTTCGATCAATAGTCAGTCCTGTGGATCAAATGCTTAGGTTTTATTTTGTAGCAGAAGTAAGAACCTTATTTAATTTCCACCATGGAAGAAAATAGAAAATGACTACAAATTCTGTAAGCAAAGCCAAATGTTTCCAAGTTAAATATTAATCTTAAGATTCGAACTTTTGACCAAATACATATGTACATATGTATATTTGGATATGTTTTGATTTGCTTCTATATATGTACAATACACGTACATACACACAATGTGTGTGTATGTTTCTATTCGAAAGTAGATAATGTGCTTAAATACAAATAAAATGATTTATTTCCTTTCAGCCAATGCAAAATTGGAAGAGTTTAAAATTAATAATTATCAATCAAATGTGGAATCGGAAAATAATAAGTTACTTCGCTACTTTTGTATGGGATGTCAATCTTTTCGTGTGTGTACAAATGTTTTTGTTTCATTCAAAACAATAAATTTAAAAATAACAAATTCGAATTTACAAACAAGTGTAAACTTGCGCGCAAATTAAAATTGCACTGATAACATTGTAACTGATAGAAGGTATAAAAATTCACTTCTTTTACTTAGATCGCATTCATTTATTATATAGCTCTACCAGTAGCCTTCGGATTCTCTCTCTTGAAGAATCTTCTAGAAAGGATGTTTACGCAAAGGGTTTCAAGAAACGCGCAAATAAGATATAAGAAAGTCCTGACAACCTAATTTCCAAACTGCAAACTAATTTTGAGCGAACGAAGTCGCTCCGGGTATAGCTAGTATTATATATACCTTATATATATCCCCTTAAGATTTTTAAATTTTGCTGTGACTTTCAAACTTTGAATGATCCCACCTTCTCTTGTGGTTACGTTAGATTACATTTTCAAAAAGGATCAAACAGAAGAGACGTGTAACTATTTAATTCCGAAAGGAGTAACAAAATTGAAGATATATCCCAAAGGACGTAGAAAAATTAAGATTTTCTTAAATTAAAGATACCGGAAATACCAGAGCTGATGGAGTATAGGCGTAGTGGCAAGTGGCTTAGAAAAGCCGTATTTATCGAAATAAAATGGTGGCAAGCCTGTTGGCATGTGTAATTTTTAACAATTACTTAATAAAAACAAAATTTTAACTACTACTACGGGGACAAATTTAAAAAAAAGAAAATTCAAAATTTTGTTTAATTTCAAATAATACACAAAAAAATTTTCAATATAATATCTTTTAAACTTGAGTTTTTGCACCAAAAACGGGGTTTTTACCCAAAGTGGGTTGTAGCAATTATTTTATGACACTGAAGTTATTATTTATTGACAGTACATGTTTTTATCGAAATAACAGGCGTTTGTTCTTGAAAAAATATGAATAATTTACGACAGGGGTGGTTAAAACTGCCTTATAACAGTGCAGTTACAAACACCATTAAAGGAAAAACACACGCACGCGAGTAACAAGTCACACACAGTCATGAAAAAGACAACAACACTTTGCATTGTGAGTTGAGGAGAAAAAAAAACTTCAACGGAATTTGTTGTTGGCTTGGCTCGCTCTTATCTATTAAGGACAGCGACACAAAGAGGACTCGGTGTGTGCATAGGCAAGCATTGCGAGTGCACTGCCGTATGCTTAGTGCTATTATAAAAACAATTGTGATCGTGTGCCATATGAATGAGCACCCCTGATTTACGAAGTTATTGCAATTCTCTCGGAACCCTATTTTTTATAGCGGCTTGCGGTGACCACGATGGAAGTCCAGCAGGTCAAGTAAAATCAAAAAACCAAAAAATTTTTATTAGTATAGTAATATATTCAGTTCGTGAACGATTATTTTCAAGAATATTGGGTTTTTTCTGCATACAGTAACAATTTTTCCAAAAAGTTGATTTTTCGAGTTCTAAAAATTTTATTAAAAAATTCTGATTTGCGAAATTAAAATTGGCGCATAAAAACTAAATCGTTCACGAACTCGGCACAATCATTACGAATGATTTAAACAAAAATTGAAGAAGATCGATCAAATAGTTCTTGTGCAATCGTGGTCACATCGAAGGCACTTTTGGAAAAACACGACTTTGAGATAATCGCATTCAAAGTTTTACGTTGAGTATATGCAACTATTGAAGTCGAGCAGACAAAACGCTGTTTTCCTATCGAACTATTATTCGGATCTCTATGAAAATTTGGGAAAATGTTCTCTAGGGGATATTTGTTTATTTATTTATATAGAGCGACCTTAAAGTTAAAACTATAAGCTAGCTATGAATTAAGAGCTCTAGCTGCAAAGGCCTTCAGCTCGTTGAATTTGATACATTTTAGATTAGATTATATAAGTTTGTATTTTTTAGGAAATTTATGACCGTTTTTATATTTTCTGTCGTTGGGTGCTTTAGGTAGTCTGTGGCTTTGAGATTTTCAAAAAGAAGTTGCTTGTCCTGGGTTATGGCTGGGCATGTGACTAGGATGTGTTCCATGTTAACTGGGGTTGATTGGCAAAGAGGGCAGTTGCGTGAGGTGAGCGGATCGAGAAGGTGTTTGTGTGTTATGTTTGAATGTCCAAGGCGGAGTCTAATGAATTTAAATTGATCAATTCTGCTGGTTTCTTCTTGAATTAAGTTAGAAAGTGTTGATATGTGGATGTTGTTTGTGTTAATGTTTTTGTACCATGTGTTGCATTTACTTATTAAGTTTTCATTTTCTTGATTTAGATTATTTTTTAGAAGTTTGTTTATGTCTTTTATGTTTTCGTTTTGCGTAAATATAAGTGGCATTTTTGTTGCTTCTTTTGCCGTTTTATCTGCGAGTTCGTTTCCTTTGATGCTGGAGTGTCCTTGGGTCCATAAGATTTTAATTTTAGGTTGTTTTAGTTGTATTTGTGATCTGATGTGTGTTGGGTATTTGTTGAGATTTTGTGGATTTCGTATTGCTTCGATCGCTCCTAAGGAGTCAGAGCAGATTACGAATTTTCCGCTCCTGCTAGTAGCGAGTATTCCAATTATCTCTGCTGTTAGGATTGATGAGTGCGGTGGCAGGTTACCGTAGTGCAATATTTCTGTTTCGGTGGTAATAGCAAAGGCTGTAGTTGAGTTTTGTTGAGATCTGTCCGTGTATATAAATGTATGATTTTTGTAGTTTTCTTTTGTTTCATTAAATAGTTTTTGGTATGTTTCTGGTGAAGTGTTGTTTTTTTTGTAATTATGCAGCGAGGTGTTTATTATATTTTGTTGTAGTTGCCATGGCGGTTTTGTTTTGTATAATTTTGTTGGTTTAAAGGGTATGTTAAGTTGTCGACAGTTTTCTATGGTTCGATCTAGTGTTGAGGTCCATTTTTTTCTTCTGGTTGTTGGTTTGATAAGTTTGTGTATTGGTGTGTCTTTGGAGCGCATAAGGTTTTTGAAGAGTTTAGTTGTGAGATGATCTCGCCGTTGTTCGATGGTTGGGATGCTAGATTCGTAGAGTAAATTGTATGTTGGTGTTGTGCGAAACGCACCTAGGACTGCTCTAAGAGCTGCGTTTAGTGTGGTTTTTAATTTGTTTAGTGTATTTTTTGTGGCGTATCCATATGTGTGAAGTGCATAGTCAATTTTAGATATTTGTATGGCTTGTGTGATGTTTAATAGAGTGTTTGTGTTGCAGTTAAACTTGGGGCTGGCCAAGCATTTTATGATGTTAAGTTTGTTGGAGAGTGATGGTATGAGAGTGTCAATATGTGAGTTCCAGTTGTATTTCTTGCTTATGGTTAGTCCGAGTATTTTAAGTGATTCTACGTTTTTTATTTTTGAATTCTGTGTTGTGATTATGCAGTTGCATCTGTGTTTTCTACATATGTGTAAGTGCTCGCATTTTGTTTGTGATAGTGATGCGCCTGAGTAGCTTCCCCAGTCTTCTATTTTCCTAAAGATGTGGTTTATGTTAATGTTTTTCTTGTTTTTTAGATTTACCAGCAAAAGGAAGTCGTCTTCATATGCGCAAAATTTTATCTGTTTATATCTTGTCAGGATGTTGGCTAGTTTATTGAAGGCTATTAGGAAGAGTACAACTGATATGGGAGATCCTTGTGGGATTCCGTTTTCTGGAGGGTGTATGTTTGAGTTGTGTGTCCCTATTCTGACTGTTTTCTTTTTGTTCTTGGTGATCGAAAGCTCTTGCAAAGTCAAGAGAGATGAGTGAGGTATGTTTCCTGGTATTAAGTGACTTCGTAATGATGTGATCTGCATAGAGCAGATTATCCAAAGTCGATTTACCTTTTTTGAAACCGAATTGATGTGGGTGTAGAAGTTTATCGTTGTTGAGAAACCACCATAGTCTGTTCGCTATTATTTTGTCCATAGTTTTACTCAGGCAGCAGTTAAGTGAGATGGGTCGGTATGATGAGATGTCAGTTTTATCCTTTTCAGGTTTTTGAATTGGTATGATCAGGCTGGTTTTGTATGATTGAGATATATAGTGATTGAAGATGTGATTGAAGTGAGAAAGTATTCTATTTTTTATTGATGGTGAACTGTTATTTATCATGGGGTATGAGATTCTATTGATTCCTGGTGTTGAGCCTTTAAGTGATTGTAGAGCAATGGTTAATTCGATTTTGGTTATGGGTTTGTCGATTTCTATAGCAGATGTGGATGGAATGTGATTGAGGGTTATTGTGTTGTATTTATGGGAGGTGAGTTCTTGGCTGAAGTTTTCGTCGTTTGAAGGATGGGACCAATGATGTGCAAGAAGGTTGGCCATTTGGTTTTTGTCGTTGGTGGTTACATTGTTGTTGTTTGTTATGTAGTGTATTTGTTTTGCTGGGTTAAGACCGAAAAATCGGAGAATGTTGTTCCATATTTTTGTTGTTGGTGTGCTTGCTTGAATGGCTGATGTGAAAGTGGTTGTGGATACCCTTTTCAGAAGCGCGTTTTCTTTTCTGTAAGCAATGATCGTTTCTTGATCGTTGTGTTTCTTTTCAGTGCTTTCCATGTTTGTTTTTTCTCAATGTGTAAGTCTGCTAAGTTTTTGTTCCACCAAGGAACTGTGCGTGAGTGTCGGTGTGGTAGTGTTTGTGGTATCGTATGGTGTGCGCTTTTAATGATTATTTTGTTAATTAATGCTGTTTCTTTGTTTATGTTGGTTGAAGGAGGTATAGGTTATTGTTGTTATGTGTGTGGGTTGTAAAGTTATACCAGTTTGCTTCGTTTAACTTAAAAATTGGTGTCTTTTCGTTGATGATTGTGTCGGAAAGAGGGTGATGATGATTGGGAAGTGGTCGCTTCCGCAAAGGTCATCTATCAGATTCCAGGTTGTGAGTGGTGTGAGTGATGGAGAACAAAAGCTGAGGTCAATGTGTGCGAAGGCACCAGTTTTGGTGCCAGCTGTTAAAATCTCCTGTAATCATAACAGTTTCGTTGTTAAAGTTAATTACGTTGTTTAGGTTGTTGCGTGAAAAAGATTTATTAGGTGAAATGTAAATGGAGTAAACTTTAAAGTTTTCTTTTGATTTTATCTCTGCTGCTATTGCTTCTACATCTTCATTGATATTACTTTGAGTGTGTTGGATTGATTTGTGGATTAGCAGGGCTACTCCTCCAAATCTGTTAGAAGCAATGTTTGTTAGTATATTGTAGTTTACTGGTGTTGGTAGTCTCTGAAATTGTTGTATGTGTGTTTCTTGGAGTGAAATAATATGTGGAGAGTGTGTCTTGATGAGTATTAGTAATTGGTTGTAGATGTTCGAATATCCTTTAATATTCCATTGTAATATTTTTAAGGACATAGTTTAGGGCAGTTTTTGTGTTTGTTTTATAACGTTCGTACTGGAAAGGATTGTTCTTTGGTCTTTTGCTTTAAGGTTTTTAGATAGGGTGGATTTTTCTTTAGTTTGGCTTCTGAGAACGCGGTCGTTTGTTGATGTCGAGGGTCTTTCAGAGTCGTCATTTCGTAGGCGGCGGGGGTTCGTGCTATCTTCTTCAGTCCTGCATGTGCCTTGTTCACCTCTTTCATGAAGTCGTGTATGTTGGTGGTTTTCTTATGGATTTCATTTGTGTTATGTATTTGTGTTTCAATTGCTGGAATGGGGTTTACTGTTGGTAATGGATTTTGAAGGGTTTGAGAATATAAAGTTTCTTGGATAGAGCTATGACGGGTGAAGTATATGGAACGGGCAGTTTTGTGGTCAACTTTTTCGGTGATTCTGATGGCTATAAGTTCCTGTTCTTTGAGAAAGATTGGGCATTTTCTGTCCCTGGATGAGTGGTTTCCTTTGCAATTGATGCATTTAGGTTGTTGCCTACAGTCGTTGTTGTCGTTGTTGTGGGTGGTCTCAGAGCAGTTTTTGCATGTAGGGTTGTCATGCTTGCTGCCAACTTGGGGGTGGTTGAAGCGAAGGCATTTCTTGCATTTCATAGGAAGAGGTATGTATGGGCGTGTGAATACTATTTCGTATCCGATAAACACTTTTCAGGGAGATTGGTAGAGTCAAATGTAAGCGTTATAAGTCCTGTTGGAACTCGATTTTGATCGACTAGTTTGGTCCATTTTTACTTTTCATAAACTTTTTGGGACTTCAGTTCGTTTAGAATTTCTTCTTCTGTGATATTCCTAAGCAAATTACAATAAATAACTCCTTAAGTCTGGTTAAGGTTCTTGTGTTCGTAGGCTTCTACGTCTACTACACCAAGTTTTTTAATTTTTAGTAGTTTTTCGGCTTGTTGAATGTTTTTTGTTTGAATTAGAATTGTACCTGCTCTTGTAATTTTACATTTTTCCACTTCACCTCCGCAGATGTAGTCGATTGATTTTTTTAGAATGAATGGGTTTGTGTTTTCCAGGGATGTATTGTCTTTACTTTCTATAACGATGAATTTATGTTCAGTTATTAAGTTTTTAGAAAAAAGTCTGTTTTTATCTGGTGGTAACATTTTGGTTTTGTGGGGCGAACCCCCTGCTTGTGGTTGCTGTGATCACGTGACTGTTTGTTGTTGTATTTTTTTTTATCTTTTTTGGGAGTCTCTTTTGTTTTCTTGTTTGTTTTTGCGAATTTTGCTGATAAGCACTGGTGGTTGGTGATATAGATCGCCGTAGCTGCACGTCTTTACACAATAAGGTCTGGAGTGAAACTGCTCTAGGGGATATACTTTAGGATTCAGCAAAAAAAATTTTCGTTTTTTTCAATTATGATGTGGCTTCATAAGGAAATTCTAAAAAAGAGTCATATTCCAGAGTAGAACAATAAGAACCAATGGAGCTATGATTAGAATTATTAAAATAATGTTATATGTCAAAAAACATGGATACTTTTAATTTTTTTCTCGATTATTTTTCCGATTTTTCCTATGGTACTTAGAAAATATAGTTGTATGATCGGGGTGGGATATTCTATCTGCTATAGATACAAAAGTTTTGGGTAAGTTTCATCCCGATAGCTTCAAAACTGCGTTGAAGCGGACAGACTGACATGGCTAGATCGACTCCTAGTGATGCTGATCAAGAATATGTATACTTTATGAGGTCTCCTTCACTGCGTTGAAAACTTTTGACTGAAACCATAACACCCTCTGCAAGGGTAAAATTAATTTTAGAAATGTTTTCTTCAGTTTCCCAGGGGATGGGGTTTTTTTAATTCTTAAGGGGGAGATACATATAGAACTGCAAATTTTTCAAGTTTTTCGTATTTTGTTTCAACTAATAAGGGTTTGTGCTGGAAGTTCGCAACTTGGCATGCTAATAACATAGTTCTTATATAATTTAAACCAATTTTAATTTTTTTTTTTATCTTTTAAAATGGCGACCGTAAGAATTTTTTTGTCAGGCCTTTTTGAAAAAAAGTATGCCAGCTGCGGATCGTCCACAGGTCGCTGTGTACATCCGATTTTTATGAAACCAAATTTATTTTGTTAGGAATTATTGTAGAAACTTTCCGAACCTAACTTACATAGAATATATCAAAAACTCTGGTCGTGGCACTCTTTAAAAGTCAAAAAGAAATTTTTAAAATATTTTTCTTGTTGTTTTTGCTTTACAAAAAATACTTTAACGTACAAATTTCTACATAAAGTAGGTTTAGACAGTGGCCAATTTTATTACAAACATTTCTGTTAAAGCAGCATAATGATCGAAGCATTACTTCTTGAGATACACGATCCGCAGCTGAGGAAAACATGGTTTCGAGAAAATCGCATTTAAAGTACTGCTGCACAAGGAAGATGGGTGCCGTCATCCTGTTATAAGTTCCAAAATATTTCGAATTTCTTCGTAAAATCTTCATGACACATTTTTCAAGAGTTATTCTACCAATTTAAATAATAAACAAGAGAGAACGCTATAGTCGGGTGCCCCGACTATCAGATACCCGTTACTCAGCTAAAAGGAGTGCGAAGGAGATGGAGAAAAAACTTTGATCAGCCGTAACTTTTTAACGAATGGTCCAATTTAAAAAACTTTCTTCTACGTTTCGATAGGTATTGATAAACACAATAAAACTGCATTTTTACTTTTCCGAAATATTGAAATTTTTAAAATCGTATATTAGCGATTGTGGGCGTTAGAGGGGGCGTGGCACCCTTTTGAAACCAACTTGCGCTGCGTAGGAACTTCTAAAATCTGCATGCAAAATGTCAATCTTCTAGCTTTTATAGTTTCCGAGATCTCAGCGTTCATACGGACAGACAGACAGACGGACAGACGGTCATGGCTATATCGACTCGGCTAGTGACCCTGATCAAGAATATATGGGACGTTCCATATCAACCCGGCCACCCCCTTTTTTGATTTTTTTTGTATGTGGACAGTACCACATTGATTGCAAAGCCCCTTGCTTCCAATATTTTACCTCATACCCATTTTTTCAATGTTACCACTCTTTCGCCGTATATTCGCGCTGAAAGGAAAACACAAAATCATTTTTAACCTGCGAACGAAAGGCACAATCAGCATAGTTCAAAAGCAGAAAAATCTGTCTTTCGATGGCCGATTACGAGAAAAATAATGGATTTTATTAGACCGTAGTTGACCAAACGATAGCGTTTTCAAAGTCTAAAAGTAGGATTTCGTCTAAAGGGCCAGTCTGCAAAAATACCATTATATTTTTTTCAAAACGCCCGAGTTTTAACGGATTTTATGCCACTGGTTTCAAAGTGGGATCTCTCTTGAGGAATTAGCTATGAATTCTTTTCATTGATTTGTTAATTTTTTCCAAAGCATATA
The DNA here is from genome assembly GCF_030179915.1 of Drosophila takahashii. NCBI lineage: Eukaryota > Metazoa > Arthropoda > Insecta > Diptera > Drosophilidae > Drosophila > Drosophila takahashii. Next base: position 31,536,028 of record NC_091680.1, on the reverse strand, counting down.
TGATTATTTTATATTACTTATTAGCTTTTTCTGACAGTTAACTACTACAAAAACGTACAAAAGAATTCATAGCTAATTCCTCAAGAGAGATCCCACTTTGAAATCAGTGGCATAAAATCCGTAAAATATGGGGCTTTCTGAGAAAAATATAATGGTATTTTTGCAGACTGGCCCTTTGGACGAAATCCCACTTTTAGACTTTAAAAACGCTATCGCTTGGTCATCTATGGTCCAATAAAATCTATTTTTTTTCTCGTAATCGGCTATGGAAAGACAGGTTTTTCTGATTTCTAACCATGCCAATTGTTTCTTCCGTTCGCAGGATAAAAATTATTTTGTGTTTTCTTTTTAACGCGATTATACGGCGAAAGAGTGGTAACATAAAAAAAATGGGTATGAGGTAAAATATTGGAGGCAAGGGGCTTTGCAATCAATGTGGTACTGTCCACATAGAAAATTAAAAAAAAAGGGGGGTGGCCGGGTTGATATGGAGCGTCCCATATATACTTTATAGGGTCGGAAACGCTTCCTTCTCCCTGTTACATACTTTTGCACGAATACAATATACCCTTTTACTCTACGAGTAACGGGTATAAAAAAATTTAATTTTTTTTGTTTTTATATGTAAATATCCCCTTAAGCTAAATGTAAAAACAAAATGAAAATCCGATAATTTTTGGCAAAACTACAGTTATTACCAAAAACCGCCCTTTTTTAATAATGTTCCAGAAAACGCTTTGCCACCGATATATTAGCAAATAGTATCGGCTATAAATATTTGTGTATGTTATTTAAATGATAATAATATACAAAAGGTTTAAGCTAAATTCATATAGCCAGTTTTTTTTTTATTAATAAAATTTGATATTAGAAAAAGTTAGTTGATTTTTTGATGCAAAAGACCCTGTGGGTCTTTTTTTTAAATCTTCAATCTTGAGAATATTTCCTAAAAAAACGAAATATTTTATATTGCTTTATGTTTAACATTTCTGAAGTAAATTTTACAATTACATTGGAAAGACTTGTCCGATCAAATTTTTTATTGAAAGTAAATAAGTCTATTGTTAATCGCAATTGTAGAAATTTAATCAATTTTACAGGGGTGCATTCAGGATTTTTAATATAAAAAGAAAATGTATTATACAGGATTATAAATACATATTAAGTTAGAAGTTAACCATTCATCAAATCTTTTGTTATGCTTACCTTATTTTTAACGGAGAATATAAAATTGGATGACGTCTTCAATTTGTATGCCCCATTCGTGGGCCTCTATAGCGAATCTCTTAAGATTCCAATATTACAACGTGTATGCTATAACTTTAGTAACTTTCTTGCTTTCAAGAAAGTCTGTATGGGATCGACACGTTGAACAGTAAACTTTATAATAACATAAATAAGTGAAATTACTAGTAAATTATACATGTAGTATTTTATTCAAACTTTTAAAAGTATTTTACAAATGGTTTTCCAAGTATGTATAATATTTCCATATCCTTGCAGAGAGTAAAATATTTTCAGTTTCCGACCCCATACATATATATATATATTCATGATCGGCATCACTGGACGATTCGATCTACCTATGTCTGTCTGATTGTTTCTATGCAAACTAGTCTCTCAGTTTTAAAGTTATCAGGCTGAAACCTTCCCAAAAGTCTTTTTTCTATTGGGAAATCACTGTGGACGGCAGTCCAGGTAGTGACAAAGCTCACCAGGACTACTATATATACAGGAAGAAATGAAAATCTGCTGTGATAGTCCGATCGTAATGAGAAATACACCAATCGAAAGTAATCGCAAAAACTTAGAGAGATACTTAAACTTTAAGAAAATTATTTAACTTGGGAGAGAGAGCGGTGAAAGTAAAAATTTCGAAATTTTGAGTTGTTGGGGACGGTGGATAAATGCCCCCTCGCATTATAATAGTTGTGTTCCTATTGCAAATACGCGTGGAATGAGGAGTCATATAATAAAACCAATGCTCGGTTCAATAAATATATAAGGTGTGTTTCAAAACTATACGACACCATGACATTTTTTTTTTAATTTTTTATAGTTGTTGCTCTTTATAGAAAGCGAAATACTTAAATGCAAATCGAAAAAAGAATGTATCACGTGTAGGAAAAAAATACCACGCGTTCTTGATCCTCTTTTTAAGGACTTACTGCTGATTTTTCGAATAATAGTCTATAAGGACCGGAAAACATCGATGGTGTCGTGTAATTATGAAAAAAATCGCAAATTGCCCAAAAATAGACTATATTTCGAAAAATTAGCTGTAAATCCTTAAATAGAAGGATCAAGGACGCGTGGTATTTTTTTCGTACACGTCATACATTGTTATTCGTTTTGATTTCTATAAACAACAACCATTATTCAAATTTAAAAAAAAATGGGTGTGTCAAGCCTACGCACGACAGAAGTGAAACTTGTAGTATTCCTACCTCATTTATCATTTCATTATACGAGTGCACTATGGGAAAAAAGTCAATTTTTTTTGGCATAAAATCAACTTATTTTACAAATTATTTTTAAAAATAAAATATATTTTGTGAATTTACATACCCTAATTAGCCAAGAACAGTTATCTAAGATTTTTTACTAGCAACACTATAGCGTTGATAAACGAACAAAGTCAGCTGTTTGATTGACTTTATTGTGTGCGTAAATTAGTGAAAAATCTTTGCAAACTTTCAGTGCTTATTTTGTGGAGCAACAAAATGGTTTATTATTTCTGATCATGTCAAATCGTAGCAAAGGTATTTATAAATGTATCTTAGATTACATATTTTGATTATTATGGCTTGTTGTCCAACTGTGAACTGTTTTAAATGTGTATCTTTTTAGCTTAAAACAAGAGAGAACGCTATAGTCGGGTTGTTGTCCCGACTATCTAATACCCGTCACTTAGCTAAAGGGAGTGCGAACGCTGTGTCGGGTTGGTGTCCCGACTAATAATCGTAACTCAGCTAAAGGGAGTGCGAGGGAGATAGATATATAATTTTTGATTGCGTATAACTTTTTAATGAATGGTCCGATTTGAAAAATGTCTTCTACATTTCGATAGGTATAAATATACACAAAAAAAATTGCATTTATACTTCTCGGAAATCTTTAAAGATGTGGGCGCAGGACCCTTTTTAAAATCGTTATTGGGCGATTGTGGGCGTTAGAGGGGGCGTGGCGCTCGGCTAAAATAAACTTGCGCTGCGCAGAAAGCCAAAGAATATGTGTGGAAAATCTCAACCTTCTAGCTTTTGTAGTTTCTGAGATCTCAGCGTTCATACAGACGGACAGACGGACAGACAGACAGACGGACAGACGGACAGACGGACAGACGGACATGGCTAGATCGACTCGGCTAGTGACCCTGATCAAGAATATATATACTTTATGGGGTCGGAAACGCTTCCTTCTAGCTGTTACATACTTTTGCACGAATCTAGTATACCCTTTTACTCTACGAGTAACGGGTATAACTAACAAGTTTGTTTGTGTTCCGTGGTGTACAACTTATAAATGGCACAAAGTTGCAAAAAGGTAAAAACGCAAAGTTATTACCAAATGTATCCTTTATATCGCAAAGATAATCATTTTTGCAACTTTTGGCACGTTTCTTAAAAAAAAATAACTTAAATCCAGCAACTTATAAACATAAAAAAAAAAATTTTTTAAATAAAAAAAAATCTAAGTGGCTTTCATTAATCTTAAAAATTGAATTCATGGAAAGGGACAAGTCAAGTGAAAATCCTGGCTGCAAAGGACTCAAATATAAAGAAGCTGGACCCCCGTTAAAGCTAAAATTGGCATCTGCTCTTAGATAATATTTCACTTTTCTTGTACATGTCACCAATTTTTTTTTTTGACAAATTTTAAAAATTATCGTAAACCGAAATTATTTTACCGTCTTACCAATACAAATACAAATTTTTTAAAATCCCTGCCAATTAATTTGAATATGCGGCGTGGGCGGTGGATGAAAACAATGGTCCGATTCAAAAAGCAACAAAAACCGAAATTACAGCTTTATCTTAATAGTATATATACAAAATTTCTAAATTGTTTCTCTAAAACTAGAGTTTATGCCAAAAAAATAGACTTTTCCCATAGTGCAGTGGTGACCAGCAGAGGCAGCGCGCAGGGCCCACGGGATAGACAAGCTGAAAAACGTCAGGCACACAGTCAAATTCGTGCATGCTCTCACACAAACGCAATGCGTTATTTCATTGTATGTGTGCTGCTTCTGCTGGCCACCACTGCATTATATCCTTGCAGAGGGTATTCTTCAGTCAGATGTTTGCAACGCAGTGAAGGAGACGTTTTCGACCACATAAAGTATATATATTCTTGATCAGGGTCACTAGCCGAGTCGATCTAGCCATGTGCGTCTGTCTGTCTGTCCGTATGAACGCTGAGATCTCGGTAACTACAAAAGCTAGAAGGTTACGATTTTCCACACATATTCTTGGGCCTCTTACTCAGCGCAAGTTTATTTTAGCCGAGCGCTACGCCCCCTCTAACGCCCACAATCGCCCACTAACGATTTTAAAATGTGTCCTGCGCCCACATCTTTTAAGATTTCCGAGAAGTATAAATGCAATTTTGTTGTGTATATTTATACCTATCGAAATGTAAAAGACATTTTCCAAATCAGACCATTCATTAAAAAGTTATACGAAATCAAAAATTATATATCTATCTCCCTCGCACTCCCTTTAGCTGAGTTACGATTATTAGTCGGGACACCAAAATTGTTTATATATCTATCTCCCTCGCACTCCCTTTAGCTGAGTTACGGGTATTAGATAGTCGGGACACGAGCCCGACTATAGCGTTCTCTCTTGTTTTTTCTGTCTTAGGTTAGTTTGAAGATTTTAGGTTAAATAATTCAAGGACGAAGCATGGATTTGGTTTATTTCTATATATATATATAATATTCCTCAAAAATATATATAAAAAATATATTTCTGATCGGAAAAAATAGAACTCAAAAATTATGATTATTGTTGATTTTAATTTGTATACCCTTGCAGAGGGTATTAAAATTTTGGTCAGAAGTTTGCAGTGAAGGTAAAGTGAATATATTCTTGATCAGGATCAATAGGGGAGTCGATATAGACATGTCTGTCTGTTCGTCTGTCCGTCTGTATGTCTGTTTCAATACCGTTTGCGAGCTCAGTTTAAAAGCTAGCGATTTAAAACTTTTACAGTCGTCCTTAAACATGTGTACGCAGATCAAGTTTGAAAACCGACTCGATCGGACCTTTATATCCTATAGCTCCCATAGGAACAATAGGGTGAAATCGGTCAAAATTTGACGTTTTTCAGGATATTTCGCGCAGAATATAAGCTATTGACATGAAACTTCCCAACTCGTATTCTTTTATGCAAACCTTAATCAAAGTAAAAGCGCGTGCCGATCGGACGTCTATATCCTATAGCTCTTATAGGAACAACAGGGTGAACAATTTAAAATTTTTGTTTATTTAATTATAGAATATTTTGTTGTTTCTTAATCCATGTTGCTATTCTAGTCAATTTTTCGGCTTGCCGAAGTTAGCTTCCGTCCTCGTTATACCCTTGCAGAGGGTATTATAATTTCAGTCAAATGTTTGCAACGCAGTGAAGGAGACGTTTCCGACCACATAAAGTATATATATTCTTGATCAGCATCAATAGCTGAGTCCATCTAGCCATGTCCGTCTGTCCGTTTCTATGCGAACTAGTCCCTCAGTTTTAAAGCTATTGCGATGAAACTTTCCGAAAAGTCTTCTTTCTATTGCAGGTAGTACATATGTCGGAACGAGCCGGATCGGAAAAAACTTTATAGAAAGTAGGCTTTTTGATTTTTGACAATGTAAAAACAACATTTTAGGTAGGCATACCTGCAAGGGTATATAAGTTAACTTCCTTTCTTGTTTTTTATTAAAAATAAAGCTCACTTGGTCGCCACGGGGTTTCTAAACCGATTCTGAGCGTTCTTTTTACATAGTCCTATAAAACGAATGCAGATGTATCACCTCTGACAAAAAGAAACTTGAACTTGGCCTCCCGTTAAATGGTATTTCAATTTTAGTCAGTAAAGGAGACACTTCCAGCCTTCGTTTTTGTTTATGTATTAAAACATGGATTTCTCTTCGCTCTGAGCGCGCTCGCACATGGAGCAAATACATATATACACATAAATATACAAATATATATAAAATATATACATATTTATGTGCAAATACATATATACACATAAATATATATAAAATATAAATATATATATTTTATTTTTTATTTATATTCGCTCTGAGCGCGCTCAGAGTACAAAGAGAATGTTCGTCAGCGGTGATAGAAAAGAAGAAGACTTTCGTGACGGTCATGAATTGGTTTTACTCCGTCCTCGAAAATGCATAACGCGCCTAAAGAAGTTTCACTTCAAAAAAATGTTTTGGTGGCGAAACACACCTTTTATTTTCTTTTTCATCCCAAAATTAAATTCTGTTTCTCAGTTTGTCCCAAAACCTTGTTTTAAAGTCATAAACATTGTTTATGATTTTAAACAAATCGATATAAGAAACTTTAGTTCTACCACTTTTGGAAAAACACGCTAGTTTAGCGGGAAAACAGCTATAAATAGCGAAGTTTTAAAAAGGCCTTAACTTATGTACTTCTAAGGCTACATACTTGCACTGTACCTCGTTTTAAAGGTATTTTGAAATACTATAAACGCCTTCTAAACTTAATTTGTCTAAATACAAAATATTACAAATTACGGCAAAACACAAGTTTTTATAAATCATTGTTTTTGCTTTTTCTTAATTTCTTAATAACGGCTCTAACGATTTTTAACTTTAATCTATATAGCCCTTGAGATTCCTCAAATTTTGGTGTAGTACGCACTATAGTGAAAAGTCAGGTTAAAAAAATATTCAAAAACAAATATTTCCACTTTGGCCAGCTCGAAACATCTAACGTTTTCTGAGCAGTTAATTTTGTGCATATCCGAACTGTATTTTAAGGTCCTGGAAACATTTTAATAACGTTATACAGCTCATTGTAAGAAATGTTAGTTTTACGACTTTTAGAAAATCCCGCTAGTTTTGCGAGAAAACTGCTTTAAATAGCTAAATATCGTAATTTCGGTTTTTTGGCGTGATTTTTAACGAAGCCATTTATACCAGCATTTTTGCGTTTTTTCCAACTTTGACAAATTGTAGCTTCTAAACTAATGAATGGATCTCAATGCTGTATAAAAAATTTAGAGGGCATTCTAAAATTTGATCAAAATCGGACGTCTATAGCATATAGGAAAATTAATGGGAATATATTAGGAAATAAATTATTGCTTCGGTTTTTATTGTCATTTTAAATATTAAGGCGCTAGTCACAGGTGTACAATTTTAAAGTTAAACTTAAAGCTTAACTTATATGCTAATATTTGTGTCGGCTCAGATTGCAATGTATATATATATACTCTGTTTCATTATTACTGTTCAAACATGAACACGTTTTATAGATATATTTATGTAAACCGTATTTTAAAATGGGGTCATAAACTGTAACCCAAATATGGGATGTCCCAAGAAGGGTCGAATATCCTAGGCACATAAGCGATAACCGATGTGCACTATAAAAACCCAAAGATAAGCAGATATGTCTGCGTGGGTCATTAGATAAGAGTAAAATACGATTCTCATGCTAGCAACGTAAGAGTTGAATATTAATAAAGAAATAAGTTTGAAATAGTAACTCATCAAATGAAGACGTCCTTATTTCGGGTCGCTCTATTCATTTTGGTCCTTCGAAGTTTTCCATTACTCTTATTACTATTTTAATTCACTTTTATTTTGAAATTTTGATTTAAATTTTTATTTATTTATTTTTAATTTTTTAAAATTTTTGAATTTTTAATTTTAATTTTTAATTTTTAGTTAGTTAATTTTAACTTTAAACTGTAATTTTTTATTATTCTCACTTTCTCTCTAGATTCTGGTGGTGCTCTTAATTATTCTTAAAATATTTTTGCAGTGCGTTTTTAAATTGAGCTTCGGTACTGATTGCCTTGATAGTATGTGGAAGTTGGTTTTTAATTAACAGATTATACAAGGAACTGCCTCCTTGTGCATAGGTACTTATACTTATATTTTCGAACTTCGATTTTAATTTTATCAATATCGAACTTCTTTATCATATAGCTGCCATAGGAACGATTGAAAAATTAGTGAGAAATAATAGCGGAAATTTTACACATTTGACGTCGACGTCAGCAGAGCTCTGCTACCGTCCGCGTTGTACATACATATGTTAGCAGGACAACTATTATTAAAAAAAAGGTTAAAACAAGAGCAACAAAATTTTTTCTTTCGCGAATCATTTACGAATAAATAACGGCAAATTCCCATTAGAAAAGACTTTGGAAATTTTGAACTTTAGTGAGGGTGTTCTGCTTAGTTGATATCAACTTAGCAGAACAACTATGTGTTTTAAAAAAAAATGTTAAAACAAGAGCAACAAAATTTTTTCTTTCGCGAATCATTTACGTATAAATAACGGCAAATTCCCATTAGAAAAGATTTTGGAAATTTTACACTTTGGTATGGGTGTACTATGTTTTTTTTAAAAAAAATGTTAAAACAAGAGCAACTAAATTTTTTTCTTTCGCGAATCATTTACGGATAAATAACGGCAAATTTCCATTAGAAAAGATTTTGGAAATTTTAAACTTTAGTGGGGGTGTTCTGCTAAGTTGATATCAACTTAGCAGAACATCTCATAATTTTAAAAATAGTTGAGCGGCAAATTTTTTTCTTTCACGAATAATTTATGGATAAATAACGGCAAATTGTCGATAGAAAAAAATTAGCATTTTCAAAAGTTGCATTGCTAACTTTATGCACATCTATCTTATTCTATCGCTTAAGGGCCGGTTTCTCGAGTGCCGGCTAACATTTCTCGAACAGATAAAGTCCCTGCTAAGACATTTTGGCTTACTCGAGCACCAATGTGAGAGCTAACTTTGACAGGGACTCGGAGTCCCTGTTAAGCGTTTTCGGCTCGATAGAATGACAGCTGATTTCCCAAAGCCAACTATGAAATCACAGCTGACTTTTCCCTTGCAATAAACCCAAATAGCTGATGAAATAATCGAAGCACGCCATTTTTTGCGCTTCACAGCATAATTCTGTGCGTTAACAGCACTCTGTAATTGTTTCTCGTTCAGATAAATTAAAGCAGTCGAGAAAGCGGATTTGCTTGAACAGATAGCTATCAGGGACTTTGACAGGGACTCGAGAAACCGGCCCTAAGAGAAACAGACAGGTAAACACATGGTGGAACTATACAAGGTGGTCTCGTCAGCTCTGCTGAGGACGTCAAATATGTTTACCTCTCTGTCTCTCTTAAGTGTGGACAATTGGACAAAGAGAACGTTCGTCAGCGGTGAAGAAAATAACGGGAGATGTACGATTTTCGTAACGGTCATGAATCGGTTTTACTCCGTCCCCGAAAATTCATAACTCGCCCAAAAAACTCGCTTAAAAAAGCGTAAAAAAAAAATTGGTACCATACAAAAAATGTAAGTGCCCTTTTCTTAATCAGAAAGATGTACCTTACCAGAATATAAAGGTTTCATGAAGTGCGTATTTCATCATTATACCCGTTACTCGTAGAGTAAAAGGGTATATTGTATTCGTGCAAAAGTATGTAACAGCTAGAAGGAAGCGTTTCAGATAAAGATAAATTTCCATAAAGTATATATATTCTTGATCAGGGTCACTAGCCGAGTCGATCTAGCCATGTCCGTCTGTCCGTCCGTATGAACGCTGAGATCTCGGAAACTACAAAAGCTAGAAGGTTGAGATTTTTCACACATATTCTTGGGCCTCCTACGCAGCGCAAGTTTATTTCAGCCGAGCGTCACGCCCCCTCTAACGCCCACAATCGCCCACTAAGGATTTTAAAATGTGTCCTGCGCCTACATCTTTAAAGATTTCCGAGAAGTATAAATTCAATTTTGTTGTGTATATTTATACCTATCGAAATGTAGAAAACATTTTTCAAATCGGACCATTCATTAAAAAGTTATACGCAATCAAAATATCTATATATATCTATCTTCCTCGCACTCCCTTTAGCTGAGTTACGATTATAGTCGGGACACCAGGGAGAAGGAAACATTTCTGACCCTATAAAAAATATATTTTCTTGATCAGGGTCACTAGCCGAGTCGATCTAGCCATGTCCGTCTGTCTGTCTGTCTGTCTGTATGTCCGTATAAACTCTGAGATCTCGGAAACTACAAAAGCTAGAAGGTTGTGATTTCCCACACATATTTTTGGGCCTCTTACGCAGCGCAAGTTTATTTAAGCCGAGCGCCACGAACCCTCAACGCCCACAATCGCCCACTAACGATTTTAAAATGTGTCTGGCGCCCATACCTTTAAAGATTTCCGGGAAGTATAAATGCAGTTTTGTTGTGTATATAGTTACGTAGCCGTTGAGAATTGTTGCAACCTAGTTAGCAAGCCGTGAAATTTTAGGGTTTACGTTCCCAACCACTTTGGTCTTTTAGGTGGCGAAAGGTTTAACAATGCTAAGGCCACAAGTTCGCAATCTCGTGTTGCGGGAATCAGGAAAGGCCTCGATGCCGGAATCCTTGTTTAATTTGGCAGCCTTCTTCGGTTGCCAAATATACGCAATCGCTAGCGCAAAATACAAGCGTGTCTTTTAAGTAAGTTTTATTCAACTCCACTTCGTCGTGTTTCTTATAAGACTGACTTATCAGAGATGGGCTTATTTTAACAAGAGCTTTTTAATAATCAGCTGTCTTAATATCTAGGGATGACAATATGTTAATATATACGTTATGTTAATATATATGACTCCCCCACCGCAAGATTCAACAATAATTGTTGAATATAAATTAGTTTATAAAGGAAATAAAAATGTATTACAGAATGGATATTCAAAAGCTAGCTACTATTCTGTCACATTTTGTTTGTTTGTAAGAAGTGTACTGTAGCATATTTGGTTAGTTTATCAATAGTTGTAAGATAAGTTATGTTTCTTTGGGGGTACCATATATCTACATGTAATATTTCATTATGTTTTCTAGGTGTTTCAGTTATATTTAGCTTATATTTAGTTGGTATACGATCAAACTTAGCTAGGTTACAGATTTTACAATTATTAATAAATGAATGGATTTCTCTTTGTAAATTTGGATAGTAGTATAATAGTTTCATTTTTGCAAACACTTCGCTCATACCCCTGTGATTGTTTTTGTAGTGTTCTCTTTTTATGATTTTTACAAGTTGTTCCTTGTCAGTTATATCATTTAATAAGATACATGACTTAAGTACTACAAGATTTTTATTATTAGCAAAGAGTTGCCTATAAATCTCTTGGAATTTGAGATATATCCTAACGTTTTCACAAAAGACAACAACCAAGTCTTTCTCTCGCAGCGTTTCTTGCATAAATTTTAATAGATTTTCGTGACTACCGTTGGTTTTAAATAAATGCCTTACTTTATTCTTGAAAAGTATTTTTATAGTTTGAATTTCTGTCTCTGACTCATATATGATTATTTGTATTTTAAAAACATTGACAGCCTTTTCTGATATTTTTATAAAGTTGTAATCGTCAAAATCAGCGCTGTGAATGGTTTCCAAATCTTCTAGCTTGCTTGAAAAAAGCTTTAATAAATAATCCGAGTAATCTGCATCATCTTTATTCGATTCTACCATTTGTTCGGAGTTCCCATATTCAAGGAAAAATATATCTTTATCTTCAATTTTTATAGGTTTGGAACGCCCTTTCGTTTAAAAAATCCCCCACCTTAGGATCGCCCAGCACTATTCTGCTCAAACCGACTGCTAGCGCATTTTCCTTCCCTTCGATAAACTCGATATCAAAATCGACCTCGTTAAGCTGAATTTTCCATCTTTGAAGCTTATGAAGCTTAGGGGACGATGATCAGTTCTAACTGTAAACCTACGACCATTAAAGTAATATTTAAAATTTTTGATAGCCCAAACTATTGCCAATAGCTCTTTTTCAATTGGGCTGTAGTTACGCTCTGCAGCCTTTAGTGTGCGGCTTGCGTAGCAAATAACGCACTCACTCTGCATTAGTACTCCCCCCAATGCTACATTACTGGCGTCTGTGCCGAGTGTAAATCTATTGGCAAAATCGGCATAGATTACGACACAGTCCCTTTTAATAAGGTTTACCCTGATATTTTTATCAAATAAAAACACCTCTTAACGAGGTAAAAAACTAGTGACGACCGCACCTTCAACATACAAAAGTTCTGATATCAACATTTGTGACGAAAAATTATTACACTCGTCATTAAATAGACTTTCTAATCTTTTCTCATTCAGCCCGCCCTAGCAAACTATTCCAGCCTTTTTCCCCTTACAGGCATTTTCTATTGCAGCGTGACGAATGAGAAAAGATTAGAAAGTCTATTTAATGACGAGTGTAATAATTTTTCGTCACAAATGTTGATATCAGAACTTTTGTATGTTGAAGGTGCGGTCGTCACTAGTTTTTTACCTCGTTAAGAGGTGTTTTTATTTGATATCAGAAGTTTTTGTTTGTTTACATTTCCTCTCATAGGAGCTAATATATACATTTAAATTTAAATTGGTCAATCATAATTTTTAAACTATTGTATTTTAAGGCTTAGTATTCAACCCAACAAAAAGTCGTCCAAAACAAAAAACTTCATATGAAAAACAATGTCAAAAAATTTTGTTTCATATGAAGTTTTTGTTTTGGACGACTTTTTGTTGGGTTGGGTACTAGCCCTTACAAATTAAGTTAAAAAGGCGTTGAAGTATTTCAAAATACCTTTTAAACGAGGTATAGCACATGTCTGTACCTTTAGTAGTGTAGAACTTACAAACTAACGAAATTTAGCTATTTTTAGCTTTTTCGGCGGCTTTTTCCAAAAGTCGTAGAACAAAAGATTCCTATATGGAACTCTTAAGTGCAAATTTACTGATTCCATGACCCTAAGATACAGTTCGGATACCCTCCCACAAAATTCAATACTCAAGGAGCGTTAGTTGTTCTGAGCTGGCAAAAGTGGCTATTTTCGTTTCTGAATAACTTTTAAACGCGATTTTTTACATAAACATGATATATACCAAAATTTAAGGAATCTCAAGGGCTATACAGTTTAAAGTTGTAAGGAAAATCGTTAGAGCCGTTTTTGAGAAAATTAAAAAAAAGCTAAAAAAAAAGTTTAAACAAATTTTCTTTTGTTCATAAATTTTTAACTATTACATTTACATAAATTGCTTTTAAAAGGCGTTTATAGCATTTAAAAATACCTTTCAAACGAGATGCAGCACAAGTCTGTAGCTTTAGTAGTATAGAAGTTACGGCTTTCCGAATTTTAGCTATTTATAGCTGTTTTCCCGCTAAACTAACGGGTTTTTCCAAAAGTGGTAGAACTAAAGTTTTTTATATCGATGTGATGAACGTCATATCAAATTTTCAAAACTTAAAAAACATGTTTTGGACAAACTGACAAACTGACAAACTGACAAACAGAATTAAATTTTCATTTTGGGAAGAAGAAGAAAATCTTATTTTGGCTATAACTTTTGAACGGAGAGTCGGATTTTGAAAAATGACCCCTCATTCGACGGGTATTTTCAAAAGGAATACAACTAAAACATTGCGAGGGGGCATTTATCCCCACCGGCCCCAACAGCTCCAAATTTCGAAATTTTCACTTTTTCACTTTCACCGCTCTCTCTCCCAAGCCAATTGATTTTCTTAAAGTCTTGGTATGCAATCCTTTAAGTTTTTGCAATACCTTTCGATAGGTGTATTATTCATTATGATCGGACCATCACAGTAGATTTTCATTTCTTCGTGTATATATAGTAGTCGCCTTCGCACACTCTCCTGGTGCGCTTCGTCACTACATGGACTGCCGTCCATAGTGATACCCGTTACTCGTAGAGTAAAAGGGTATATTAGATTCGTGCAAAAGTATGTAACAGGTAGAAGGAAGCGTTTCCGACCCTATAAACAATATATATTCTTGATCAGGATCACTAGCCGAGTCGATCTAGCCATGTCCGTCTGTCCGTCCGTATGAACGCTGAGATCTCGGAAACTACAAAAGCTAGAAGGTTGAGATTTCCCACACATATTCTTTGGCTTCCTACGCAGCGCAAGTTTATTTTAGCCGAGCGCCACGCCCCCTCTAACGCCCACAATCGCCCACTAACGATTTTAAAATGGGTCCTGCGCCCACATCTTTAAAGATTTCCGAAAAGTAAAAATGCAATTTTGTTGTGTATATTTATACCTATCGAAATGTAGAAGACACTTTTCAAATCGGACCATTCATTAAAAAGTTACACGCAATCAAAATTTATATATCTATCTCCCTCGCACTCCCTTTAGCTGAGTTACGATTATTAGTCGGGACACCAACCCGAGTACAGCGTTCGCACTCCCTTTAGCTGAGTGACGGGTATTAGATAGTCGGGACACCAACCAGACTATAGCGTTCTCTCTTGTTTTTTTTAATATTTATTAAGATTCTGGGCTATTTTTGAGTAATCTCGTATGTATCTTCTCAAGAATCCTGTCATGCCTAGAAAACTTTGGATTTGTTTTGTATTCTATCTATAGCCTTCAACAAGCTTGCAGCCCCCTAGCTTATCAAAAATTTCATCCATGTTGGGGATTGGATAACGATCTTCGATTGTTTGGCTATTTAACTTTCTGTAATCTATAACGAGGCGCCATTTTTCCCTACTGGAGGCGTCTAGTTTCTTTTGCACGACCCACAGCGGACTATTGTAAGGGCTAGTAGAATGCCTTATAATATTCTGATCAAGCATTTCTTGAATTTGCCTATCCACTTCCGATTTGTGTGTTTCTGGATACCTTTACGCTTCGGAATAGATTGGAATGTCGTTCTTTGTTGAAATGGTATGCTTGATGGCATTTGTAAATGTTAAATTATCTTCTTCGATATAAAAAACTGATTTAAACTTTTCAATAATAGGCGCCAGCATTTTTTTGGCGTTTGAATCGATTTGAAACAGATTAGATTCGGGACTAAGCTATTTTTTGGGTTTCTTTATGAAAAGTCCAATTTTAGTATTGTTGAGAATAATTTGTTGTTTTGGATAACACAGGCCGACAGTGTTTTTGTTGCAGCCCTATGGGCATTAAATTGTGTTAATATAGACGGATATATGTAAGCATATCTTCATACTTAGTTTTCGAGTTTAACGGGTGGTATTTGTGCAATCGCGGTTTGAAAAAAATAGCAACATTTAATTTTTTGATTTAAGATATCTTCGAGGGTCTGTGCTCAGTTGTAATAAAGCCTATGCCAAAAAATTGCTTACATGCCCTTCTTCATAATTGCATTTAAGGTTCCATCATAATTTGAGTCAATCAAAGCCGATGAGCTATTGAAGTAATTTGTTCACCTCTATTCCCTACCAACTTGATGCGGTGAACAGGCTAAAAAAATACAAGGAAAAATATGTGCACTAAAATATTTGACAGGCATCTAGAGGCGTCTTTTCCCGAATTTAAATTTAAATGTTATATTTGTTTATTTTTATTAAATAATTTTTTGTTAAAAATAAAAAAAAAATATTTAAAAATATTTAATAAATTACATAATACAGAAAAAGTTTTTAAGTTTTTAATAGTTTTAATCTATCTAATGACTTTTTCAGAAATTGTCAAAAGACCTAAAACTTAACTTTTAATCATTAACAATTTTATGTTAAAGGACTAGTAAAGGATGAGAAAATATGAATTCCATAAGGCTCATTCCACGTGAAACGTGACAGGCCAATTTGGGTGAAATCTCAGAATCAATCGAAACTTTTTTTTTCCGATAGAGGATTGAAATATAAGGATCGGTTTTTATTTTTTTTTTAACTCTTACCGTTTATTTAAAAAAACTAATTTTCTAATTAAGCTCCGATTTTTCAGTTATGCATCACTTGAGACTCGTTTGAGTTATTTCAATATTTGGTATGCAACTTTGTAGGATATGTTCATGTCTTTCAGAAAAAAAAAATTTTAAAAATTTTTAATTTTAAAATTAAGTATTTTTTAAGAGAATTTAAATTTTAAAAAATTCTTTACGATGGAATACACGCGGTTTCCGAATAAAAAAAATCCTCATATTGCTTCATCAATTCTTCACGAAGTGGTAAAATAAAATTAAAAACAGCAATACGAACACGGGAGAGCAGCAATAGTGCTTTCCCTTTCTTACACGTTGCGCTGTTGTTGCATGATGCAAAGTTGCTAAACTAAAATCGTTGTCTGTACTAGTAGGTCTTGCAAATACGAAAATTTTATTTTACCACTTCGTGAAGAATTGATACTTAATTATAAAATTAAAAATTTTTTTAAATATTTTTCTGAAAGATATTAGGATGTCCCACAAAGTTGCATACCAAATATTAAAATAACTCAAACGAGTCTCAAGTGCTGCATAACTGAAAAATCGGAGCTAATTTACAAAAATATTTTTAAAAAATAAACGGTAAGAGTTAAAAAAAAAAAATAAAAACCGATCCTTATATTTCAATCCTCTATCGGAAAAAAAAGTTTCGATTGATTCTGAGATTTGACCCAAATTTTCCTGTCACGTTTCACGTGGAATGATCCATAAGGATCCGATAAAAGTGAGCGAGTAGATCTACATGCTGCGACATTTTTCATAGAAAAAAGCCGAGGTCTTGTTAAAACAAATTCGATATTTTAAAAACTAAAAGTGGCTTCAACTTTTTACAAAAACCGATTGTCCCTAACTATATGGCGCAAGTATTAATATAAAAAAAAAAATATTTTTTTTGTGAGGGCAATGCTTAAAAATTTTTTTTAAATCTTAATTTGTTTTTATTTTTAGGAAATTAAAATTTTTTTTGAAAGAAGAGGTTTTAGGGGAATTAATGCCAAAGACATGAAGTCAATCGGATTCTTATAACCGGAGATACAGATTTCCAATGAGAGGGTACTTTTTAAAATTTGACGATTTTTGCCAAACTTACAAAAAATTCTAACTAAAAAAAATTTTTTTCGGTCAAGTCCTGATACACGTGTTTACTTATTTTCCGAATAGTACGTGTAAAAAAAGTTTCAGGCAAATCAAAAATGTGACCCAATAAAAGGTGTTCGGTTTGTAAAAGAACCGCCCATATACTTCTATATTAACATATTTTAATGCCAATGAGTCAAAATCTGCCAAGTGGGCCACCCCAGTTCCGAAGGTCCGATTTTCATCGAACTTTTTTACTTTTCCGGTTCACAACGAAAATATAAGAACTTCATTTGAACGGTTTTTTAAAATTTTGAGTTTTACCGAAGTTATAGGGGTCGAAATATAGAATTTTTGACACTTTTTCGAAAAAGTTGCACTCAGTCATTAATTCATAACTTCGGAACGGTAAGAGATATATTTATGATGTTTTCACTTATCGCTCAAGAATTAATATAGCTTTCCATAAAAAAACGAAACAGATCAAAAAAAAAAAAAGAGTGGCCCGGCCAAAGGTTTTTCGCAATATCGATTTGAAGAAGGGCGCACAGCGGACTCCCATATAAAACGACAAAAAGTCCCCCATTGACAGCTGTAGTTGGCTGACGCTACGCTCGCTACGGCATGTGTTGACCAGCCAGTTTTCACGAGCAAGCCGTTTTTGTATGGGAAACCGCTGTGCGCCCTTCTTCAAATCGATATTGCGAAAAACCCCTTCGATGAAAATCGGAACTTCGGAACAGGGGTGGCCCACTTGGCAGATGTTGACATAATAGGCCTGCACCTTTTAATAAAGTCCATTTTGTTGACCTGTGTAATCTATAACGGCGTTAATATCGTTCAAAATGTTACCCCCGATTAGTCCATAGTACTTTGCATGAGAGCTATATTCCAAAAATACGTAAAAATAGTCTTTTGACTTAAATTCCTTAAAAGCTGGAAACCTGCATAATTTGTGTATATTAATTAGGTTTCCCATGGCTTTGACAGAGATGTTCATGTGTTTTTTGTCTGAATACACAGTGTAGCTTTGGTGGCGGGCTTCCTCAATAATTTTAATCAAGGGAGTCTGGGTTTCTTGTAAACATCATAGTTTTTGTAGGTTCTGGTAAATTTTCTCTGAAAACGTGTAAGGCAATTCTGTTTACCTCAGATGTGCTATATGAGTCATCCATGCCCAAAAGAATTCGATTGTGTAGCCTATTACAAACTTCATTGATTTTATCATAAGACTATTGTTCTATTGTTGACTCTACCCTGCAAAGTTTGAACATATCCATAAGATCATAGCTATTTTCCTTTTCACCGAAATGTTTAATTAATATCTCTTTAAGTTTGGCGGGAGTTTCTATATTACCGTACCTATGAAGAATTGGTCTATAATTAAGCTGAGCTAGAAAATCTGGCAATTGGTTTTTATCAGATCCATCAAAGTCCTAAATTGCTTTAATACAGTTAAGCGTTAAATAAAATGCTGCTATGCTATTGTTGTCCATTGACTTAAAATATTAAGCACCTCTAACTAACCTATAATTGTAATAATATTAAGCATTTATATAATAAGTTAAGCTAACTACAATTAATGAATTTTAATTATAAGCATACATTTTTTATTATAATAATTATTAAGCACTATCTCGTTAATTTAATTTATTACCTTCTAATTATTTTTAACTACTTTTATTATCCATGTTAATCATATGTAATAGGTAATATGTATAGGTAATATTTCAATAATATTGTAAGCTCTGTATTCCGTTTTCTATTAAATAAAAATTTGTTTTTCAGCGGGAGGTATCCGCACTTATATTTGTATTTTCAAATATAAGCACCCCACAGAGCGATTTTTTTTTGTCGTGAATAGTCTGCAAATCTTTTTGCTGACGTGCGCGCTTGTACAAGTCATCAATTCCATACCTTCCGTAAACAAATAACGAGTGTCTTTGGTTCCTACATTGTCATTAATTGGTAATGCCAGTGTCATAAACATAGATTCTTTGCCTATACTTTATGAATAATTTCAATATATATTTATTAAGATTTACCGTGTTAAGGAAAGTCTCAACATGAGTTGCTAGGTTCACGTTTAAAAGGGGTGCTGATTCAACAAGTGAAGTAGGTCTAGAATAATGACGACGACTTCTTGACAGACGACATTAACATTAGGGGGTCAGATTGCAAGGCTAGCACTGAGCCAACGGCACAGGTCACTAAGACGCCTACGTAACTGTAGCATATCACGAATGATTCTAACAGCAACGAAAGATGGTGGGTGTAGCTTCAAGTGGGGCACGCGCTGGTTCCGGCTCTTGTTTCGTCGGTAAAGGGAGTGAGTTTCCAATTTGATCCACAGTGCTACTTGCTCGCATATGTATATAAAACATCCTATTTAAATTCGCGTGCGAACTGACTTTGAGGTTAATTGTAGGGGGACAGATCTAAGATTGGGGTAAAGAGGAAGGGAATACCTGAAAAGAAGGGTGCTGCCTAGATGTAATGGCAGCAGCTGATGTGTGTGTGTCGGTGTCAGCAGCGAATATGTTGTTTGCCGCTGACATTGCCCACCCTACCATGATCACCACAGCCGCATAACCTGACACAGGTTGGTGATCCCTTCGACACACGCCTAACTCCTAATCATTATTATCGCTGCAAGCTTCCATTAGAAAAAATTTAGCAATTCATGTTTATAATAGGTTTAATACAAGAAAAGTTATACTAACAAAGGTGATCATTAAAGTTACAAAGTTGGGGTTCATATAAAGTTTATGCTAAGCTCATATTAAATGAGTATATTTAAACCAAAGCAAGAAAATTTAATTTGAATTAAAAATTGATTTCAAAAATATTAAATGTAATTGAATTCACTGAGCAAGTATTTTAGTCATGGGGGAATTTGTTTTATAATAACAAAATCATTGGGATATTATTGTATACAGTCAATCAAAAATGTAGCATTACAACCGGAGCCGATCACTTACCCAAAATATCCAACGTTGAAAGCGCTTTCAATATGTTGCATTATTGGCTGTAATTTTGTTTATAAATTTGAAAACTGCATTTCAATTGACTGAATGTAAAGATAAATTAGGGAAAAACACTTCCAGGGGCTTAAACACTTGCTCTCATGACGAGATTTGCTTACTGCATATCGAATTTGATTACACTAGGATTTAAGGTAATTTACGTTAACTGCTTATTTGATATTTATGTTTTAATTAATTTAGCGATAAAGAAATGTAATTTAAATTACGAATAGGAATTTAGTTGATAAGAATTTAACTGATTTAAATTTAAATTGTGTTGGTAAAACTAGACTGGATCACAAAGTGGGTGTTGCAGGCTTGGGCCTGCCCACTTGCGCACTTTCAGCAGAGGGCTGCACTATGTAGGTATGTGAGACACAGGGTGCACTATGTTGTTGGCACTGACGTGCATGAATTTGTACGGAATTGTTTGGACCAGAATTCACAAGAATTTTCAGCGTGGACGCTAGGTGGCA
Source organism: Drosophila takahashii (assembly GCF_030179915.1). Taxonomy (NCBI): domain Eukaryota; kingdom Metazoa; phylum Arthropoda; class Insecta; order Diptera; family Drosophilidae; genus Drosophila; species Drosophila takahashii. The sequence continues at coordinate 31,515,485 of NC_091680.1, read as the reverse complement.
ACGCTGGTTGAAATTTTCACTGTTTTCTTGATTAGATTTGTTCACTTTCTTGATTAGACTTCTGTTTGATGCTCTATGATGAATGTGGAGGGCTGATGAAAATCTTGACAATCCTGTGGCGTTGGTGGTATTTTCCACGATGCAGATGAAAATCTGGGAGGAAAATTTTCCTGGGCCGTAAGCCACGTGAAGGAGTAAACTCGACTTCAATTTTCCGCGATGCAGATGAAAATCTGGGAGGAAAATTTCCCCGGGCCGTCAGCCACGTGAAGGAGTAAACTCGACTTCCAAGAATTTTCTTCCTTTAATCAACAGGATGAAATGTCGGGGGGCGGGATTTTCCAATTGGGGATGTTTGTGCTGGTGCTACCGATCCCGAGAAGTCAATTTAAGACGGCCGAAATGTTTTCGTTTTCACTTTATAAAATAATACTCCACGATTTTATTGACTTCAATTGCGTACGGTTCGTTACACTGGTAAATTAGAAAGAAAACCTTATAAAAGGCTGAGGATGTCTGATATTTTCCACGATTTGGTTTGGGTAGATCTTTGGGTTTAAATAAAATACGCTCATGCCAAGGTTCAAAACGGAAAGACCGAATAATCGATATGCTTCAGGCAGCCAGGCATGTTTATCGAAAAAGTGTGGGACCAGAGTTGCTCAAAAAGTCTTAATCGAACACGTCTTTTCAGTGTTGTAAAAACCGAAATTATTTGAATTTAGCTCTGCCATTTTAATTCCTGGCGGCAACTTCAAACACTGGCGGGAATTTTAAATTGAAGTGGGAAATTTAAAAATTGAAAATATTAACGACAAGCGCCCTACATAACAGAAATGGCGCCCAACGGGAAGATCTAGTATACTTCCGTTATCACAAAATGCAGGAAATATAGTTTCTTCAAGAATCGAACGAACGATGTCTGCTTTGATAGAGCAAAACCATGAATTAAAAGAGACAGTCAGTGGGATGAAAACTCAGAAGACCGGGTTGCAGGCCCAAATGAATCAAAACCGAGGTGGTAATCAGTCGGTTGGAGCAATTTGCACTCCGAGTAATATCCCCGGGATTAATATGGGAGATAGCTTCTGGCGAACTCTGCAAACCCCGACACCAATAGCTCCGCCACCAGTATGCCTAAATAGGCATTCGATAGGCCAAAATAGTGTTCCACCACCAGCTGCACCAAGCTCATGGACGGAACACGATGCAAGGGCCGGGGAAGGAAATAACTACAATCGAAACAATCGAATAGTACGCTTAGATAAGTGGAACCTTAAGTTTGATGGATCAAGCAAGGGAATGACCGTAGAAAGTTTTTTGTTCCGCGTAGAGAGGCTACAAGAGATGTACGAAATCTCACGCGAACAAGTATTCCGGGAATTCCATTGCCTACTGACTAGGGATGTCAAAAATATATCAAAATATCAATATATCGATATTTTTTGCAAAAAAAAATATATTTATATCGTGATATTTATTTAGCCAAATATCACAATATCGATATTTTATTTTTCGATATTATTTGATATTTGCATATGGGCACTTCTACCAAAAGGTCCACCAAGTCAAAAACTTGAAACTTGAAAAAAACATATTTCCACATGATTTTGCCCCGATATTAGTTTCTAAATAGTTTGATCCTGAGCTTAACTAAAACTAAAAAACTAAAAAATTTTGAGTACAGTTTGATTATTTTTCTGGCAAACCCCACCAATATACGCAAAAATTAATTTTTAGCTATTTTTTTATTATTTTTTGGACCTGTCTTCAGTTGGTAATATGTGACATTATTCTGTACTGAATGCTTAATTTACATGTTAAACTATTAAGTTAAATGCAAAACAGCCAGTAATTAAGGGATAGAGGTACAGAAATACACCTTTAAGAAATAAACGCTAAGAAAAAATGTCCCGAGCGACATGTCCCAAACGAATCTGGTTGAAACTGCATAAAAAAAACGGCAACAATTTTTAAGTAAAACCAAAACCATTTCAAAGCGACATGTTTGGACAACATTCTAAAAAAAATTGCATTCAAATATTTCATCAGAATTCACTAAATTCTGTTGTTGAATGAGCTTTCCCGAAATCCACTTCTATTTTTGTGCCGAGCGAATACGGCAGTTTTTTAACGATATCTTAAAAACTAAAAATCGAACAAAATCAATATTTTTACACAAATTAGAGCTTGGGAAGAGTAAATAGAAAAGCCCATTATTAAAATTAAAATCAATTTTTTTACAATTTTTTTTAAACTCTCTCATCTGTGCACAAAAAAATGAAGCGTGTTAAAATTTATTTCGGTGAAATTAAGAAATACAAACTAAGTGCAAACTTTGTTTGAAAACTTTTAAAACAAGTGGGAATACTCAAATATGTTATCCCACTTGAAAAACAAACACTTTTATGTGTGGAACTAATAAAATAAGAAATTATATTGTTTATACTTTTCTAGTGCTTTTACATTAATTTAAGGGCTAAAGTCCTTGTTGTTAGTTTATTTACGCGGCTAAAATTTTGAAACTCAACTGAAAAAAAAATATCAAAAGTATCTGATATATCGATGTTTTTTTGGCGATATATTATATATCATATTGATATTTTTCTTAAAGAAAATATATCAGCGATACGATATTTTTAAAATATTTGACATCCCTAGTGTCATTTAGAACTTAATGATTACCAGCAGAGCCCGATCCCGGTCAAGGGGATAACTGATACAACCATACACTATAATCGGCGCCAGGTCGAAACCTTGCTCCTGATCGTAGTCTCTGGAGTCGGAGTCAACCTATTAGGCTGTAACTGGTTCGAGCCTTTGGGGATCCGTATCGAAGGAATTCACGGTGTCACCTGCGGTAGTAGCATATCATCGGTATTAACGAAATTCGAGCATCTATTTTTCACGGAGCTAGGACGATACATGGGGCCACCAGTGGTACTCCACATCAATCCAGAAATTCCTCCAATCAGGTTGTCTCCACGTCGCATTCCCTTTGCCCTTAAAAGGCCTTATGAGGAGGAACTCGATCGCCTGTGCGCTCAAGGAATTTTAGCCGGTAGAGCCGGTAGAGTATTCCGAATGGGCCACACCTACGGTTCCTGTCATTAAAAAAGACGGATCCATTCGCATTTGTGGAGATTACAAATCGACCTTGAACAGAGCAGTCCTACCACATTGCAATCAAATTCCGGCCATAAACACACTTCTAGCATCAATAGAAGGCGGGTCAGTATTCGCAAAAATTGATCTAGCGCAAGCCTATCAGCAGCTATCAGTTGATGACCGTTCAGCAATGATGCAAACTATCTCCACACACAAGGGCGCATTCCAGGTCACCAGGCTGCAATTCGGCATATCATCATCCCCCGGAATTTTTCAGAGCTGCATAGAGAATATCCTTCAGAATATACCGAGAGTATTGCCGTATTTTGACGATATTGTGGTCATGGGAAAGTCTGACGAGGAGTTGTCAGTCAGAATTAACGAGGTCCTTTTTCGTTTCGATAAGACCGGTCTTCGCCTGCGCACTGGGACAAATGCCAGTTCGGAGTCCCTACCATCGAGTTTTTTGGGTTTAAAATCGACGCCCTAGGCATACGGCCCTCGGTGGACAAGGTCAGGTACCCATACTTTATGCGACGGGACGAGTTATCAGCTAACAAGGGAGTTTTGGTCTGGGGACATCGTGCCTTAATTCCCACGGCTGATCGGAAAGAGATCCTAGCCGCTCTTTACGCGCATCATCCTGGAATCGTAAAAATGAAAGCATTGGCGATGAGCTACGTTTGGTGGCCAAATATCGATGCGGATATCGAGCTCACAGTTAAGCGCTGCCAAGCCTGTCAGGACCGTTTGAAGGCAAGGTGTTCTTTTTGGTCGTTGATTCTTTCTCAAAGTGGCTCGAGGTTAGCGTTGTCAAGTCTACATCAGCAGCGTACACCATCGCGTTCCTTCGCCAGCTTTTTGCTACTCATGGAATTCCGGACGAGTTGGTTTCGGATAACGGAACCGCGTTTACATCTGACGAATTTAAAAAATTTATGAGCAACAACATTATTTGCCATATTCAATCGGCACCTTTTCACCCGGCGACCAATGGACAAGCTGAGCGGATGGTTCAAAGCACTAAAGGATTCTTAAAGAAGATGGAACGAGATACTGAGATAAATCTAGCCCTGGCCCTATATCTGTTCAGCCAACATTGCACACCGCATTCGACAACGGGACATTCGCCAGCAGAGTTGCTTCTCAAGCGGGACCTCAAATTATTTCTTGATAAAATTCAGCCAAACGAAATTATATTGGGTAAGGAGTCCTTATTCAGCATGAATAACAAAAAATACATATTCGAATTGACAATGTTCAAAATGAGTTGAATGAGTTGGAATGTGTAGGGAAACTGGCTTGAATAAATAAGTGTACTGTCGTAAAACTCAGTCGAACCAGAAAAGGTGATGGAAAACGAATCGAGTAAATGAGTACACGAACAACTCAGACGAATTTATTCGAATCCATTCGAGTTCTTACATGACGTCATAAGGGAAAAATGGAAAATTAAATTTGTTTTGAAATACATACATAAATATTTGGCTTTTTGTCTTTTTTTTAAATTACAAATCTACCTTTAGTTTTAGCTCGCCACTGAATCCAACCATGCCATTTTCATATTTAAATCCTAAGAATTCGGGGACCAAGGAGGAGAAGTATAAAAAAGTGTAGTGAAAAGGCAGAAAGGAATGGTCTTCCTTTTACCGCAAATCCTAAGAATTCGCGGACCAAGGAGGAGAAGTACAAAATAGTGTAGTGAAGAGGCAGAATGGAATGGTCTTTCTTGGACCGCAACTTCTTCAGAATTTATCTAACAAACTCCAGGATGACAATACTAAGAAGTCGCGGTCTAAGGAAGACCATTCCTTTCTGCCTCTTCACTACACTATTTTGAACTTCTCCTCATTGGTCCGCGAATTCTTATGATTTAAATATAAAAATGGCATGGTTGCTATCTATGGCGATAGAGGCGGATCTTTTGGTTCTGGGATATGTTCATAAAACTAATTTTTTTTCCAAATTTTTTTTTAATTCTCGTGGATTTTTGCATGTGTTTTGAGTTTAAACCAAGGGGAGCTTGGTAATTTCGAAAATAAGAAATCACAAAAATACTTATTTATAGACATACATATATGTAAATCAAAACAAATTTAATTTTCTTTTTTGCCCTTATGACGTCATATAAGAAAATCGAATGGATTTGAATAACTCGAATGATTTCAGCCTATTCAAATATGACATTCTGTCTTTCGTTATCACTCGTTTAACTCTAGGCCTTTTCTGTCATACTCTATACGGACCAAGATGCAATCCATTCTAGTCATAGTGAGCTGAGCATTTACTCAACTCTATTCTATTCGAATGGAATCATTTCAAAGCCTGTTTGATTCCAGGACTCTAAACCAGTCAATAAGAAGAGTTTTGTTACAGGTAGCCCAGTCTGGGTCAGAAACTATTCAAGCGGCCGGAAATGGATCGCGTATCGGATCAAACTGGACCTATATCTTACACAGTGGACCTCGATGATAGCCGTGTGGTTCGACGTCATCTAGACCAGCTTCGAGCTCGCGAACCTACTACCCCGTCTTCGTTTTCTGACAACTCTTCCCCCGTTCCACACCCAATATCACCGTCGATGGGTCACGCCGTAAACACAGAGAACTCGCCAGCGCGACTAGCGTCAGTTTTGGAGCCGATCCAAGCGGAAGTGACACCGCGAAGATCCAGGCGTCAGCGACAACCCCCACAATATTACAACGCATCTGGGTGTTAAGGGGTGTTGTGTATGCGAAGTGGGAAGCTCTCTACCAGTCGATCTCTACGAAGTGGGCAGCTCTCTACCAGTCAGTCTCTACGCATTCGTCAACCAATGCAGGTCTTACTGCAGCAGCGGTCAAGCCATCCACTGGCCTTATATCACTATAACATATATCATCACACCTTATATTAAGTCTTGCACTGTTGTTATCAACTTACTATATTGTGAATAAACATTGAATATATATGCTTGCACATACATAAAAGTGTGTTTCTCCTGAATAAAGTGGTGACGTACGTCAATATGCTTAGTACGAGGATGAAATCCGAAGCCTCTGACCAGTTGCTGCGCGCTTTGATTGCCAGGGAAGATCCATACCAATTCGCAGCTGTTGCCAATTCGGTTGAGTAGAGCTTTTAAGTACAGGGCCTCCTTGACGGCCTCTGACATGGCCAATAGAGCCCTGCATGAATCAATCAATTTTTGTTTTATTATAGTATGCCATGAAATTTCTGATTTGTTTAATTCAATTCTATGTGAAATAAATTGAATGTTGTTCTAATTCATTTCGAATTGAATGAATTGAATGAATTATTTTATGAATTTTTTGAATTTTTCAGATTTTTTTTCTGTTTTCTTTTGAGAACAAAAAGTGGAAAATTTTTAACAAATCAATGTTAACTGCATAGTAAATAAAATTCAGGCAGATTTAATCACAAAATTATGGCCCTTTCTTCTTCAAAATAAATTGTCGTTTGAATTATTTCGGAATTCATGCCATTCATTCATTCAATTCTATTAAACTCAAAATTCAAATTCATTCAATTCTATTAAACTCCAAAATTCTAATTAATTCATTCATATAACAAAAAAAATTCAAAATAATTCATTGGATCCATTCATGCAGGGCTCTAATGGCCAAGTACTCCGACTCGGTGCTTGATAAAGCAACTGTCCGTTGCTTTCTTGCCTCCCAGCCAATATGAATGCTTGACCAGAGTACGAACGACGATCCGATAAATTGGAGCCCCAATCTGCATCTACCATGCCTAGAGATCTTCTCCAGTTTTCCTGAAGAAAAGTCCAATGCTCTTCGTACCGCTTATATATCTCAGGATCCGTTTCGATGCCTTCCAGTGCTCAATGGTGTAGTTGGAATTGAATTGACTCATAAAATTCACGGCATATGCGATGTCTGGGCGCGTTGAGACTGCAAGAAACATTAGGGAACCAATTAGACTTTAATACGGATACCTTTTCATGTGGTTCCCGTTTGGTTCAGCTGGTCGTTTTAGAGTCGTCTTGGTCTCCATCGAGGTTACTGCAGTCTTGCATTCTAACATTCCATACTTTTTAAGAATGGCATCGATGTACTTTTCCTGCGACATAAAAACTGTATGTTTTTCGACGCTTTGCTTGAAAGAAATGCCCAGGAACGTTTTTACTGCTCCAAAGTCCTTCATTTGAAACGTAGCCATTCAGGATGATTCGACGCTAGCAATAAATCGTCTACGTAGATCGTAACTAGCAAAATTTTTCCTTTCTTCCGTTTTTCAAACAAGCATGGATCTTGTTTAGTTGGCTGTAGTCCGATTTTCTTTACCTTAGTTGTAAGCTTGCAATATCAACGTAATCCCGATTAGCGGAGTCCGTACAAAGCCTTCTTGATTAAACAAACAGGATTCGAGACTCGTTTCGAGGATTTTCTCCAAGAACTTGCGGCTTTGACATATTCTGCAGAGGGTGATTCTTGTAGCGTTCCAATTGGTGCGCCAGACTCCAGTTTCCTCATAAACTCGTTGAAATCATCTGGAGTATCCATGAATACTTTTTTTTCAAGCTCGCCATTAAGATATGCGGTGACCACATCCATCTGATGGATTTCCATGCCGTATTCAGCGGCGATTGCTGCCAACAGCCTGACCGACGTGAACCTGGCTGCAGGTGACTAGGTTTCAAAGAAATCTTCTCCGGGTTTCTGTGCATAGCCCTTCGCTACCAATCGAGCCTTCTTTCTGCCAGTTTAGGTGCCGTCATCCTTCGTTTGAAAAACCATCCTGTTTCCAATTACCTTTCGATTATCTGGACACTCTTCGACTTTCCAGGTATTGTTGAGAATCTGTG